>NC_090273.1:132945291-133291125 GCF_040414725.1 Anabrus simplex
ACTGGCCGTGAAGCACCCTGTAGCGACCTCTTTGAACTGAATGGGCGAGGCGACAGTTCTGTATTCTACGATTAGTCTCGGTCGGTGCTTGTTTAGATTTTAGTATAAAAGGAACTTGCTAATAACTAGTATATAATTTATGTAGCTCGTTTTACTCCCAAGTATAAACCTTTATTTACGGGCCGCCATTTTGAATTTAGTTAAGGCCTGTGTTGTCTGCCACTTGTTACTTTAACAGCCTCGTACAAGTGTGTGTGGTCCCGCTTCCGACTAGCGATTGTGTGTCATACGACCTGATGGAAACACATGGGAGATATGGGAAGATGTCCTGCAGTCATGGACGCACTGTTGAGCCACACCCTCCCCATCTATCACTACATAAATCAGCGATCCAAGCAATAACTTAGTGAAATATTCATGTGGAACAATATTTGAGGCCCGGATCGTGTCGACCGGGCAAGGCACATACATAACCCTGAGCTGAAAACCCCCCCTTGTAATCAGGTAACAAGGGCAAGACTACATCTATTAGAAATAAAAGAAGAAATGGTTTAAACCAGGGGATTTATTAAATAAATATGAGAGAAAAATTAAAGCAAGAAAAGAAAATCACACAAAATAAATAGGGAAATTCATCGTATTACTGATGGACGTACCTTGTTCTTTCTCACATAGTTGAAACATGGCGTGAAAACTCACTAATACTCTTCAAAAAAAAATGATACGTAATTTAAAATGCTCACTGCTCCTCGACACATCGCTATTACAATACCAGCAGCTTCCTTCCATCATAAACTATTCAACCAGGTCGCCCGTTTTACCAAGATTCAAATATCCAAGGCACTGCATCATGTATTCATTAGGCAACTAACAATGCGAAAAGTTCGCATAACAATAAGCCGTGCCGGGGAACAAAAGGCAGATAAGAATAACGACAGATGAGACTGAACACAGCCTCCATGGACCAATCAAAGCCAAGACAAGACCCAAAGAACACAATAGGTACGCCCATGCGCAAATATGAAACCAACATGGCGGGTACTCAAGCTGAGCATCAGCCATGAATAATAAATAAATATAGCTCTGCGCTGAAAACCAAACAAGGCGCAGAATTTGAAAGACAAATACAACAGGTCAATCGGCATATCAACCTTTCCTCTCCCACACATTCGAACTCACATGCATACCACATTCACGCACACACAATGAGGGTATCGGGAAAATAAAACACGAACGGCCGTTCAGATTTCGTGGTCAAATACAAACCATAAATTATGACTCCACGGTCATTATCAGTGGGTCTCACGTACTCAAATGTTTGCGTGCGGCGTGCAATTACACATAAGGTCAGAATTGGACATTACTTTATTCACATCACTGGCATGTTGCGCCTTGTACAACCTGGATTGGTCTCTCCTGCGGTCGAGACAAGGGGCACATCATGAGGATCACGCAGTATTAAAGCACGCAGCGCACCAAATCATAACCACAGAGACCCTTTTTCAATCATAACAACAAGACCACAAATACATTCATTCAAAGCACATCGTATGACGGAGCGGAAAGATGTATGCCATCGACCGTAACATACGGGAATAAATCGTCACCAAATTTAAATATAAACCAAGTATCACATACCTGTGATTATCAATAGTAAAATCGAATAGCAGTTAGCGTGAAAGGTCCAGGCTTGAACACATTAAATGAATATTTGAGGCATAAAAATGCCACACCGAACATAGCGGCAGCCATTGTTAGTATCTGCCCCACATAGAACAGCAAAAGAACTCCACAGAGTAAAAATTATCGCTCAGCAAAACGAACGACCTCACAGATAAAAACACAGCGTGTGCTGCTCCCTACTGGACGTCATTAGACTGACACATGTAAACATTGAAAGACAAAACTGAAGGAAGCCATTCACATAATTAAATGTCAAATCGTGGAACATGCGATAAGCATGGTTCAAATATCCAGCGGCACCGCCTTTTAAAATGCTCCGAAACTCGTTGATCAGACGAGTGGACGCATTTTAAAAGAGGTCCATAACTTAAAACTACGAGCGCGCGCCCACTTAACCTAGGTACTTATGAACTACTTATATCTACAATTATTTACGAACACATGAAATTTACAAGAACAGTCACCACATTATACATTTTAAATGAGAAAGTCTGCCTCATGGGAGGTCTGTATTAGCTTGTCACGTGCAACGCTGATTTACATCAGTCCATTATTACACTGTTTCATTCGCGCACTCAGGTTGAAATCTAGGCATTCAAAAGTCAAGGCGGTTGGGTATAATATTTCCATGCACTCAGGGATCTGGATGTGAATTCAGTTCAACTCCAGCAATTCGAACCACTTCCCTTTTTTTTCTATTTCCTTTCTTTCCTTTCTTTCATTTCCGTTCTCATTCATGAAACACGAATTTTTACCTGAAAGAAAAGGCATGTTAGAAAACTGGGAATTCATTAAGGACAAGGTTAATATACACCACTACAGATACGTAAGATATGGAAATATACGAGGTTTACTGGCTTCTTTGACGGTAAGCCTTTACCATCGAGACGTGAGCCTTGCTCACCTTCTTACTTACTACATCTTCCAGTTCTACTGTCACAGGTCCTAGGAATCTGGTTACCTTTTTAGGCTGAGACCATTTATAACATAATTTGGCCGTGACTTGATTTGCCGTTGAGCTCAATGGAAAAACTTTCACTACGACCAAGTCTCCAACTTCAAGCTTTACTCTCTTTCTGTTCCGATTGTACCTCTCAGCCACACGGTCTCGAGCCCTGGTTAACTGTGTCACTGCTTCCTTCCATTTGGCCTCTACGTCCATCGTCCTGGACGGTTTGGACAGATACCCAATATTCCACTTCAACTGCAGTGGGTCGACAAGATCCCTGCCTAGAAATAGAGCAGCCGGGGCTTGCCGGTGCGACTCATGTACACTGCTGTTGAATGCTAAAACAAAGAAATCAAGATTACAGTCCCAGCTGCGCTGGTCAGCATTGTGAAAGGCCGTCAAACAAGCTTTGAGATTTCGATGGAACCTTTCAACGTGCGAGGGTTTGGGATAGTGAGGGCTTAAAAACACATGCTTGATTCCCCACCCAAAGCATAAGTGTCGGAGCTTACGACAGTTAAAGGTGGACGCATTGTCGGTCACTATCGTCTTAGGGGGTCCGTAAATTCCAAAAATGTGCCGGGATAAGAAATGCACAACGTTGTTCGAATTTATCTTGCGCACGGGAAATAGCCAAACAAATTTTGAAAATGCATCAACGACGGACAAGATCCCAACGTTGCCACTCTTGGACTTGGTGAGGGGGCCAAAATAGTCAATGAATAACCTTTCTCCGGGGCATGTTGCTATGTCGGCAGAATGGGGTCCAGCGAGAGAAGACTGCGCGGGTTTAGCCCTCTGGCAAACATCGCAACTTCTTACATACTCCAAAACATCTCTTTTCAAGTTAGGCCAGAAGTAGTCGCGAGAGATTCGATTTAAAGTTTTATATTGACCTAAATGAGCGCCCAGATAGGAGTCGTGATAAAACTGAAGTAGCATGGGCCTCAATTTCAAGGGTACGTAAATTCTGTCACTACCATTTTTCCGACTTCGACGGGACAACAATCCTCTCTTAACACTATACGACTCGTCTTCAAGAGAGCCATCCGCGATTCGTTTCAACAACTCACGACACTCGGAGTCGTCCTTCTGGTGTTCGGAGATATCCGTGAAGGACCATGGGAAATTTTGCAAAATACTAATGGTGTTATCTTCTTCGGTTGGGACACGGTCTTCCTCAGGTTCGACCGCACTCTCCTTCACTCCCTCGAACATGCGCGACAAGCAGTCGGCTACAACATTGTCCTTTCCACGGACATGTACGACAGTAAATTTGTACGCAGATAATCGGAGAATCCATCTGGCGGTTCGACCAAGTGTTTTCACATTAGCGCTCATCCACGAGAGAGCTTGATTGTCCGTGTGGATGTAAAAATGGCGGTGCTCAAGATACGAGCGAAACTTTTCGACACCCAAAACTACTGCTAGGCATTCTTTTTCGTAAATGGAATACCTCAGTTCAGCTCCATGTAGTAGTTTACTGAAGTACGCGACGGGGACTAGCTTACCCTGCTCATCGGCTTGATTGAGCACCGCGGACACAGCGAGCTCGCTGGAGTCGCACTGCAAGATGAAATCGCGGGAAAAATCCGGACTATGTAATACAGGGGCTTCACAGAGTGCCTGTTTCAATTGTTCGAAGGCCTGGGTTTGATCATGGCTCCAGACAAAGCGACAACCTTTTCTTTTCAGCAGGTTTAAAGGGGCCGAAATCTGAGAGAAATTTTTGATGAACCGGCTGTAAAATCCTACCATACCAAGAAATCTTCGCACACCGCGAACGTTTTTGGGCGGGGGAAAATCTTTGATGCACTTAACCCGATCAGGGTTTACAGCGATTCCAGAGTCAGATATAACGTGGCCTAGAAAATTTAGCCGTTTGGTACAAAGAGAGACCTTCTTTGGGTTGATCGTGAAGCCGTGCTTGCGCAACCGACTGAGAACTTCGCGAAGATGGGCCAGGTGCTCGTCAAAGCTGTGCGAAAAGATCAGAAGATCGTCCAAAAAATTAAATACACAGGAAAATTTGAGGTCACCGAAAATTGAATCCATCACGCGGCTAAGCGCTTGTCCTCCCACAGAAATGCCCATCGGGACTTTATTGAATTCGAACAATCCAAACGGAGTGGCGAAGGCAGTACAGGGGCGACTTTTAAGGTCCAAGGGGATCTGATAATATGCGGAATTGAAGTCAAATACAGTGAAGTACTTGGCGCCATGAAAATGCTGGAAGGCACTTTCGATGGTGGGTAACGGGAAGCTGTCGAAGACAATGTTCTTGTTGACCTTTCTGTAGTCTATCACGAATCTCAGCTTGCCGTCCTTTTTAGGGATTAGGAAGGCGGGACTACTAAAAGGGGACTTGGAGTGACTGATGACCTTCTTATCTAGCAGGTCGTTGACATATTCCCTCATAGCGGACAACTTCGGGGGCGAACAACTGAACGGAGGGGACCTCACAGGAGTGTCATCTTTGAGTTCGATGCAGTATGAAAAATTCTTAGCACACCCAAGCTTATCGGTCAAGACGTCGGAAAACTCCTCTAACAGGCAGTTCAACATGAGATTTTGGTTTTCGCTGAGCTCACATGAGGCATTGATAAGAGGAGGTTCCGTCAGAGCGGACACAGTGGGACGCTGAAATGGTGTCTCAAAGGGGTAACTGACATCAGATTTAAAGCGAAAGGCAAAGGATCGATTAATGAAATCGAGGGACAAGCCGGTAGCCAACATAAAATCGGTGCCTAGTATGATCGGCGCGGACAGGTTGGGCACAACATGAAACGTCCAATCCCACGACAAACCATGTATCTTGATATGGCACTTGGTTCTACCAACGGGACACACCTCACGACCATCGACAGACACGTACTTTCTCGGGTTCTCACTTTCAGGAAGATACTCTAATTTCATAGAAAGCACTAGGGATTTGTCTACAAGAGAAATACACGAGCCGGTATCCAACAAGCCATACAATACACGAGACCCAATATAAACTTTGGCCCATGGGGTAGATGACGGAAGGCCCCAGATCCTTTTATTGAGACCGACCTTAGGCGCCAACGGCGGGCCATCACGCCGGCGCGCCTCTAGTTTCCCTGCTGAGGGTTACAACGAGGACATACGCGCGCTGTGACACCAACAAGACCACACTGAGAACACTTTGCAGGGGACCTGGACCAACAGTTCTTTGAGACGTGGCCTAATTTACCACAATTCCCACATGACTTGACTCTACCACCCTTTACAGGAGCAGTGTTGGATGGTTGGGTTGCATTGACATAAAGCGGGGGCGGAGTTTGAGGGCTGGGCCTGCGTTCGGGGCTACGGACGAGACGAGACGGAGGAGGGGAGGTACCAAAACTAACAGATTTGATGGGCGTACGACAAGCGACGTCAGGAAAAGAGCACTCGGATGGGATGGGAGGCGGACGGTATTGTTTGTTTTGGCTGACTACCCCCTCGAATTCGCGACCCAGGTTGATGATGTCGTCGACGGTCTGAACTAGAGACCGTTTAATGTGTAGCTTGTAGTCGGGGGCAAGATTTCTATAGAATTGGTCGAAAATCTCGTCTTCGGGCACCTTAACATTCATGCGGTTAAATAACGTCAAAATCCCAGTGGCATAGTCGTCGATGCTTTCACCTACTCCTTGCGTTCTACGGAAGATTTCCTGCTTCAGACAGTAGTCCATATCAGATACCCCGAATCGCTCCTTTATGCGGCTGGCGAATTCACTCCACGTTATGATACTCCCTTTAATAAGCCTATACCATTTTAGAGCCGGCCCTTCTAGCATTCCCGGGATGACGGGCACAAACAAATCGAGAGGTAACGAGCTACACTCAGCTATGTCCTCAACTCGCTCCAAAAATTCAATTACACTGGAGGTTTTCCCTTCACCAGAGAAATTTAACCTCCATTTTCTCACAATTTCAAACACGGGGTTCACTTCAGCATGCCGGTCGGAACTGGGCCTAGGAGATGGGGAAGTTAATCGCTTACGATTTTCGTCAGGAATACGATTACGAAAGGTAATGACATTGTTATCGTCAGGGCATGAATTACAGCGGTTGCTTCCCGCGGACGAAACATGGAGTTCATTCGTCCCTTGCTCCATTTCGCTTTCCGGTTTAGGCATGTCGCTAGTAATACTATCGTTACGATTATTTATTTCTACAGCCTTCTGATTATCCATATCGCAACCCAAGTTTCAAAGGTTTGAACACGAGACACATACACAATATAACAACAATGGATTTGAATTCAACAATGGACATAAATTATAGATCACACTTAAAATTAGGGCCAGAGACTAACTGAATCATGAGATTAAATTAAAGCGACCAGAACTGACTTCGAATGGGTTTCCAGCTCTACCTCGTCCGATTTCCTTTCAGAGGAGGTATCCCAGTCGAGCACGCTTCTGCTACCATTTACTGAGCCACACCCTCCCCATCTATCACTACATAAATCAGCGATCCAAGCAATAACTTAGTGAAATATTCATGTGGAACAATATTTGAGGCCCGGATCGTGTCGACCGGGCAAGGCACATACATAACCCTGAGCTGAAAACCCCCCCTTGTAATCAGGTAACAAGGGCAAGACTACATCTATTAGAAATAAAAGAAGAAATGGTTTAAACCAGGGGATTTATTAAATAAATATGAGAGAAAAATTAAAGCAAGAAAAGAAAATCACACAAAATAAATAGGGAAATTCATCGTATTACTGATGGACGTACCTTGTTCTTTCTCACATAGTTGAAACATGGCGTGAAAACTCACTAATACTCTTCAAAAAAAAATGATACGTAATTTAAAATGCTCACTGCTCCTCGACACATCGCTATTACAATACCAGCAGCTTCCTTCCATCATAAACTATTCAACCAGGTCGCCCGTTTTACCAAGATTCAAATATCCAAGGCACTGCATCATGTATTCATTAGGCAACTAACAATGCGAAAAGTTCGCATAACAATAAGCCGTGCCGGGGAACAAAAGGCAGATAAGAATAACGACAGATGAGACTGAACACAGCCTCCATGGACCAATCAAAGCCAAGACAAGACCCAAAGAACACAATAGGTACGCCCATGCGCAAATATGAAACCAACATGGCGGGTACTCAAGCTGAGCATCAGCCATGAATAATAAATAAATATAGCTCTGCGCTGAAAACCAAACAAGGCGCAGAATTTGAAAGACAAATACAACAGGTCAATCGGCATATCAACCTTTCCTCTCCCACACATTCGAACTCACATGCATACCACATTCACGCACACACAATGAGGGTATCGGGAAAATAAAACACGAACGGCCGTTCAGATTTCGTGGTCAAATACAAACCATAAATTATGACTCCACGGTCATTATCAGTGGGTCTCACGTACTCAAATGTTTGCGTGCGGCGTGCAATTACACATAAGGTCAGAATTGGACATTACTTTATTCACATCACTGGCATGTTGCGCCTTGTACAACCTGGATTGGTCTCTCCTGCGGTCGAGACAAGGGGCACATCATGAGGATCACGCAGTATTAAAGCACGCAGCGCACCAAATCATAACCACAGAGACCCTTTTTCAATCATAACAACAAGACCACAAATACATTCATTCAAAGCACATCGTATGACGGAGCGGAAAGATGTATGCCATCGACCGTAACATACGGGAATAAATCGTCACCAAATTTAAATATAAACCAAGTATCACATACCTGTGATTATCAATAGTAAAATCGAATAGCAGTTAGCGTGAAAGGTCCAGGCTTGAACACATTAAATGAATATTTGAGGCATAAAAATGCCACACCGAACATAGCGGCAGCCATTGTTAGTATCTGCCCCACATAGAACAGCAAAAGAACTCCACAGAGTAAAAATTATCGCTCAGCAAAACGAACGACCTCACAGATAAAAACACAGCGTGTGCTGCTCCCTACTGGACGTCATTAGACTGACACATGTAAACATTGAAAGACAAAACTGAAGGAAGCCATTCACATAATTAAATGTCAAATCGTGGAACATGCGATAAGCATGGTTCACTGTTTGGTTTAATACTAAAAATCTACTGTGTAATATTTGGAGTATACCACGAAATTTAATGACAAAAGATCTGGTCAAAGGAGAATGGCATTCTACAGACATGTCGACTGATTGTATCCAGAAAGGATAGCATACATTGTCCTCACCTTCCGCGAGATTCGGAAGACCGCAGTTCCCTGGGTAAAAGAAGTTCGTCAAGATTCAAGATCAAGAGAGAAGATGTATAAAGTAGAGATGTGTCTGAAATGAAAAATATGGAAGTGAAGTGTCTGTCCGAAGAGAAACGAGAGAGAACAAATTAAGTATTTTGGGGGGTAGAATAAGCAGGAGCAAGCCAGAAAATTAAGGAATACTGGCCAAAGAGAAATGAGAAAGTGGTCGAAGTTGTGTAACATCTGCCTATAGTTTGCTGCAACGAATAAAATTAATAATATTTTTTGGCGTATGGCCTCAGGAGAAAGCTGGTTCAGGTCATTTGAACTGACGTCTGTAGGCTAATAATAATAATACTAATAATAATAATAATAATAATAATAATAACATTATTAGGTAAATCTTAGGAGCAAGATACACCTAAGACGGTTGTAGGTTAAATCAATAAAAACAACAGAAGACTTCTGAAGCATCGAAATTTTCATTAGGAAAAGACGAATGAAATTCTTCGATCATCTCACTGGATTACCAGAAAATCGATTGGCAAAAAGGATAATAGATTATATAATCTCACTTAAGAACACAACACCCTAGCTTAACGAGCTTCGAAAGAACCTCAAAAACGCAAGCAAAAGTTCAACAGACATTCTAAAAAGAAACATCTAGACATTTTTTTTGCTATTTGCTTTACGTCGCACCGACACAGATATGTCTTATGGCGACGATGGGATAGGAAAGGCCTAGGAATGGGAAGGAAGCTCCAGAATTTGCCTGGTGTGAAAATAGGAAACCACGGAAAACCATCTTCAGAGCTGACAATGGTCTCGAACCCACTATCTCCCGATTACTGGATACTGGCCGCACTTAAGCGACTGCAGCTATCTAGCTCGGTTCTAGACATCTTTAGACACAAAGTAGATAGTTGGAAGCTACATCAGAATAACCACAACAGAAACAGTACAGACCAAAGTAATACGAAGAATGTAAACAAGCCTTCTCGGAAAGAAAGCCTATTGGAACAACAAGAAGAACTGATTGAGTTGTTTGCTTAACATCTTCCAATATTGGTAGAATTCACTACTATTAAAATAATAATAACATTAATAATAAATATATTTGCCGGCGAGACTTAGTATTTACAGTGCACTATATATTCAGTATGGGCTAGAGCAATTTTCTTGTATCTGTCTCATCCTTGGTGGTGGTGGCGATTATTGTTTTAAGAGGAAGTACAACTAGGCAACCATCCTCTATATATCACTAATCAGAGGGAAAAATGGAAGGGGTCCGACACTTCGAAAAATGAAGATATCGGCCAAAGGAAGACAAGGGCCACGAAGGGCGTGGAAATGAAAGACTCCCTAGCCCTCGCAAACCTAATAGCGTCGGGGTCGGAAAAGAACAAGAGTTGACCAAGAGAGGTCGGATAGGATAGATGAAAGTGAGGAGTCTGGCACAAGTAAGTGGAAGCAATGCTAGGACTCAGCTGAGGGCCCCGTGGTCGCCAACCCACGCTCCAAGGTTTAGAGCCCCTGAGGCCCTTTAGTCGCCTCTTACGACAGGCAGGGAATACCGTGGGTGTTATTCTACCGCCCCCACCCACAGGGGGTTCTCATCCTTGGCTTTGACAATATGAAAGTGACTGAGGTATGAGCGATGCTAGTAATACCATTCCTTATGCAGCCAGTCCCTGTAATGAATGGTGTGAAAATGTATTTCATAGGGTCGATTGCTGCATGCATTTCAGTGGGCTTGGCAGAATGATATGCAATAGCAACGTCTGGCTCAGTGAGGAAAGCAACGGGAAACTACCTCTCCTCATTAGCCTAGTACGCCTCTCCAGTGAAGCCTAGGCCATCTATACCAACTGATGGTGGAGCTGTTGAGGATCCAAACAGCCCTCGGGCTGAGGACTGGTGAAAGAAAGAAAGAAAGAAAGACAGAAAGAAAGAAAGAAAGAAAAATCCGAAAACCGAGAAGGCGTGGACAGAAGAAAGGAACAACGAATGCGCGAGTACTGGGGAAAAGTTAAAGCCCGGGAAGGAAAAAGTTGAAATGACGTGGTCCTTAATTGGCTGAAAGGACATTAATAATAATAATAATAATAATAATAATAATAATAATAATAATAATAATAATAATAATAATAATAATAATAATAATAATAATAATAATTATTATTATTATTATTATTATTATTATTATTTTTCTTCCTTTTTTTTCTTAATCTGTTTACCCCCCAGGGTCGGTTTTTCCTTCGGACTCAGCGAGGGATCCATCTCTACCGCCTCAAGGGCAGTGTCGTGGTGTGTGATACTTGGGGTCTGGGGTATACAACTCAAAAGGAGGACTAGTACCTCGCCCAGGCAGCCTCACCTGCTATGCTGAACAAGGGCCTTGTGGAGGGATGGGAAGATTGGAAAGGATATGTAAGGAAGCGGCCGTGGCCTTAAATTAAGTAGCATCCCGGCATTTGCCTGGAGGAGAAGCGGGGAACCACGGAAAAAACACTTGGAGGATAGCTGAGGTGAGAATCAAACTCACCTCTACTCATTTGACCTCCTGAGGCTGAGTGGACTCTGTTCCATCCCTCGTACCACTTTTCAAATTTCGTGACAGAGCCGGAATCGAACCCGGGCCTCCGGGGGTAGCAACTAAACACACTAACCACTTCACCTCAGAGGCATACAATAATAATATTGAACAATAATATTGTAAATAACGAACCTAGGTTGATCATTGTTTGCATGTTCTTCCCCTACACACGACCTATAGTATTCAATAACTTTGTTCATCATTCCTTTCCATCCTATTGTGTTCTCATCAATTCTCAGGGAAACTGAAGGCTGTTAGAGGGTTCGCAGATGGTCAGATATGATTGATACCCCCTGTGATTGCTAGAACATTGTGATACACACACTATACAAGCAATTTGAACAAGCTCCAGCAAGTCTTGTTAGCACAAGGTGAGTTGAGTACACCACATGCCAAACTCCATATGTAGCAAATAATGCAGCCATCGCAACAGAGGAGGTGCTATTGAAACAAACGAAGAATTCTAACCACAGAGTAAAATGTAAAAATCATACGTAATTTCCTTAAAAAGGAGAAAACTTCCTTAATAAAATAGTAAAATTCATGTCACCTCTTGAGGACAACTTTTGTAAATGTCTATGCTGAAAATGATTGACAGATTCATAAAGTGTGTGCCGTGACACCTCGGGGGCGCCACTCTTCAGTTTTCGAAGAAATATAGTAGGACGTGACATTCAGAAGTCCTGGTGCAGCCAAATATCTCAACTAGTAACTCATATTTTTGTAAAGCAATTTCTGCAATGATTGAAGACCTCCCCGCAAGAAGGATGTAAACAACATATCTGTAATTTTTCAGGAGAAAGGAAAATTATTTGTGGGATTTATTTCATGATATACAGGCTGGGCGAAAAGTCTCCGTATCCCCTGTAACTGTTTAGTATCAAATGTTATTTAGGTTATTAAGTGTCCAATATATCTGTATGTTCGCCATCATGCTGTAGACACAGTTCTATACGCCCCCATGTTCTTCTTCACATATTTCTGAGCATGTCAGATGTTGTAGTGTGAAATGCATCCTCAACAACATTGCGCAGTTCTTCGTTTGTGGCATAACAACGTGCAGATGCATGCGCCTTAATGACTCCCCATAACGAGTTGTCAGGTGTGGTGAGGTCAGGACTTCTTGGTGGCCATTTCAAGGAATCTGGTGTTAATAGTGAACCACGACCTATCCACCGTCCGGGAACTGTTCGTTTAGTAACTCCCGCACTGCATGGACGTAGTGAGCAGGCGCTGCGTCTTGCTGCAACCATATGCGTTCTGTGAGACCTCTTTCCTCAAGCTGGGGTACTAACCCTGTTTGTAACATGTGTAAATGATTTGCGCAATTCACAGTCCTTTCAGAAAATGTACAGTCCAAGCAGATGTTGCGATGTCATCGCTGTCCATATCATTACGTGTGGCGGGTTCGTTTCCAAGTCAACTCTGTAATGAGGATTCTCTTTGGACCACACGACCACATTTCTAGCACGTGAGCTGCGACAAACAACACATTCATCTGAAAACATAACTTTGGCACTGCATTTGGGAATTTAGTTAACAAAGCACGGCATACTAAAACGCGCTCATTGCGGTCTCTATCCGATAACACGTTTATGAACGTCGGTCGAAAAGATCTGAACTTAGGGACTTTTAAAATGTAATCTCGCATTGTTGTCCTCGGTATACCGAGTTCCGAAGCACGTTTACGCGTCGACTTCATAGGTGATTGTTCAATCGAAGTACATACCTCAGCACATGTTTCTTCTCAAATCTTCTTCCTTCACTCCGCGGCCTGTCTTTAACACTGCCCGAGGCAAAAGGACGCCTGTCCCAATCGAAGAGTGTTGTTTTTCGCGGTGCAGATTTTTTACATCTTTCCTGGAATGCTCCCATAATCTGTCTCATTGTCTCCCTGTGTTTTGTCGTTCGTGCACTCCACAGACTTGCCACTAACCGCTCCTCATTTGTGTAACTCTTACCACAGTAAATATAGAGATGGATGATCCACCTAGTCAATACAATGTGTTAATTTTTTTTTATATTTACCTTTCACATTTACATTACATCTAGTACATGTTTCGATAATATGCATATTCTCTTCTTCAGCTAGTGTATTCGTGTATACAATAAGACCTAGTGAAAATGGGGGCCCCTTTAAGAAATCTAAAACAATAACAAGTACAATGTAACATGTTAAGAATTGATGGATGGTGGCATGGAATTAAATTCCATCTTGTCATAAACAATAAAACACAGTAGGATGATGTCTATATGAATAAAATTTTGAGCACTGGGTCCTGTTGTGATGTGGTGGTGATGGTGGTGTTTACTGTTTTAAGAGGAAGTACAACTAGGTAACCATCCTCTATATAACAGTAATCAGTGAGAGAAAAAAATGGAAGGGATCCGACGTTTCGAAAAATGAAGACATCGGCCAAAGGAAGACAAGGGCCACGAAGGGCGTGAAAATGAAAGACTCCCTAGGCCTCCATACGTAATACTGTCGGGGTCTTAAAAGAACAAGAGTTGACCAAGGGAGGTCGGGTAGGATAGATGAAAGTAAGGAGCCTGGCACAAGTAAGTGGAAGCAATGTCAAGACTCAGATGAGGGCCCCGTGGTCGCCAACCCACACTTCTAAGTTCAGAGCCCCTGAGGCCCCTTTTAGTCGCCTCTTACGACAGGCACGGGATACCGTGGGTGTTATTCTACCGCCCCCACCTACAGGGGGATCCTGTTGTGATGTGACGTCACTGGGTCCTTGGTGTTCCAATGTAAAATTCAAGTAGGTTCATATTAAGAATTATACAAAAGTGATATAAAACCTTCTTGTCAAGCCGATACCCTCCGTTAATATGTGTTTATGCAGCCAGGTTGTTATGAAATTTATATGGTCAATGTTGTAATATAAGTGGAGCGCAAGGCTATCATGCGACTGTCAAAAGGATCTCTATAGGGCCTATTGGGTGCAAGAGGAACTGTTTCGGGACGGAGCGGAATCGGCTGTGTTCGGCCACGGCCGACTGGATCCCTCGCTACACTCCTAATACCGGCAATGACAATCGCTTGTGAAGCCCCGCATAAAGCTGTAATTGGAAAGTTTCACCATAATGCCGCTGAAGCGCTGGCCTCCTACACATTGACCAAGGTCTGTCTAGGGAGGTCTGGTCACGCTACCACAATCCTTTGCGGTGGCGGCCATATTGGGTCTCAAATATAGTTGTTACGTGGGCGTGTCCGATGTAATAATGTGAGTTATTACTTGTGTTTTGAAGGAAAACGGGATACTGCGCCGCACCAAATTGTCAAAATAAGACAACTGACGGAATTAGAGTGTTTCGCTTCCCGAGAGATAAGCAAAGGACAGCACAGTGGGTACAAAACTGTAGGCGTGACAAATGGCAACCTACAGATATTTGCTTCTTGTGCGAGGTTAGTGAAATTATACATTCGTATTATTCCTGAATAACAGTATGTTTATATGAAAACGATGTTTTATATTTATAGGTCTTATTATGTGTATATACTTTTTTTTTTTTTTGCTAGTGGCTTTACGTCGCACCGACACAGATAGGTCTTATGGCGACGATGGGAAAGGAAAGGCCTAGGAGTTGGAAGGAAGCGGTCGTGGCCTTAATTAAAGCACAGCCCCAACATTTGCCTGGTGTGAAAATGGGAAACCACGGAAAACCATCTTCAGGGCTGCCGACAGTAGGGTTCGAACCCACTATCTCCCGGATGCAAGCTCACAGCCGCGTGCCTCTAACCGCACGGCCAACTCGCCCGGTGTATTTTCTTCTAGCATCATTTTGAGGAATCGCAATTTGAACTAAAGAGGGTAGATGGACGGAAACTACTCAAGTGGAATTCCATCCCAACAATTTTCAAAATCCCTAATCCACCGAAGTCTTTGACATATAAAAGGAAACCTCCCAAAGAAAGGGAATTGTCTTTCAAAACAAGCAAGAAAAGTAACAGGAAATGTGTAATACTAGTATTAATGTTTATGAAAATTTCCTTTTCATGTGTCTGGCTCCATGGCCAAATGGTTAGTGGCCTTTAGTCACAGGGGCCCCAGGTTCGATTCTCGGGAGGTTCAGGAATTTTAACCATAATTGGTCAATTTCGCTGGCAAGGGAGCTGGGTGTATGTGTGGTCTTCATCTTCATTTCATCCTCATCACGACGCGCAGGTCGCCTACGGGAGTCAGATCAAAAGACCTGCACCTGGCGAGCCGAACTTGTCCTCAGACGCTCCTGGCAATAAAAGCCAAACGCTATTTCATTCCATTCCTTTTCATGTAAACTAGAGACAGTATCATTCTAACCCTACGTGCAACGTAGAAATGTTTCACAGATATTTGAAATGCTTGTTCCTGTTCAGTTACCAATTATAATCACAACAAACAATAGTCCTATCACTTCAAACTAAAAATTTATGTCCAGCTGGCCATCATTACAACGATTGTATTGATAATAAAAGACAAAGACACCTCCGTACAGGCCATGAACGCCCTTGGAGGAGTGGAAGGTAAAGGCTTCCACCATTGTTAACCGCGGCACGTGATGGGGTAGAGTGGTTAACTCTACGCCCGGCCGCCTTTGCCCCCAGGAATTAACCTGGTTCTCATTTTTGGTGTAGGCTGAGTGAACCTCAGGACCATATGCACTTCCGGAAGTGGAAATCTCGTTTCTTAAATTGTCGATTTCCTGACGGGGATTCGAACCCACGTCCTTCCGGGCGAACCGAGCACGCCTTTACTGCATCGGCCAGGCAGCCGCTGTTGTATTGATAATAGCAGTCTTACTGTACTGCAGTTATTATTTACAGCTAAATTTCATTCATCTTGAATGCTCTATAGAGTACATTATATGGCTGGACAAATACTTAAAGATCACAACACTCGCTCCACTCGCACTAACCAACTACTGTAATTTAATGTATCGTAGCCTAACATAATATCCTAATGTAATCCCTAAAATAGCCTAACCTAGGTTAACGCAACTTAATAGTGATTGAATTCCTATTTCTTATGAAATCGTGTCTACCAATGGCTTTAAATTTCTTAACCATTATTATTATTATTATTATTATTATTATTATTATTATATGCACGAATATTAGGACTCAGCTAAGAGCCCCGTGGTCGCCAACTCACGCTCCCTCGTTAGGAGAGCCTGACGCCCCTTTCAGTCGCCTCTTATGACAGGCAGGGGATACCGTGGTTGTTGTTCTATTGCCCCCACCCACGGGGGAATCTATTTTGGGTTGTGACTACGAGGCCCTTAGCTGAGTCTTGATATTTCTTTCACTATTCTAGCCCATCCGACCTCCCCTGGTCAACACTTGTTCTTTTCCGACCTCGACGGCATTAGCGCATTCAAGGCCTAGGAAGTTTTTCATTTTCACGCACTTTGTGGCCTTTATCTTTCTTTTGCCGATACCTTCATTTTTCGAAGTTTTGGTCCCCTTCCATTTGTTTTATTCTGATTAGTGATTATAGAGGATGGTTGTCCAGTTGTACTTCTTCTTAAAACAATACTCACCATCACCACTTTGTACTATATAGCTGCATGGGTTATCAATAAACTAGTTAAGAGTAGCTAAGAACATCACTCCTGTTGTATACGTGCAGAATATTCTTGCCTTAGAACCGAAAGAAATACCACACGAATGGATAACAACAGTTACCATACATAATTTAATGCACTCAACTCAGGAGGCATTCAGTGTTTGTCAACATACTGGGGTAACCTTTTAGAAACGCAGTATCGGTAATTACTCTCTTAATAAAGAAAACGCTGAAGGTAATTTATTACAACCGTCGTTTAGTACTTTAAATACAGTACTTCAAGTTCAGTATTTCATGTACCGGTAATCATAATATGACACAGGCACTGTATCTACAGATTTCTATGTTTCTGTCAGTAAGATTACGTATTTGACAGATGTTATTAATTAAAAAACACAGTAAGACAAAGTTGTAAGGAAGTAAAAAGGAAGAACATGAGCTTTTCTGTTGATTCTTGTTTCTCAAAAAAGAAAAAAAATAGAATTTCAGGCTCTGTTAATTATCTTCCTATTGAAATAGCTGTGGATGTATTCATATCATTTAAGTGTTATACAGTTATATATACATGGCCAGGAGATGCCCAATTCAATTCTTTATCAAAATTGGTTGGTATTTTGTTTTTATTTCATTGTACGGTACCGAAATCCTCTAAATTCGAATACACTTACCTTTGGTTACGCTCGCTTAAAGACCCAATATGGCGGCTCCATAAGTAGCATTCGTGACTTGACCTCCCTAGACAGACCTTGACATTGACAGGAAGCTGTATACGGCAAACTGCCGCATTTCCAGTCTTATTTATATTGTTTTGGTGTCGTAAATGTTGGCATTGTGTTCGCAAGAAGGTGCTTGTTGGCTTGATAATTTGAGCTGATAGTTATGCGCTAGTGAGTTTATTAATTTTTTTTTTTTTTTTTTTTGTATAGTGTGGTGATTATATTTTTTAAATTGTGTTTACAACTCTTGGAATTTGTGACATTATTGTGCGCCTTTTTGTACTTAGGGCAGAAATTTTCTGCAAACAAGAACAAATGTAATGAGTGGTTCAAAATGTTTTCTCGCTGTAAATTCGTCCTAAATAAGAATTTTAATTTATGCGGAAATTCTTTTTTTTAATGGTGTAGTGATTCGCTTTCTTTAGCTGTGTTTGGAAATTTTCCAATATGTATTGCTGTGTACCTTTTTGTATTCCGAACAGGAAAAAAAGAGCAAAGGGACACTATCATTTCACGAATTCTCTGTAGACCAGGAAAAAGCTACGGAGTGGCTCAAAGCAGTTAGCACTTTCATCTTAGTTTTCCATTTCTATTTCGGGTATTTATCTTCTCTCTTTCTTAATCTCTTTACCACTCCAGGGTTGGCTTTTCGCTCGGACTCAGCGAGGGATCCCACCTCTACCACCTCAAGGGTAGTGTCCTGGAGCGTGAGAATTCGGGTCGGGGAATACAACTGGGAAGAATGACCAGTACCTCGCCCAGGCGACCGCAACATTTATGCCGAACAGGGGCCTTGTGTTGGGGATGAGAAGGTTGGATGGGATAGACAATAACAAGGGAAGGAAGCGGCCAACGCCTTAAGTTAGGTACCATCGCCGCATTTGCCCGGAGGAGAAGTGGGAAACTATGGAAAGCTACTTCGAGGATGGCTGAGGTGGGAATCGACCCCCACCCCCTACTCGGTTGACCTCCCAAGGTTGAGCAGACCCCGTTCCTGCCTCGTACCACTTTTGAAATTTCGTGGCAGAGGCAGGAATCGAACCCGGGCCCCCGGGTGTGGCAGCTAATCACGCTAATCGGGAATTTTTTTTCTCTTAAATTCTCTTTCATTGAATAATTCTTTAGGCGGAGTCGTATTTGTCATATGACAGCAACACAACACATTTTTATCCAAGATAATTTGAACTTTAACATTTAAACAGTGACAAGTAAGAACCACTACTGTTATGACGGTAAAGCCAACGGATGAAGTGTTGTTACCTGTGCAATGAACAGCTTACAATGTATTACTTAAAATACTTTTCTCTCACTGAATTTTTATTTAAAATTCTTCTTCTTCTTCTTCTTCTTTGCTATTTGTTTCACGTCGCACCGTCTTATGGCGACGGTGGGATAGGAAATGGCTAGGAGTGGGAAGGAATTGGCTGTGGCTTTAATAAAGGTACAGCCTGGTGTGAAAATGGGAAACCACGGAAAACCATATTCAGGGCTGCCAACAGTGGGGTTCGAAACCGCTATCTCCCGGATGCAAGCTCACAGCTTCGCACCCTTAACCGCATGGCCTACCCTCCCGGTATTTAAAATTCTAGTGAAAGATATGAATGAAATATAATATGAAACTATATATATTAAATTTGAAACATGTTTGAGTCAAAATACTTATGTTATCCATACAACGAATATGGAAAAAAGTAATATTTTTATGTTTTTTCCTGCCCTTTTTCTGAGAGCAGCACTTGAAGAATTTTAAAACTCGAATTGAACAATGACTCTTAATCTCTAGGTAAACATCAAAGGACAAAGGTATTGTGTTAAGTTCTGCTATGTATCTAAATGCCATGATAATAAAAACGATTACTATTATACCTCACAGTTAAGGCACGTCAGTTGGACTACTCCACTTCACCGCAGTTTCATTTCACGACATTATTTGGCAAATATCAACGAAAGTAACCTTTACGATTAATCATTTTAACAGTATTAACCTATGCAACATTCTCCATAACTCTAAATTACGGTAAATTGGTAATCAAAATACACTGACTGACAGAGCAAATGCAACACCAAGAAGGAGTGGTCAGAACTTGATGCCAATTGCAGGGTAGACTGACGTCACTGAGGTATGCTCATGATGTGAAATGCGCCGCTGTGCTGCGCACGTAGCGAACGATAAATGGGACACGGCGTTGGTGAATGGCCCACTTCGTACCGTGATTTCTCAGCCGACAGTCATTGTAGAACGTGTTGTCGTGTGCCACAGGACACGTGTATAGCTAAGAATGCCAGGCCGCCGTCAACGGAGGCATTTCCAGCAGACAGACGACTTTACGAGGGGTATGGTGATCGGGCTGAAAAGGGCAGGTTGGTCGCTTCGTCAAATCGCAGCCGATACCCATAGGGATGTGTCCACGGTGCAGCGCCTGTGGCGAAGATGGTTGGCGCAGGGACATGTGGCACGTGCGAGGGGTCCAGGCGCAGCCCGAGTGACGTCAGCACGCGAGGATCGGCGCATCCGCCGCCAAGCGATGGCAGCCCCGCACGCCACGTCAACCGCCATTCTTCAGCATGTGCAAGACACCCTGGCTGTTCCAATATCGACCAGAACAATTTCCCGTCGATTGGTTGAAGGAGGCCTGCACTCCCGGCGCCCGCTCAGAAGACTACCATTGACTCCACAGCATAGACGTGCACGCCTGGCATGGTGCCGGGCTAGAGCGACTTGGATGAGGGAATGGCAGAACGTCGTGTTCTCCGATGAGTCACGCTTCTGTTCTGTCAGTGATAGTCACCGCTGATGAGTGTGGCGTCGGCGTGGAGAAAGGTCAAATCCGGCAGTAACTGTGGAGCGCCCTACCGCTAGACAACGCGGCATCATGGTTTGGGGCGCTATTGCGTATGATTCCACGTCACCTCCAGTGCGTATTCAAGGCACGTTAAATGCCCACCGCTACGTGCAGCATGTGCTGCGGCCGGTGGCACTCCCGTACCTTCAGGGGCTGCCCAATGCTCTGTTTCAGCAGGATAATGCCCGCCCACACACTGCTCGCATCTCCCAACAGACTCTACGAGGTGTACAGATGCTTCTGTGGCCAGCGTACTCTCCGGATCTCTCACCAATCGAACACGTGTGGGATCTCATTGGACGCCGTTTGCAAACTCTGCCCCAGCCTCGTACGGACGACCAACTGTGGCAAATGGTTGACAGAGAATGGAGAACCATCCCTCAGGACACCATCCGCACTCTTATTGACTCTGTACCTCGACGTGTTTCTGCGTGCATCGCCGCTCGCGGTGGTCCTACATCCTACTGAGTCGATGCCGTGCGCATTGTGTAACCTGCATATCGGTTTGAAATAAACATCAATTATTCGTCCGTGCCGTCTCTGTTTTTTTCCCAACTTTCATCCCTTTCGAACCACTCCTCCTTGGTGTTGTATTGTCAATGTCAGTCAGTGTATCTTTTCCATAAAGAAATATGCATTTCTACCCCAAATAGGCCGCCAGCGCCACGTGTCGAGCTGTGTAACTACTCCGATTACAGCGCGTGGACCCGATTTTCAAGGCCGGTAAGGAGCAAGCTAGAGCGGCGCATCAAGTCGGCCGTGGTTCGGCTGTGCGTGACGTCAAGTATGGTGCTAGATGGCGGTGAATCTTAGGCCTCCCATGTTATGCTGCCTGTAAACCAGTTTTAAGATAGAAGATGACACCACAGTAGAGGCGTAATGTAATGATACAGCTATTTCCACTGAAATCTCACTTTTCAAACATTTGTTGGTTACATCTTTACTCCGGGCAGGGCTTCAATTGTGAATATTTTTGGATTGTTCTGGAAGGAGTATTATTGGACCTTTATGTTTTCTTATATACATCAATGATATTAGTAAAGAAGTAGAAACAGAGATAAGCCTTTTGCAGATGATTTTATTCTGTATAGAGTAATAAATAAGTTAAAAGATAATGAGCAACTGCAAAATGACCTCTATAATTTTCTGAGATGGACAGTAGGCAGTGGTATGGTGATAAATGGGATGAAAAGTCAGGCTGTGAGTTTCACAAATAGGTGAAGTCCTCTCAAAACCAAACCAACCAAACCCCATGGCACTACAGCCCTTGAAGGGCCTCGGCCTACTAAGCGGACACTGCTCATCCCGAAGTACTTCAGATTACGAGGTGTCGTGTGGTCAGCACGACGAATCCTCTCGGCCGTTATTCTTGGCTTTCTAGACCGGGGCCACTATCTCACCGTCAGATAGCTCCTCAGTTCTAATCACGTAGGCTGAGTGGACCTCGAACCAGCCCTCAGGTCCAGGTAAAAATCCCTGACCTCGCCGGGAATCGAACCCGGAGCCTCCGGGTAAGAGGCATGCACGCTACCCCTACATCACGGGGCCGGCCAGGAGAAGTCCTCTCAGTGTTAATTACTGCATTGATGAGGTGAAGGTTCCTTTTGGGGATCATTGTAAGTACCTAGGTGTTAATATAAGGAAAGATCTTCATTGGGGTAATCATATAACATTGGGGTAATCACATAAATATGATTGTAAATAAAGGTTACAGATCTCTACACATGGTTGAATGAAAACCTACAACCTGTTTTCCAGTCAATGACCGGGTCAGGGATGTAATGAATGAAGCGGATATAGGCTATTAGTACGATGGGGTCGCCACTCCCAAGGTGATTTATTAATGAGTGATAGATGCTATGAAATGAGAATGGAGAGTGTTGCTGGAATGAAAGATGACAGGGAAAACCGGAGTACCCGGAGAAGAACCTGTCCCACCTCCACTTTGTCCAGCACAAATCTCACATGGAGTGACCGGGATTTGAACCACGGTATCCAGCGGTGAGAGGCCGACGCGCTGCCGTCTGAGCCATGGAGTCTCCTACACATGGTTACGGGGGTATTTAGGGGTTGTAGTAAGGATATAAAGGAGAGGGCTCAAAGAGCCCAACTAGAGTATGGTTCCAGTGTATGGGATCCTCACCAGTATTACTTGACTCCAGAACTAGAAAAAATCCAAAGAAAAGTAAAACAATGTTGCAATGTTTGAGCTGGGAAGACTTGAGAGAAATGAGACGAGCTGCTCGATTAAGTGGTATGTTCCGAGCCATCAGTGGAGAGATGGCGTGGAAATACATCAGTAGACGAATAAGTTTGAGTGGTGTCTTTAAAAGTAGGAAAGATCACAATATGAAGATAACGCTGGAATTAAAGAGGAAAATTTGGGGCAAATATTCGTTTATGGGAAGGGGAGTTACGGATTGGAATAACTTACCGAGGGAGATGTTCAATACATTTCCAATTTCTTTGCAATCATTTAAGAAAATGCTAGGAAAACAACAGATAGGGAATCTGCCACCTTGGTGACTGCCCTAAATGCAGATCAGCAGTGACTGGACTTTCTCGTTACGTTGTATTCCTCAATAATTTGCTGTCAGTTTCAGGTGGCGTATAGTTGCTATCAAATCAATTGAATGATGTTCTGATTAAGCATTTTGCTCACTGAATTGATCTCAAAGGTGTTTCGTGTTCTTTGCAAAGAATCAGGAAATCAAGGAATGGCTGAGAAGGCAGGATAACAAATATATTTTGAGAAAACAGAATTTAACCATAGACGTGTAGGATCGCGTTTGGAAGAAATATAGAGGCGACATTCAGGCTGTGTCTGATGATGTGGAAGTCCAAATCCCTCTCTCATCTTGCCAAATTCAGACATTACTGTACAATAGTGGAACCAGGAAGTTTGTAAGCGAAAGACGAGGTCATCTCATCGGCCGGTGTGCCCAGTGCGAAGAAGCGTAAAAAGCATAAATATGGTGAGAGGTTTCAAATTTTGGTTTTACATCAATAACACATCAGCATTAATTTCTAAGCAGTAAATGAAAGAATGGGAATAAGAGAATTGAATTGTACAAGGTGATTTTTGTTCTTTGAGGAACCTTCCTGGCTGATAAAATGTTTAACAAAGACTGTAGAAAATGGACCCTTTGGATGCACTCTTCATTACTTCTGGTTCCACTCTTGCATCACTGTTTACTACTTCAAACTGTCAGTCATGCCCCAGATTTCTCGGTGGTGGTGGTGGTGATTATTATTTTAAGAGGAAGTGCAACTAGGCAACCATCCTCTATATAATACTAATCAGAGGGAAAAATGGAAGGGATCCGACACTTCGAAAAATGAAGATATCGGCCAAAGGAAGACAAGGGCCACGAAGGGCGTGAAAATGAAAGACTCCCTAGCCCTCGCAAACCTAATAGCGTCGGGGTCAGAAAAGAACAAGAGTTGACCAAGAGAGGTCGGATAGGAAAGATGAAAGTGAGGAGCCTGGCACAAGTAAGTGGATGCAATGCCAAGACTCGGCTGAGGGCACCGTGGTCGCCAGCCCACGCTCCGAAGTTCAGAGCCCCTGGGGCCCCTTTTAGTCGCCTCTTACGACAGGCAGGGGATACCGTGGGTGTTATTCTACCACCCCCCACCCACAGGGGGACCAGATTTCTCGCTGTGAATTTTCATTGTCATAGGTTTCGTTGTGTTCACTTTCATTTCATATTCTTCGAACTTAATTTTCCACATATTACGTTTGCTTGCACTTCTTCTTCTGTTTCATCTCATATAGCTAAATCATCCGCAAACACCAAAGCCCGTACATCATTTAGGTCTTTCAGAATGGTATCCATAATTGCTATGAATAGAAAAAGTGAGACGGCACATTTTTGTCCTACCTCCTTGCCATACGATGTATTAATGCAAACTTCAGGAACAATTGGTCTAACCACAGGAAGAAAAATAAGCAATCGTATAGAATAATGAATGACGGAACAAATAATGCGGAATAATAACATCCAATTAATCTTAATGTACTTGGGGATTTCAACATTTAAATCATCCTCTTAACGAATTGCGTCAATTAGCAAACAGAATTCGAAATGCAGGTTTGTTTGACAATGAGAGTAATTTATATTCTTAGAAGTAATACGGCGTGAAATTGTAGAGAGGAAGGAGTGTGAAATTGAAATGCAACTTCCAACATGAACTGGGAATTAGTTTCTTTGTTTTATTGCTTCCGTTATTTTATCTTTATTTTAAAAGTATTCACATTAATTTGGTAGGAATAACCCAGTAGTGAAGCTATTTCATGGTATAAGAGTAGCTGTATTTGTCTATGAATATTATAAAGTTGAGTTCCAGAAAGGTGAATACGTATTTTTGATCTCGAAAACCACCCAACGGATTTTGATGCGGTTATCACCACTATTTAATCTAGGAAATCTAGGGAACAAATGCATGAAACATTTACATACATACATACATACATACATACATACATACATACATACATACATACTGCATCCGCCCACCTCCCGAGTCCCAGACTAGCATTAATCTCAGGGGTGTCGGTTCATTATTTAAGTCCACAAATCTATAAATATAGAGGCATAAGAGAACACGGGAATGAACGGAGCAATTAAAATTAAAATGGGGAAAGCTCGATTGTAAACTTGAATTTAAGGACTCCATGATAGGACTAGGAAGTGACATTTAACTTTAAAAAGGGCATCATCTAACTACAATGCAAAGATTGAGAATGGTTTCCTTTGAAATAATGGCTAGAAGAGCGGTTTATTACGCCATCCGACGTACGAAACTTTGATACATTTGGCAATGATATTTAAATTTTCACACACGTTACATAAACAAATCACTTGCTATACCGCAAGTGGTATCAATATGTTGTTGGGTTGCTCCTGAAAGAAATTACAAATGGGGTATAACTTATGGATCGATTACGTTTGAATCGAACCGTAGTTCAAGGATATAGCTTCCTTCTATCGGGAGCCCGAGCATAGCCCATGTTACGGTCGGCTTCTCGATTTAACCAAGATGACGTACCCCGCCTATATACATTTTTCCGAGACCGGTACTCGGACTGGCTAATGTTTCTCGTGAATTACGAAAATGGATTTACACGGACAGTTCCTATCTTACGATGTCCAGCTGATGCCATACCACCGAATTAACATTTACATTTTATTTACACATGATCTGAAATGTTACAAAGTAGCCCCAGTAGACTACTGCTACAGATGAGATAACGAGAAGCGGTGAGAAATACCATGCCGAAGACCTCCCCTCACATCGCAAGCGAAGTAAACAAACACACAAAGTATTACTGTAACTTGTCCCGTGCGGAAACAGTACGATAACGAAGTAACAAAATGACTATAATATTTATTATTCTTATTATTCAAACTACTCGAATAGAGGGATGTAGTCACCAATTATTTAATCCACTATCGTCAGAATATTTATTTATCCACGAAATTATCATCCTTGAAATTATTATTATTATTATTATTATTATTATTATTATTATTATTATTATTATTATTATTATTATTATTATTCAACGGTTCCTGGCACTGTCACGTTTGATTAATATCGTCATTATTATGCGGGACGCAAACACAAATGGTTATTACTGTTATTATTATACCCCTCTTGTGGTTATTATTATTATTATTATTATTATTAATGAATAGGTGACTCAAGATATTATTATTATTATTAACGTCACTCAAGATGTTATTATTAATAATGAACCGGTCACTTCCGCCAAAAATGCATTAGGATATCGGTCGCGATTACAATTATTCAATGATCAACCAAAAGACGTCATTACTATTATTATTATGACAATTATTAATCTGACCGCGATGATTTATCATCGTCCTAACGTTGTTATTATTATTATCGGTTGCATATTATCATTTAGATTCCCGTTTAACATCTTTATCAACGCTCATTTAATTAACATGGTCCAACATTTTATCTGCAATATTTATTATTATCATCACGGCATCATGATTGTCATCACTCGTCATTACAATGATTACAATATCCGATCATTTATGTGGAGTCTGAATCTCTCATTTTCCTTAAATCCGTTGTATCTCAACGAATAGCTACGCAATCTATTTATTTCGTACATGCTGTCACGGGTTCGTATTCTACCCGCTACGTAATTCAGTATTTCTCTGTGACATTGCCCGTATATTTTACACTCATTTCAATATGCTAAGTGTTTCTCATACGGAATTTATATCCCTTTCTATCTCAATATTCCTTTATTCATTTATTTCTCACAGAATTATCAACTGACTTATTTATTCCACTTCTGACATCCTACGACCTTTTATTATCTGACTGCACTTTAACATTTTTCTATCTCATTTTGATCTACGTCTTAGTTCGTTCTCCAGAAATAATCGTAACCTTTTGAAACATATTTACCAAAATTTGACAATCATGTTTTCGTAATATTAGTCCTACGTGTTCTGGCTAATGAATTGCAAATTTAAGACACGACATTTATTCGTAAAAAAATATTGGACCGTAATTTAAACCACACGTTCATTAACATGTACGGATTATTAGCACTGATATTAAATTTCAATATTATTAATTGATCAAGTTAAATTATCACACACTTTAATTCCGAATTAAAACGACATCCCGTCATTAAATGATTCCCGATAAACTCAACACCTTATCACCTAAATTTTATTATTGCGCACTGCTCACTAAAATTCCCATATCTCATGAATTATTATTATTATTATAATTATTATTATTAATATCGCTTCTCACAAATTTAACAACTTCACTTTGAAAATATGAACACACTGATCAACAACAAAAAACAGCTGGAATGACAAGGCTGGACTTTCCCTAAACGTCATTACATAACTCGTCAAATGACTAACAGAAAAGCACAGATCGGGTCTATTAGACTATGATAACAAATTCAAATGTAAAAATATTCTTGACTACAAAGAAATATGAATGCATGCATGACTTAACGTACTACCCTATATCTACAAAATTTTACATCTACAAAAAACTGAATGTATAAAAAGACCCGATTATTTACGTTATTATTACTAAATCCTGTCCGTGCTACAAATTTAGGATGGGATCGTTAAGCGACCCATCTTGTTACAGAAGGTAACCAAGTCTAATCAAATTATTCCCATTTTCCTAATCACGCTAACATTTCCCAAATATTTTTTACATTTTGGTACTCATCTTAGTTATTGGTAATCCATTGCAGCTTGGCAGATAAGGGCCCATCACGGCCCCATTCTTCCGTTCTACTCGCCCATTCTTGATGGCGTAGTTCCACAAATGATTTCCTGGCACATTACCATTTTAACACTAATACCTTAACTATCACACTACTTCACCATTGACAATGTTAACACTGAAAAGTTGACTTTTACAAAACAAATTAATACCCTAGACGCAAGATTTTTATATTACACTGTTTTAAGCTTCGTCCATTTACCGCACAAAGGACATGAACACGTACGACGAGGTGTCGAATTATTCGCCCGGCACGTTTTATGTTGTCCGACGCGATACGCCCGACGCAGGTTTCCCTCTTGAAGTGTTCATGATAGCGGTTCGATCCTCCTAAGTACAGGTTATTATTTCCCAGGTACTGTTCGTCACACAGTATTCTATTCTTGCACTTAGTGCTGTGCAGATGAATTTTATATTAGTCACCCTTACAATGCACTTAATTAACTTTACTACGATATTTGTAACTGGCACACACTGTCCTAAGTTAACTACTTTCAGTTCACGGTTTTCGAGCGCGGTCACATTTTATAAGTACCGGCGGATGCTCGCACCAATACATGTTGAATTACTGTAAGCACGACAAGTTTGAATTCAGCTGCGGACGGTCGTTCAGCTTCGAAGTACAATTTCAAATCAAGCTAGACTAGCACAACTGCTAAGACTGCTATGGTAAGACTGGGGCAATGAGTGCTCTATGCACTCGTATATATTGACGCAGCTTTCCCTAGTGCATTATCTGACGTCATATCCATGATGGAGGGGTGGATTTTTAATATCGGCACTTTCTTTCCGAATTGGACGTTATAATTTATATCAAAATAATCCACTCCGCTAGCATATTTGCTGGATTAAATATGAAGTCCTGACGATCATAGATTTAGGAGATACGGATGGATTTAGCTCCTCACATTTCGCGCCTTTGGAAGCGACCCTTTCAACGTGGTTTTCAACCAGCCAATGACATTCAAGCTGTCCGGTTTCCAAGAAATCCATCCTTCAATTTATTTAATTTGCCAATAATTATCGATTATTTTTCCATGCGTGACATCTAATAAGTTCATTACATTGATCCGTGTACTCACAATAATTTTTTACTGATTACTTTCGAAGTTACATTGGTGTCTCATCCACCTTCTCTCAAGATGGTATCCCTGAGTCTTCCATCAACTTTTTGTGATTGGCCTGCAAGTGGTCACGTGATTTAAGTTTCCACCTGCACGAACCTAGGCTAGCGAATGTCGTCAAAACCGCTGTACTTTTCCATTCAACTTTCCTGGAATTCATGGCGTCGCGGAAGTTTCCGTTCGCCCAAAATATCCCAGCGCACTGCACGTGTTGCAAGCTTTCATTGTCTCAAACTACCCCCTTCTCTTTCTGACCAAGACTTATTTGTGGACTTGTATTTTTCCTGGTCGCCAAACTAATGGGCTCCCCTGCTGTGAAGCAGCTAAATTCCGTTGTGTCAGGCTAAGCCTCACGGCTCCAGTCCGTCGCGTACCCAACTTATTATTTCAACACAGCTTGTACGGAATAAACTTTCTGTATTTCAATAAATGTACCATATATTACTTTATCAATCAAATCATGACTGACTATGGACCTATGTCACTCGGGTTCAATACATACATACATACATACATACATACATACATACATACATACATACATACATACATACATACATACATACATACATACATACATATATACATGCATGCATACATACATACATACATACATTATCATTAAAGACTGTTATGCCTTTCAGCATTCAGTCTGCAAGCCTCTGTGAATTTACTAAACGTCGCCATAATCCTCGATTTGCAACTAGTGTTGTGGTCTCATTTAGTTCTATACCTCTTATCTTTAAATCGTTAGAAACCGAGTCTAACCATCGTCGTCTTGGTCTCCCTCTACTTCTCTTACCCTCCATAGCAGAGTCCATTATTCTCCTAGGTAACCTATCCTCCTCCATTCGCCTCACATGACCCCACCACCGAAGCCGGTTTATGCATACTGCTTCATCCATCGAGTTCATTCCTAAATTAGCCTTTATCTCCTCATTCCGAGTACCATCCTTCCATTGTTCCCACGTGTTTGTACCAGCAATCATTCTTGCTACTTTCATGCCTGTTACTTCTAACTTATGAATAAGATATCCTGAGTCCAACCAGCTTTCGCTTCCGTAAAGCAAAGTTGGTCTGAAAACAGACCGATGTAAAGATAGTTTCGTCTGGGAGCTGACTTCCTTCTTACAGAATACTACTGATCGCAACTGCGAGCTCACTGCATTAGCTTTACTACACCTTGATTCAATCTCACTTATTATATTACCATCCTGGGAGAACACACAACCTAAATACTTGAAATTATCGACCTGTTCTAGCTTTGTATCACCAATCTGACATTCAATTCTGTTGAATTTCTTACCTACTGACATCAATTTAGTCTTCGAGAGGCTAATTTTCATACCATACTCATTGCACCTATTTTCAAGTTCCAAGATATTAGACTGCAGGCTTTCGGCACAGTCTGCCATTAAGACCAAGTCGTCAGCATAGTCCAAACTGCTTACTATATTTCCACCTATCTGAATCCCTCCCTGCCATTTATACCTTTTAGCAGATGATCCATGTAAACTACGAACAGCAAAGGTGAAAGATTACAGCTTTTTCTAACCCCTGTAAGTACCCTGAACCAAGAACTCATTCTACCATCAATTCTCACTGAAGTCCAATTGTCAACATAAATGCCTTTGATTGATTTTAATAATCTATCTTTAATTCCATAGTCCCCCAGTATAGTGAACATCTTTTCCCTCGGTACCCTGTCATATGCTTTCTCTAGATCTACGAAACATGAACACAACTGCCTATTCCTCTCGTAGCATTTTTCAATTACCTGGCGCATACTGAAAACTGATCCTGACAGCCTCTCTGTGGTCTGAAACCACACTGGTCTTCATCCAACTTCCTCTCAACAACTGATCGCACCCTCCCTTCCAAGATGCCAGTGAATACTTTGCCTGATATACTAATCAATGAGATACCTCGATAGTTGTTGCAATCCTTCCTAATCCCTTGCTAATAGATAGGTGCAATTTCTGCTTTTGTCCAATCTGAAGGTACCTTACCAGCACTCCACGCTAATTTTACTACTCTATGAAGCCATTTCATCCCTGTCTTCCCACTATACTTCACCATTTCAGGTCTAATTTCATCTATTCCTGCTGCCTTATGACAACGGAGTTTATTTACCATCCTTTCCACTTCCTCAAGCGTAATTTCACCAACATCATTTTCCTCCTCCCCATGAGCTCGGCTGTTTGCAACACCACCAGAATGAATGAAACATTTATTTATGACAAAATAAATCCGATCAGTGGTGATTTATAAAAGTAAGCCGAAGCTAAGCCCTAGTATTATGCCTGAAATACTTTGTGAGCATCAAACGTTAAAAAAAAATAATAATCACGCACGTTGTAGATCAATCTCTGAAAAGTAGCCCTCAGTAAGTGGTGTTTGTGTTTCTGTTTGAATTAAAAATTCAGCCTTGAAATTAGAAAACATATTTTGAGATTAATCACGTAATGTTTAAAACTCACGGCCTGTTTTCAATCATTCGACCAGGCCAGGAATGAATGAATGAAGTCCCCATCTGGCGAGGATAGGAATTGTGTCGGCTGCCTGCCGTACTCCACTGGGGCAATGATTAATGACTGACAGATGCAATGAAATGATATTGAAGAGTGTTGCTAGAATGAAACAGGACAGGGAAAATCGGAGTACACGGAGTAAAACCTGTCCCGCCTCAGCTTTGACCAGCACAAATCTCGGGATTTGAACAACGGAAGCCAATGTTGAGAGGTGGTGGTGGTGGTGATTACTGTTTTAAGAGGAAGTACAACTAGGCAAACATACTCTATATAACACTAATCAGAGAGAAAAGTGGAAGGGCTCCGACACTTCGAAAAATGAAGATATCGGCCAGAGAAAGGCAAGGGCTACGAAGAGCGTGAAAATGAATGACTCCCTAGGCCTCCATACGTAATACCGTACCGAGCTCGATAGCTGTAGTCGCTTAAGTGCGGCCAGTATCCAGTATTCTGGAGATAGTGGGTTCGAACCCCACTGTCGGCAGCCCTGAAGATGGTTTCCCGTGGTTTCCCATTTTCACACCAGGCAAATGCTGGGGCTGTACCTTAATTAAGGCCACGGCCGCTTCCTTTCCAGTCCTAGCCCTTTCCTCTCCCATCGTCGCCGTAAGACCTATCTGTGTCGGTGCGACGTAAAGCCAATAGCAAAAAAAAAGTAATACCGTCGGGGTCTGAAAAGAACAAGAGTTGACCAAGGGAGATTAGATAGGATAGATGAAAGTGAGGAGCCTGGCACAAGTAAGTGGAAGCAATGCCAGGACTGAGCTGAGGGCCGCCACCCACGCTCCAAAGATCAGAGCCCCTGAGGCCCTTTTTAGTGAGGAGCTAGGCCCCTTATAGTCGCCCCTTACGACAGGCAGGGGATACCGTAGGTGTTATTCTACCGCCCCCACCTACAGGACGGACTGTAATGATCGTAGGAGTCTTAAACTTCGTAGATATGCTAATTATGCAATTCTCTCTCGAATTATGCCACAAGAATTGTTAGTTTCAAGTTTTTCCACCAGCAGGAAGAAAAAGGCACGGAAGATCAAATATATGAGAACGATGGTTCTGTGAGGTTTATTAGCATTTATGGTTACAAACGCTGTTCAATATGGCCTCCAAACTCAGCAACATGCTGCATCCGTAACACGTCATGGTCGACAGTTGCCCGCAGCATATCGGTTGAAATCAGAGCGACATGTCGTCGTATGCTAGCCTTTAGATCAGGCAGACACCAGACATGTCCCTGATAGGCACGATCTTTCAAAGATCCCCACAATCAAAAGTGACATGGATTTAGGTGACCTCGAAGGCCACGCATCTGGAAAATGTCTAGAGATAATGCGGTCGTTACTGAAGATTTCTCGACGCAATTCTATCACCTGGCGAGCGATATGTAGTGTTGCACCATCTTGTATGAAAATAACGGTGTGGTCACAGTTGCGTTCCTGCAAAGTTGGAATCACGTGTTGCACAAAGAGGTTCTTATATCGTGCAGATGTCACTGTACACCTAACAGGACTACGAGGGGTCATCTCCTCAAAGAACAACGGACTGACAATGAAGGAGCTTGTAAAACCACACCAAGCAGTCACGTAAGCTGAATGCAATGGTTGTTCCTGCACAACGTTTGGAGGAGTCGAACGCCATATGCGATAGTTCTGTGCATTCACTGCACCCTCCAGAGTAAAATGCACCTCGTCAGTCCCCAGAATATTCCTCGCCCACATGTTGTCCACTTCCATGCGCGCCAGAAACCGAAAGTCAAAGTCACGGCGTTGTGCAACATCTTGGGGTTTCAATTTATGAACAGTATGAAATTTGTAGGGATACCAGTGTAAAATGCGCCGCAATTCACGTGACACAGCTACAGAATTGCTAGAATGTGCTGCACGGTCTGTCACAGCTACACCAACTTCATCAACAACATCCATGGAGATAGGCCGCCGTCTTCTCCCTGGTGCGACACCTAATTCACCTGTTTCCTCGAATTTCTTAATCATTTTTTTCTGCCCATTACTTATCATGGGACCTCTTCTCTGCTGTTTTTGTCGGCGATATCCCCACAATGCAGCGTTTCTATTGCTGCCATTCTGATAAAAACAACTTCACTAGTAGTGCACGGTCTCTGTTCCCAACAGGCATTACGTTTCACACGGAAAAATTTAACTTTCTTACGTTACAACGAAGATTCACTTAACAAAAGGAATGAACTTGCGTCACCAAACAACAACCAAGGAACTGACACAACGCGATTCTACCGGAAGAGCATTATGACGTCAGAGTTACGGAATATTGCACTTTCTGACCGCTCCATCTTTTCTCCTGGTGGTAAAACTTTGAACTATTATTTTTTGTGCCATAATTCGCGAGTGCATTGCTTAGTTAGCATATCTACGAAATTTCATATTCCTACGATCATCACAGCCCGTGTTGTACCGCGCTGAATACCATAACTTTAGACACCGGGTACTTACGCATTGATGTACAGACCGCCACCATCTCAATCCTATGTACTGCCTTCTCTATGCTATGCGGTTAATATGCTGCTTAACGTGAGCTCTTAGTGTCACAAACCTCCGTTAGGGGCGCCGACTAACGCACCCAGTTTTATCCCCGTACCCACGTTGTTCTGTTCCCGTGCGTTTGCATCGAGTATTTATGTGTGTGTTCCTCTGGTTGTAAAATGAATTGTTGTGTTCCTCTCTGTGTATCATAGCAAGGAATCCAAATTCTTGACGTATCATAAAATCTCCCCAAGCAAATAATTTTGGGGAAATTGGCTTAATGTTATGTCAAGGCAAGGATCAACCAAGGGTAGTCAATGGTTTCCATCCGATTATTCTCGTGTTTGTAGCCTGAATTTTCGAGACGGAGACAAAAGATAAAACCAAAAGAAAATATATTGAAGCCAAAGAGTGTGGTAGTCGGTTTTCGAATTATACCCAATACCTTCAAACCAGAAAAATAGCTCCACGAAAGATCAAACAGTGAGACGATAATTTTTTGGAACAAATCTATGATGAAACAAACTCATCAACCACAGGAAATACATTGGATAACGAGTAGAAAATTCATGTGAACAATGAGGTCTCAATCCAAATCAATATTCTAACGAGTAAGAGTAACAGCAGTCATCAGAATATCATACATTAGAGGTTCCGATCGAGAATTCTGAGACTGTGATAAAAGACTACAGAGGAAAATCGAAGAAAACCCAGAAATGGATCGTCTGAATGAAGGAAGGCAAGTGGCTAATTATAATGAACAAAAGACCGTTTATCATTTAGATCAAATCCTTGATTTTTGCAAAATAAAATCCGCGTGGTCAGAACAAATCACGCGGTACTGTTTGGCGTGGAGAATAGTATCTCAAACGGTTACGAATATGGAAGGACACCTGGTCTCGTGTCAGTACTCTGGACAGGTAGCCTAAATGGGAAATGTTGAGTGTCATTTCGGGCTTTTCCAATTAGTGAAGGAAAGTGAGCTGAATGTAAAACTCTCAGACCAACAGAGAGAAGTGTAACAGTGATTGCCGATTAAACGGCTGATTAGTTACGGCTCCTCTACGACTGAACCAGTGACAAGTTCGTTTGCGTGGTCGGTGCTGAACATGCATGCGGCACAGATTTTGGAAACGCTCCTTGTCTCGCGAATAAACTATTGTGTTTTGTTGCAAATGAACTTCCTCGTTAAAGGCTTAGACAACTCCGATCTATTCCTTTTAGTTCAGAAATGATTAATGCCGTTGGCTGACAATCAGAGAATCAATATTTTGGAGAGGGAAACGTGGGAACCTGTGTGACTCATCTATGTCGTAAATTTCTTTTCAGTTTCGACTATTACCATTTCATCAAAAATGTGAGATCCCAGTTCCTGGACAGAGAAATGACAGCGAGGGCATCATCACCTCCAAATACGGGAAAGAAGTTTATTCTCGCCAGAGCGACTTGACATTCAAGTCTGTTCGATATTACAAAAAAAAAAAAATCGAATAGAGGAATTTGGAAAACATGAATGTTCTGCTGTACAAATATGTCTCCAGCAGGTACTGTTGCTATTTGCTTCATGAAAGAAAATCATGCCCGGTTATAAACACATGTTTAGACTTTTCAGACGCGGAATCGACGGTGCGCTTCATGGAATCAATTTACAAATGTTTGACATTCCACGACGTCATTGACAGAACTCAGCACATTCGAAAAAACAATGCAGGTTATGTGCATTTCAATTCGCCAGCAGTTAAAATGCTATAGTGTTGGAATGATGATTTCATCGAGTACGTTAAAATAATTTAGTTGCAATCAAAACTTGCAAAACTGAAGTGTCTGACTAATGAGACGGCAGATGCTATCTCGCTAACTGTGAAATCTATAGTGGAATGTGTGTCTTATCTGTTGCAAAATGCGTTCTTTTATGTTCTCACTAGATGTTGTTCTGGAGACGCAATAGAAGCTCTGTTTAGTGCAGTGAGATTGGGGGGGGGGGGGGGTGGATCTAATGGCATGACGGACGCACGCACTGCAGTATGTGCTATGAAAATCTGGTCATGAACAAAGAGTCAGCGAAATAGTGATAGAAAAAATTGTGCTTCCACTGCTAGTAAATAACGGTAATAAAATACTGAAGAGGTGCACCGTTATTCGTGTCGAGAAACTTCTGAAATGTTTTTGTGCCGTGCAGCAGTGGGATGATCCTAATACATCAACTGTAACTGGTAGGAGTTTATAAATTTTACGTTCCTATATCTTAATCCAAGGTCAAATGCGAAATGTTAGTTTCTGTAAGGGCATTATATTGAAATAATAACATTAAGTTATTTATTAGACCACCTAATCAATACAAAATCGTCTTGGATGATTTACATAAATTTGTTAGCTAATAGTGGTACATGTTTCGCCTTCCCTGAAGGCATCATCAGCCATAGTCTTAACCTTAAATTAAAAATAAGCGTCTAAATAACATGTAGTAATGAAATGAATTTTAAAATCTTGAAGAGATTTGAAGTAAAATAATATTAAAAATAACAATGATGGTTTGATAATACAATGTGATGAGATATAATAGTGGAAGTATTAACAAAATTAACATTAGAAGGCTGCTAAAATAAGTACAATGGATAAAACAACAGATTGTTATACAACAAGTAGTAAGATTGCATAAAAGTAAAGTTGATAGTCTGGCGGTTATAATTAGACGATGGCGAAAAATCGTATATAATCAAAGTAAAGAAGAGAGAATAAAAGTCAAAGTTAGTCAAGAGATCCGAAGTTAATCATGATCTTGAAGATAAAAGATGAAAGTCAGATGCATATGGTGAAGTTGTAGAACACGTTGAGGATATGAAGTTGGTGAATAGAAGTTGAAGAACAGTTTCAAATAGGATCACTATGGACCATCTCAAAATTTGACTTGTTTGAAGTCTACTGTTGCAAATACTTCTAACTCATAATGTTACAAGCTATCTTTGTCACCGTCAAATGATTCCACTTTTATATACTTTTTCAACTAGAATATCTACAAACTCACAATTTACAACATTTGAACATCACTTCAAATTTTGAGATGGTCCATAGTGATCCTATTTGAAACTGTTCTTCAACTTCTATTCACCAACTTCATATCCTCAACGTGTTCTACAACTTCACCATATGCATCTGACTTTCATCTTTTATCTTCAAGATCATGATTAACTTCGGATCTCTTGACTAACTTTGACTTTTATTCTCTCTTCTTTACTTTGATTATATACGATTTTTCGCCATCGTCTAATTATAACCGCCAGACTATCAACTTTACTTTTATGCAATCTTACTACTTGTTGTATAACAATCTGTTGTTTTATCCATTGTACTTATTTTAGCAGCCTTCTAATGTTAATTTTGTTAATACTTCCACTATTATATTTCATCACATTGTATTATCAAACCATCATTGTTATTTTTAATATTATTTTACTTCAAATCTCTTCAAGATTTTAAAATTCATTTCATTACTACATGTTATTTAGACGCTTATTTTTAATTTAAGGTTAAGACTATGGCTGATGATGCCTTCAGGGAAGGCGAAACATGTACCACTATTAGCTAACAAATTTATGTAAATCATCCAAGACGATTTTGTATTGATTAGGTGGTCTAATAAATAACTTAATGTTATTATTTCAATCAAATATCATCAATACGGACCAAAAATGATATTTATTACATGTAAGGGCATTATATTCTCAATTAGTAACTTGTTAAGGATTATTTTTCATTTTTATATCGCTGCTACGGAGGAACTCTCATTTAACCAACATGTGCTCAGGGTGCAGTAAGTGCTGCCATATGCAATGTCGCTGTAAACCCAATTCTCGTGGCACAGAGCAGGCAGTATATAGAGATGGTACAGACGTACTTTTGAGTAGATCAGTTATATTCAGTATTGGACGGTGATGTCGTGTTGTTAAGTGGTTAACGTGGCGACGGAACATACCATCAATCAGGTAAAGGAAGTGGCCGAGTCGTTGTTTAATTCGAGTGCGAACGTATCACATATGAAGGAGAGGAACACTTGATCATGTGCTGACTTTTGTTCAAATCAACAGCATGCACGATAAGTAGTAAATGGTACTCGTTCTCACGAATGTTGCGTTACTATAGCAACGTATGGACGACGTTACTGACCTAGCGTACATGGAGGATGAACATTGGTTGCCATGGTTACTGTGATGTCGGGAAATTGAGGATGCTAATTTGAGACAGAACCCCAAAGCATGTATATATCCCCCCCCACACACACACACACACACAAAAACGACCCGGCACCCAGTTGACAGACACGAGGAATGCAGTGGTGGACCGTTCGTGTATGGCGACATAAATATTTGAGTCAGTTTTAAAAGTGTGGGATTTGAAAGGTGTCTGGCAAACGAAACACAGTTAAAAATTGAACTAGATTTACTATAAAAGCACATCAGAAATCAAATTCACAGTAACAAACTCAGTTTTCTTGTTGTTGCATGAAGTTTCATAGTACCTTGGAATTTAAATCAACATTCACAAAATTACGTTGTAATAGGAACAATATTTCGTTCGAGACATAGGACAGTCAGATCAAAATCGGGACTTCGCTGAAAATCCGGGACGAACGATGGACTTATCAATACAACGTCCTCTACAAGATATTTTTCTAGCCCAAGCCAATTGTTGTATCCAGATTTCATAAATGTTAAAATTTAAAAGGAATCAATTCAAGACAAATGCAGCGATTTTTATCAACCAATCAATTGCTGCTGATTTGCATTTATGGCTGTCACCCAGGAGGCAGATTCCTTATCAGTTGCTTGGAAAAATCATCCCTATTTCCTCTTCCTGTAAACAAATGCTTACCCCAAATTTTCCTCATGAATTCCAACTTTATCCTCATATTAAGATCTCTCCTATTCTTAAGGAAACTCCATTCAAGCTTATTCTTCTCTTAATGTCATTCCAGGCCACCTCTCCACTAACATCTCGGAACATAACGCTAAGTCGAGCAGCTCGTCACCTTATTACCAAGTTCGCAATATTTTCGTAATACTACTCATTTGTCGTAATTCACCCAAGATTAAATCATGTTGCTTTCCTTGGATCTTTTCCATTTCTCGAATCAAGTAATCCTGGTCAGACTCCCATACACTGGATCCATACTCTAATTGGGGTGTTACCAGTGACTTATACGGCATCACTTTTACATCCTTACTGCAAACACGACATACTCTCATAACCATATGACGAGCTTTGTAACCAGAATTTACAAGTTCGTTAATGTGTTTATCCCCGATGTAAATAAGTCCTTATATTAACACGGAGATACTGAAGTATCCACAATGACGCACATAAAATGCTGTCAGTTGGTATACTTATTTATTCCACCTTAACTTCACATAAACGTACACATAACCTTAATCACTGCTGTCACAAATAAAATATACACATCAACACACCGCCATCTGTAACAAATGCCTATCACTGAGCACATGCCACATGGAGATTGCAAACTTAAAACAGAGATGAAACAGTTGACTGCTAACAGCATGTCACCAACAACACGTGGTCACAATTATAGTTCTGTTAAACCATAACTCCAACCAAACAGTAACTCCAAGAGCCCGTAACAATCAAGAAGAAGAAGAAGAAGGAGAAGAAGAAGAAGAAGAAGAAGAAGAAGAACTCTCTCTCTACCATCAGGAGCACCTCTTTATATATGTGCCTGGCCAGGCTTCTAGAAAGATACATTTTTTCGCAAATTCTAAAGTGCTTAAGGCCCAGATATAATGTACTGAATATTCTACCCAGTTCTTGTCTACCCAGTACTATTCTGGATGTTACAGTGTGTTTCACAATTCTGTAGTGGATTACGAATCGTATATCCAGGTAATAATAAATTATATACAGGTTCTTAAATTAACTGAACTCATATAAATATCTACATACAACAACTGTTCCATGACATAACCTCACAAATAATGCGATCGTAAACTAATAATGATACTAATAAGTGGATGTACATCACAAGTCATAATAATAATCATCATAATTATAATCGTATAATAATAATAATAATAATAATAATAATAATAATAATAATAATAATAATAATTCGAGCTCGATAATTGCATTATTTACCCATGGGCGAGAGAATATTGTTTTCAAGTTATATCAGTTTATCACACATGCGTACAGTGATCCTGTAAGATCATTTCACCCCATCACCACAGTAACTAAAACTGAGGTGACTTTTCCTGTTGGTGAAACTTACAACTTGAAATTTAAGGTGATGATGGTGACGATGGTGATATAAAAATTTGCTTTACCCTTGCATCGCTTGTATTGACCTCCCTGATAATGTTAATCATTTTTCAATTCAGAATAAATCATGTACTTTGGAACGTGTGTATTAGAAGTGCGGGCGACGTTGATGTTTGATAATAAGGATTGTCTCAATGAGCGTGGTTTTGGCCTTTTGTGAGGAACTGGTGTTTGTTGACCTCTGAAAACAATACTTTTCGAACTAGGTTTATACTTGAAATTAAGACGAGCAAGAAATCATCTAGACTTTTACATTAGGTCTTACTAAGTGCGACACAATAAAAACGAGTCTGGATGTGCTTTGTTTAATATAGTTCCACATTCTGCATACAAAACCCTGAACGAATACTTCACCGTAAATATATTCAATTATATTCACAAACTATATTCTCCGTACCAGAGCAGAACTCGTGAACAAGGAAGGAAATAGACTCGTTAAAGAAAACAAGGCACAATAGGGTCACTATCTCTTCATTAAATCATGCATTATGTAGATTGTTAGTGAAATAATTGACGGAATAGGGCACGGGGTAAGACACAATGCTTTGAAGGCGATATTGGTTGCTTTTTTTAAGTGCTAAGGGTCGATATTTCATCAGTCCTTACTGTTTTGAAGTGCTAAAGACAGGGCATTCAAGGATTTCGGTGGTCTATTAAATACGTTCTAAAATATAGTTTTAGAAATATTATTTGTCATTCCTTCTAACGTCCCAGACTTTTTGTTACATTACGATATATATAATATTTTCTACGAAAAAAAGGGAAATTTATAAATGACTAGCTGTAATATCCGGCGCTGCGCATTATTTTATTGAAAGCTCACTTTTAATATTTGTTGCTGCTGTTGTTTACGTCATCAGTCCTTAGACTTGTTTGATGCAGCCCTCCATGTCACCCTATCCTGTGCTAAACTTTTCATATCTACGTAACTACTACATCCTACACCTGCTCTAGTCGGTTTATCATATTCATAACTTGGTCTACCCCTATCGTTCTTACCGTCTAACCGTCTAAACATCCTCCAAAAACCAACAGAACATGTCCTGGGTGTTCTAAGATGTGCCCTATCATTCTATCTCTTCTTCGTCCAGCTCCATAGCTAAATCTTTAGCGTGCTGGTCTTTGGTCACAGGGGTCCCAGGTTCGATTCTCGGCATGGTCGGAAATTTTAACCATCATTGGTTAATTTCGCTACCACGGGGGCTGGGTATATTTGTCGTCTTCATCATCATTTTATCCTCATCACGACGTGCAGGTCACTTACGAGCGTCAAATCAAGAGACCTGCACCTGGCGAGCCGAACATGTCCTCGGACACTCACGGCACTAAAAGCCATACGACATTTCATTTCATCTCTTCTTCGCGTCAATGTCGTCTCACCAAATCGCTTCAGTATCTCTTCATTCATGATTCGATCTACCCATCTCACCTTTAGCATTCTTCTGTAATACCACATTTCAAAAGCTTCTGCATTTGATGTCCTCCTTACTTCCGCCATCGTTAGTTATTTTGCTATCCAAGTAACAATATTCATTTACTTCCTTTTAGACTTCATTTGCTAATGCAATATTTCCTGCATCATCTGAATTCGTTCGACTTCACTCCATTATTTTTGTTTTGGAATTGTTTATTTTCATCTTGCACTCCTTCCTCAAGACCATTCAGCAATTTTGCCACATCTTCTGCAGACTCAGTTTTGTATAGCTTGTCGATTATATGTGAAGTGATTATTTGTGCATTGCTTCATTGTGACGTTGACTGATATCTTACTATTACTTCGTAGTTTTAGAATTATTGTTATGTATTTCATTATAGGTTATAGATTATTTTGTTTGTCCTTGCGGCAGCCCAAATTGTCTGGGGCGTAGCTGATCCTTTCAAATAAATGATAAAAATCATCGATAAGTATACGAATTCACGTATCACGCTATAGACACGATGTACAAGATTTCAACTGTCATTGGGACATCTTCAATCAATCAATCAATCAATCAATCAATCAATCAATCAATCAATCAATCAATCAATCAATCAATCAATCAATCAATCAATCAATCAATCAATCAATCAATCAATCAATCAACCAACCAATCAATCAATCAATCAATCAATCAATCAATCAGTTAATCAGTCAATCAATCAATCAATCAATACGGATCTGAATTTAGGGCAGTCGCCTAGGTGGCAGATTCCCTATCTCTTGTTTTCCTACCTTTTTCGTAAATGATTGCAAAGAATTTGGAAATTTATTGAACATATCCCTTAGTAACTTATTCCAATCCCTATTTCCCCTTCCAATAAACGAATATTTGCACCAATTTTTCCTCTGGAGTTCCAACTGTATCTTAATATTGTGATCTTTCCTACTTTTAAAGACACCACTCATACTTAGTCGTCTACGAATGTCATTCCACGCCATCTCTCCACTGACAGCGCGAAACATACCGCTTAATCGAACAGCTCGTCTCCTTTCTCCCAAGTCTTCCCGGCCCAATCTTTGCAACATGTTTGTAACGCTACTCTTTGGTCGGAAATATGTCACAACAAATCGAGCTGCTTTTCTTTGGTTTTTTTTCCCCCGTTTTCGAATCAAGTAATCCTGGTGAAGGTCCCATACACTGGAACCATACTCTAGTTTGGGTCTTACCAGAGACTTATATGCCCTCTCCTTTACATCCTTACTACAACCCCTAAACACCCTCATAACCATGTGCAGAGATCTGTACCCTTTATTTACAATCGTATTTATGTGATAACCCCAATGAAGATCTTTCCTTATATTAACACCTAGTTACCTACAATGATCTCCAAAACTGCGTTTTCGACTCTAATATTGATCGTTTTCGATTATTTTCACATGTAAAACTCTTCCTTCTCCCACCCCTACGGGTGCTAGAGGTTCCTAACCCCACAGCATTTTTTCCAAATATAAGTTGTGTGTGCCAGGTTTGCAAGAGAGTTACGCTGGAACATACACACCAAACCAAACCAAACCAAACCAAACCAAACCAAACCAAACCAAACCAAACCAAACCAAACCAAACCAAACCCCATGGCGCAACAGCTCCGAAGGACCTAGCCCTACCAAGTGACCGCTACTCATCCCGAAGGCCTGCAGATTGCGAGGTGTCGTGTAGTCAGCACGACGAATCCTCTCGGCCGTTATTCTTGACTTTCCAGACCTGGACTGCTATCTCACCGTCAGATAGCTCCTCAGTTCTAATCACGTAGGCTAAGTGGTGGACCTCGAACTAGCCCTCAGGTCCAGGTAAAAATGCCTTACCTGGCCGGGAACCAAACCCGGGGCCTCCGGGTGGGGCCGGCTGGAATAAATTCCCTGCCTGTCATAAAATGTGACTAAAATGGTAAATCCGTCAAGGGCTCCCAACTTAGGAAGGTGGGTTATTGACTTCAGGTTCCACAAACTTGTTTCAAAATCCTCGCTGATATTTTTCTTGTCTGACCTCCCTCGGTCTACTACAGTTGTCTTCCGCCACCACGTCTTTCTTTTTCAGGTCCCTTTGTGGTTTTGCCGATGCTTTCATTTTTCGAAGGATTGGACCAGCTCCATTTTTTCTTCTGATAAGTGTCAGAAGAGGTTCGTTTGTATTTCTTCTTAAAACAATTATCACCATCACCACTGTCATTCTGAGAGCTTAGTCTCTTGTAAAAATTTATTGAAAACAAAGTCTTGAAAAGAGAAAATAAGCTCAACTGAGATCTGAATCAGTTCATGGGACCGAAAGCCTACAGAGCGTAACTTTTTGATGATAATAATAAATAAAATCATGAATAAAAATATATAAATAAAATTACTCAAAAACTTAATAAAATTAATAAGCATAATTAACCGAAATGTCCGTAGTATGGGCGCCAGAGTTCACCAGAATGGATCCCTCGAATTTAGATAAGAGCATGATAAACTGTATATCCCAGGGCGTGTACATAATGCTGCGTACTGGTACATCTGCTGCAGGCCTTACCTAACCTCCTGAAAACGACTAATTGGGTAGGAACTGCACCTAGGTTCATCAATAACACTGATTCTAAAATAGCTAACTATATTCTGAACAAATTCCGTGCATGAGCACCTCATCAACATACAACATTATACATATAATACACACATAAAATATTGCTGGAAGACTCCATATTTACAACAACAACAATAATGAAAATCGTGGGAAAACGAAAGCGAGAACTAAGCTACCATTTGTAGATGGTCCGATGAACAATGTACATGTATGAAGATAAACACCCTTCACTGTCTCTATATCAATTCGATTTACCGATTCTCATAATCGGCAGTTATCACATCACACAGATACCGTACCTTGTACTACTGTGTTCACATATTTTAACACTTGTAAAGATATATACACACGTCTGTCGATCCTCAACATAAATTATGGAAAGTCTGAGATAGCTTTCACCAACATATAATGCTAGGCCACCACAAGTGCTACAATACTTAATGCGCAAGCACTCTCCACAATCAGTCACTTTCTACGAACATAACAAGACTACTCTCCACAAACGTTTGAAGTCCAGTCCATTGCAGCCGTGTCACTCCAGTACCGTGTATCAGCACCACTTCCTTCCCGTACAGTGCGTCAGTTGTAGTTGTAGTTATCTTCCTTCTCGTTCCTTTACAATCACCTCTACAATCACCCTTACAATGTCTCTTACAATGTCTCATAGAATCATCCTGGTTGCTGCCGTATGATCAACCTTTATAGACATCAACATCCCCCTCCTCTCAGATGATACGTCTGGATTGGTGCTTGCCAGCCAATCATGAGTGATCTCAAATCAAGACCAAGCCCTGAACTACTTCCTCCTCCCAAGACAATAACAAACTCTGGGGTATATTCCATGAGTCACTAAATTTTCCCAATACAACAACAAGCTCATCTCATCAGGCTGGGATATATACATGACTCATGAATTTCCCGACACAAGTACATCACAACAAGCACTGGGGCAGCCATATGACTCATTCAAATTACCAGAGTTATTAAAGCAATGTTTTCCCACTCATGCAAAACAAATTACTCATACCTACATATATGGATATCTTCCAGCTTATAAATATAAATGACAAAACATACAAATGAAATACCGATAATAATAATAATAATAATAATAATAATAATAATAATAATAATAATAAATCGAATACTGACAATAATATCTCTACCTTCTACATATAATTCGGGGGTGTGATATATGTACTATCACAAGAGAAATGAAGACGAATGCCAACCGAAGAGATTAATTATTATAGCTGAATAGCATAGTTCATAGGGAATGTTAATGAAGAAAAAATGTGTGCTCTCACAAACATCAAGAGACAAATGATATTCCTATTGTCGTCGCTAATTATGTGTAACGTTTTGCTAGAAGGCAAATGCATCTTATAGTCTCCATTTTTCAAATTAGTCAACATTATATCGCAGGACAGATCGATTAATTACCTTATCGCACCGGTCGGTATTTAAAATCCGTCAGCTGTTCCCTTTGGGAAAAGCCTCGTTACTCAAATTATTCGTACCCTAATATGCATTGAGAAATGTTCCTAGAAGTTTGACTCTGAGTTATTAATTGACTCCTGGTTATTGATTATTGGGATAACTTGCTTTTTTCTCTACAAGCTAGTGATTGGGAAATAAATGTATATGATTATAACGTGTTATTAAATATGGAAGTGTTCATCTTCAAAATATTCCGAAGATATCCCCGCACATTCCTAGAAATGATGGCTACCTTACGGGAAAGTGTGTGATGTTGCAGCTGTCTTACAGCATATGACCGTATCTTAATAATCTGTCCCCAACTTTGTTCGGTAACCTCAAATTCTACATCTTAATCAGTGTGAAAAATATAAATCATGATTAGAGAAATCTTCACCGGGAGAGTCGGCCGTGCGGTTAGGGGCGCGCAGCTGTGAGCTTTCATTCGGGAGATAGTGGGTTCGAACCCCACTGTCGGCTGCCCTGAAGATGGTTTTCCGTGGTTTCCCATTTTTACACTAGACAAATGCTGGGGCTGTACCTTAATTAAGGCCACGACCGCTTCCTTCCCACTCCCAGAACTTTCCTATCCCATCGTCGCCATAAGAACTTTCTGTATAATAATAATAATCGTATGGCCTCAGCTACCGTTTGCAGACATTTCGATTTGACGCCATCTGGCTGTCTGCTCGTCAATTTCGACGTTCCGTTTTACTCTAGGTCCGCTAGATGGCAGACAGAGTAAACCGGATCTCTCTTGGGAGTCTATGCCTGAGATTTAATTAATTTTGTCGGGCAAATACCAAATGTATCACCAGAGATCTTTTACATGCCGACATCGTACGACATGGAGTGTCGAATGGACTTTTTTCCGCCCTTCAAAAATCCGACTACCTCTGCCGGGTTTGAACCCGCTATCTTGGGATCCGGAGGCCGACACTCTACCACCCATCCACAGAGGCAGCTAAACTCGTGTCCTCATACCGAGGTGGTGCAGCTTTTTCCAGGCACACCCCCATTGGAGGTGAGCTGCATGTACCATTTCAACCACATACCAGCCCTCCTGCCATTCTTAAATTTCTGGCAGTACCAGGAATCGAACCCGGGCCCCCAAGGACGGCAGCTAATAACACCAACCGTTACGCTACGGAGAAGGCGGACAGACCTTTCTGTGTCGGTGCGACGTAAAACAAATAGCATCATCATCATCATCTGTTTACCCTCCAGGTTCGGTTTTTCCCTCGGACTCAGCGAGGGATCCCACCTCTACCGCCTCAAGGGCAGTGTCCTGGAGCTTCAGACTCTTAGTCGGGGATACAACTGGGGAGAATGACCAGTACCTCGCCCAGGCGGCCTCACCTGCTAAGCTGAACAGGGGCCTTGTGGAGGGATGGGAAGATTGGAAGGGATAGGTAAGGAGGAGGGAAGGAAGCGGCCGTGGCCTTTGGGTAGGTACCATCCCGGCATTCGCCTGGAGGAGAAGTGGGAAACCACGGAAAACCACTTCGAGGATGGCTGAGGTGGGAAAAACAAATAGCAAAATAAGAAATCTTTAGTTTAGCTGCGTTGTTCAATTGACTGACTGCGTGAGTCCTCAGTCACCCAGAACTTCTTCATACGTCAGCTGATCGCCTGCTTCTGTTCCTCCAAGATTGACGTAGAAGTTGCAAAAGCGAAAAATCCGCAGATGTGATCTGTCGCCGGAAATCCACCGAATGTCACCTGTGATATTCAGTCTTTGTAGGTCCCATCGTATTTCTTCCAGCCAACCGGTTGTGTGGTTCAATTTGGAGATGTAATCAAAACTCATCTCCATATAATAATAAATTATCAGGTATTTACGAAGTCTAGAATCTCTTTATTTTTCACACAGTGCACGACCTGACTACACTCATTTTAATATTGAAAACGTTCCTTAGCTGTCAAGGAAGGGGTCCCCACACTACGAAAAACGTAAAATTAAGCAATTTCCTCAACTCTGAAGGGCCCGGAAAAGGTTTCAAATTGTGAGTCTTGGATATTGTGAGTCTATCAAACTAAAAAAACAAATTTCGATAATCACTTCCGGCCTCAATTCAGAGATTGTTTCTTTACTCGTTCTCTTTTAATTCCAATCCTAGACAAATTAACTCCTTCTTTATCAGTTTACCCTCCAGGGTCGGTTTTTCCCTCGGACTCAGCGAGGGATCCCACCTCTACCGCCTCAATGGCAGTGTCCGGGAGCTGGAGACCCTTGGTCGGGGGATACAACTGGGGAGGATGACCAGTACCTCGCCCAGGCGGCCTCACCTGCTATGCTGAACAGGGGCCTTGCAGGGGGGGGGGGAGATGGGAAGATTAGAAAGGGTAGACAAGGAAGAGGGAAGGAAGCGGCCGTGGCCTTAAGTGAGGTACCATCCCGGCAGTTGCCTGGAGGAGAAGTGGGAAACCATGGAAAACCACTTCCAGAATGGCTTAGGTGGGAATCGGACCCACCTCTACTCAGTTGAACTCCCGAGGCTGAGTCGACCCTGTTCCACCCCTCGTACCAGTTTTCAAATTTCATGGCAGAGTCGGAAAGCGAACCCGGACCTCTGGGGGTGGCAGCTAATAACACTAACCACTACACCACAGGGATGGACACCAAATTAACTTATTTACATAATTCTTTCTGTAATGTGCTCCTTGGTTCAACACTTTCAGGCGTTTTTTATTTTTTGAGAAATGTCCACATCGAATTTAGTTATAAGGGCTTAAGTGAAACTCTGCATTGATTCACATTAGCGCCCGTAGTAGTATAAAAAGGCAAACTGCTAAGGTAATCGACTGGATAACAAACATTAAGAAAAGGATTGTAATTTTTAGGAATAAATAAAGAATATATTCTCACACTTGATCACATTTTATTTACCTAAAATTCGTATCTTATATCCCTAGCATGTTTTCAACATTTTCTTGCCTGACAGGCTAGAACTGTAAACTTTTTCAGTTATTTTCAGAATAATTTATTCCTGAATGTATATCTTATTTTCATTGTCTAGGGCATTTTATTGTTACATTAACTGACTCTTCAAACAAATATGTTGTATTGCAGTTGTTTAAAGCGTAGATTATTTGAAACTGTGAGAACGTTTCAGTAGATCTCTGATACATAGAAGCTGCTGGCTCGTTTAAGAAGTATTTCGTTTTTCACACTGTTGATAGTCCTGTTTCTTGCGATGTTACCTTCATATTTCGAAGGGTCGGTACCGCTTTCATTTTCTACTGCACATTAGTGTTAAGGGGAGATGTTTATCTGCGTCATATTTCCATTTGAAACAAGAACCACCATCACTACCCGTATTTTCAAGGCATTGTTACACTGTGTGTGATTGAGGAAGTCAACCATTGTATTGTCGAACCAGCAATTTAAATCTCGGCATGCCCTGACATTAGTTTGCGTTTATACTGCATGTACTTTAAGTGATGAATCGTTTAAGAAACATAATAGTCTATATCTCATTTCATTACGACCTAATAACATGCACAAGAATAATTACCTATTTAACTTTGCTAGTGAGAGGCAGTGATAAGTTATCACACACACTAATTTTCCAGTAATAATTTATTGACATACTTTGAAGGGTTTATAAACAAAAATCTGACTATTTATGATGTTAATTTTGCTAAAAATCATTGGTTAATTATTCTGAAACCCAGGTTAAAATGTTAGTACGATTAAAATTACCATGTAGCTTCTAGTTGCACAAGTGGCTATCTCCAACGAGACCAGTCATGACAAACCTGCTTATTATCGTTACATGATAAGAGTCCTGAAAATCCATTACGTTTCTAGATTATCTCAGTTTATTGTCACAGCTTAACTCAACTTCATGACCTACGTTATACAGCGACTTGTTTTTACAGTCTTAGACAAGTTCATGACCTAGGTTACATCGCGACATGTTTACAGTTTTAGACAACTCCATGAACTGGATTACATCACGATATGTTTTCAGTTTTAGACAACGTCATGAACTGGGTTACATCGCGAGATTACACTTTTAGACAACTTCATGAACTGGGTTACATCGCGATTTTTTTTAGAGTTGCAGATAACTTCATCACCTAGGTTATATCAAGATATGTTTTTAAAGTTTAGATAACTTCATGAACTGGGTCACATCACGATATTTTCACAGTTTTAGACAACTTCATCAGCTAGCTTACATTACTATGTTTTTTACAGTTTTAGACAACCTCATGAACTGGGTTATATGGCAATATTTTTACGGTTTTGATAACTTCATGAACTGGGTTATATCGCGATATTTTTACAGTTTTAGACAACTTCATGAACTGGGTTACATTGCGATATTTTTACAGTTTTGAAAACTTTATGAACTGGGTTATATCGCGATATTTTTACAGTTTTAGACAACTTCATGAACTGGTTTATATCGCGATATTTTTACAGTTTTGATAATTTATTTCATGAACTGGGTTATATCACGATATTTTTACAGTTTAGACAATTTCATGAACTGGGTTACATTGCGATATTTTTACAGTTTTGATAACTTTATGAACTGGGTTATATCGCGATATTTGTACAGCTTTTGTCAACCTCATGAACCGGGTTATATCGCGATACTTTTACAGTTTTGATAATTTATGTCATGAACTGGGTTATATCACGATATTTTTACAGTTTAGACAATTTCATGAACTGGGTTACATTGCGATATTTTTACAGTTTTGATAACTTTATGAACTGGGTTATATCGCGATATTTTTACAGTTTTAGACTACTTCATGAACTGGGTTATATCGCGATATTTTTACGGTTTTTATAACTTTACGAAATGGGTTATATCGCGATATTTTTACAGTTTTAGACAACTTCATGAACTGGGTTACATTGCGATATTTTTACAGTTTTGAAAACTTTATGAACTGGGTTATATCGCGATATTTTTACAGTTTTAGACAACTTCATGAACTGGTTTATATCGCGATATTTTTACAGTTTTGATAATTTATTTCATGAACTGGGTTATATCACGATATTTTTACAGTTTAGACAATTTCATGAACTGGGTTACATTGCGATATTTTTACAGTTTTGATAACTTTATGAACTGGGTTATATCGCGATATTTGTACAGCTTTTGTCAACCTCATGAACCGGGTTATATCGCGATACTTTTACAGTTTTGATAATTTATGTCATGAACTGGGTAATATCACGATATTTTTACACTTTCAGACAACTTTATGAACTTGGTTATATCGCGATATTTTTACAGTTTCAGACAACTTTATGAACTGGATTATATCGCGATATATGTACAGTTCTTGTCAACCTTATGAACTGGGTTATATCTCGATATTTTTACGTTTTTGATAACGTCATGAACGGTGTTAAATCGAGATACTTTTACAGTTTTGATAATTTATTTCATGAACTGGGTTATATCACGATATTTTTACAGTTTCAGACAACTTTATGAACTGGCTTATATCGCGATATTTTTTACAATTTGAGACAACTTCATAAAGTGGGTTATATCGCGTTATTCTTTCAATTTTAGGCAATTTCATGAACTAGGTTTTTTGCGCCGGCCCCGTGGTGTAGGGGTAGCGTGCCTGCCTCTTACCCGGAGGCCCCGGGTTCGATTCCCGGCCAGGTCAGGGATTTTTACCTGGACCTGAGGACTGGTTCGAGGTCCACTCAGCCTACGTGATTAGAATTGAGGAGCTGTCTGACGGTGAGATAGCGGCCCCGGTCTAGAAAGCCAAGCATAACGGCCGAGAGGATTCGTCGTGCTGACCACACGACACCTCGTAATCTGCAGGCCTTCGGGCTGAGCAGCGGTCGCTTGGTAGGCCAAGGCCCTTCAAGGGCTGTAGTGCCATGGGGTTTGGTTTTTTTTAGGTTTTTTTGCGATACATTTGACACTTTTTGACAACTTCGGTAACTACAGTATGTTATATTGGAATATTCTTACGGTTTTAGAAAATGTCTTGAACTACGAGGGCTGTAAATAAAGCAGTGGCAACGTATTCCAGACACTTGCAGGAGATCGGGCATGCGCAAATAGGAAATGGGAGCAGTCAGGGAGCGCTGTTGTCAGTGTGCATTTGACGGGCATCCACTTCGGAATGTTGTTACTGCGTGTGGCGTTAAAGTAAAGAGTGTCGATTTCACACCTCTAAAGCATGTTTTCAAAAGGTGATCAGCGTTCGTGGATTAAAATTGAGGTTTCCCGTGGCAAAAGTGTATAAGAATGTTATCGACGATTACGTGAAGCCTATGGAGGGAAGGCATTACCGTATACGACGGTTGCATGATGGGTAAGACGTATCGTGCGGATAAGAATGCGACTGCGGACTTGCACCGCACAGTTCGGTCGTCCATTGCTCGAGATCAGATTGGCATCGTGAGTGGTCTCGTTTCCGTAGACAATCGATGGATCGTCCGGGAATTATCCATGGAGGCTGGTCTCAATCACCAACCGGTGTGGCACATGCTGAACAAACGTCTTAATATGAGGACAATTGCGTTCCGTTGGGTTCCACATCAAGTCACCGACGTACAGAAATGGCACCGGTATGCACTGGCTGACGTCCATCTGGAAGCATACCGCAACGGAGGAGACGCATTTGTGCAGCATGTTAATGAGACATGGACCCGGGCCACCAGTTTCACCACCTCCACAGAAATTTCGACAGGGACACAGTCGGGTGAAGCTTATACTGATTGTGGCATACGAGGGCGTTATTCTTACGCATGCTGTGATTGACGGACAAACCGTCAGCAGTGACTACTATTGTCGATATCTGGAGCAACATCTCCGTCCGGCTAAGCGGTGCAAACGGTCACGTTTATAGCGAGATGATCGCTCTATCGTGTCACAAACATTGTCAAGCTCTTATTGCAACAGTGGCATTGGGAGGTCTTGAAACACCCTCCGCACTCTCCAGACGTGAGTCCTTGTCACTGACCTTTTTCCGAAGTTGAAGGAGCCCCTCCGAGGCCACCGATTTCCTGACGTGGCATCTGTACTCCGCGCAGTAGGGCGCTCCGTCGCTATCATCAACAGAGAACACCTTGCCAACGGTCACCTACGGCTTCCCGATATGTGGCAAAAGGTAATAGTTTTTTCCATTACTCTATTTCTAGCCCTGGTATTTGTAAAAAATCCACAGTTCTAGCCCTTCAGGCAAAACATCCTAGGGATGTGAGCTACGAATTTCAGGTAAATACAATAGAATAAAGCATATTCATTATTTATTCCTAAAAATTGTATATACCTTTTCTTAATCATCGTTATCCGGTCTATTAGATTAGCAGTTTACCTTTTTCTACCACTACGAGCGCTAATATGAGTCAATGCAGAGTTTCACATAAGCCCTTATAACTACATTCGTTGTGGACATTTTTCTAAAATAAAGAAAAGCCTTAGGGTATTGGACCAAGGAACACATTACAGAAAGAATTAAGTAAAAAGTTAATTTGGCTAAGATTTGAATTTAAAAAAAAAGAGTAAAGAAACAAGCGATTTTAGGATATTTATTCGGAACTGCTTTTAGGCCGGAAGTGATTTTCAAAATTTGTTCTTTCAGTTTGATAGAGCTATCCAAGACTCACAATTTGAAATATTGCTGGGTCCTTTAACCCTTCAACGTTCGGCACAATTCAGGAAATTGCTTAATTTTACGTTTTTCGTAGTATGCTAAGAAATGTTTTCAGCATTAAACTAGTAAACCAGGGTCTCTAAAACGCCCAAAATCTCACGCGTGCAAACAGCGCAGTGCATCGGTCCTGCTCGGCTCGGCTCGGACCAACGCTTTCTCTCTGGGCTACTCGGCTAAGTTCGGCTCAACTCGGCTCAACTCAGCTCGGATTTGGAGCGCTACGGAGCAAGTGAGGAAGAGGGAGACACGGGGAGCGAGCGAGACGGGGCGTGGGGAAAGAGAGAGACAGCACTATTGCTACAAATCGAGGGGTCTGCACTCTGGTCAACCAAGCAAAGTCATCTTTTGCACCGTGCACAGTGCATGCACCAGGCGCATGCATCCTGAGAGGCCCTCATTTCATCAGCTATTCCTGGTTAGAAACCAAAACAATGTTGTTTTAGGTCCACCCGTGGATCAGTGGTAGAGTACCAGCTGGTGGGTCACAAGGTCATGGTTAGAAACCAGGTAGAGGTAGTCAGATATTTGAAGCTAGGAAGAGCCTATTACCTGTGTTACCTGCGCGTACCCATGGCTCGCGAAGCGGGTATATAATGCGACCGGTAAGCTGGCTGTACACATTTTATTTCCCGCTGTCATGGGTAAAAAACGTAAACTCGTATCCTCATCCTGAGGTAGTGCAGCTCTTTTCAGCTGCAATGTACCATTTCCACCACATACCAGCCCTCCTGCCATTTTTAAATTTCTGGCAGTACCGGGAATCGAACCCGGGCCCCCGAGGACGGCAGCTAATAACACTAACCGTTACGCTACGGAGGCGGACGCTGTCATGGGTAAGGGAAGCGATTTAACTGAGTTGCAATAAGGGACGAACATTGGCTCGGGCCACTGGAGGTAGCAGTTTGGAAGCAGTGATATTTGTGAACTGCTCAGTTGCCTCCGAGGCAAAGGTGTGTAGTGAGTGGACGAATGGCATCACTGGAAATAACCGTCGTAGAAACTGAGAGCTCCATGCAGCATTGGAATCTGAGGTGAACGTCGATTACGGCGGTGCATGAAGGCCAACCGACAGGTGGGAGTGAAACACCTCGCCGTCCAAATGATCCACCAGACACATTTCAACGAACCCTTCTGTGAATGGGGCCTCGGATTAGACGGAGGGAGACTTGCAACCATGCTAACACACATGCATCGACGAAATCTTGCTCGACATTATGGCGACTGGGCCGTTGCTGATTAGCGACGTGTAACTTCCACCGAGGAGTCACGTTTTCAGCTGTATAGAATGTATCAACGTCAGCGTGTCCGAAAAGAAAATGTCGGAGAACCAATACACTGCAGACATTGCTAGAAGAACATAAGACGGTGCGAGAAATATTTTCACGGCATTCTCTGTGTCCCATTGATCGATTTGGTTATCAATCCATCCCTTGCGATCACGTCCACCCGTACACGACGACTGTCTTTCCTCGAGAGAATGGGATCATCCAGCATGATAATGAGTATCGAAACACAGCACGAAGTGCCCGCGCGTGGGTTAAAGATCACGATCAATACTTGAATGTTCTTCCCTTGCTGATCACAATCCACTTGACAATCTGTGGGGCCACTTCACGTTTAAGAATATGTTATTTCCGTTATTTTATGCCGTGTATGTATTTGCGGTACGACGGCACAAAACGGAGATGCTTTCTTCTTCTTCTTCTTCTTCTTCTTCTTCGCGTACCATATCCTCAATGGATATCAGTTGTCATCAGGGCGATCTGGTTCTTGTTCTCTACAACTCGGAAAAGAGTGGGGGTACTGAGTCCATACCATTGTCGTAGATTTCATGGCCAAGATAATCTATAGTACGCGCACCTGTTAGAGATACATGGACACCGTAGTGCTGAATCGGTCGACCTTGGGTATCTTCGAGATTCGTATAGGCAACCTTTGAAACACAAACTATGAATCACTTATGCATCGCTGTGTGACATCTGGCGTACACTTTACGCACTAGTACTGTTTTTGCACGGCCGACTTGATGCGTCGCTCTAGCTAAGCGTAGCGAGGTATCCAGTCGGCCGTGGTTTTTGTTTACACAGCAAAGTCAAACCAGCGCCTCCTAGTGTTCTCTAGGAGGCGCTGGCCAAACTATAGAATTCATGCTAGGAACAAGATTCACATCGAGAAATGTCATATAATGTTATATAATGTGTGTATGACACAGTTGTTGGCTTAGTATAATGAAGGTTTAGAAAATTCATATCGATCGATCATATTATCGATTCAATTCAGATTTCATTTCTATTCAGTTGGCAGTATTACCGGAACCGGGAGAGCTCCCTCTTTACTCCTCATCAACGTACAACGAAATATCGCTAAAAGGTGCGCGGACTATATTTCTTCCCCTACTTCTCCTTCCTTTAATTTTACCTTGTACGATAACCTGAAGGAGTCTATAATTATCATTTCGAATGAAATGGCCAAGGTACTAAAGTTTCTTCTGTTTGGTCTTGAGCATGACCTATAGCTCTTTGTTCGGGCGTTGTACTTCTGTGTTACGTATTCTGGCAACCCATGATATTCTGAGTAGGCGTCGGTAGCACCACATCTCAAATGCTCGAAGTTTCTTGGTGGTGTTTTCTGTCAGGGTCCAAGTCTCGGCACCATAAAATAAAACAGAAAATACTTAACACCGAAGTAAACGGAGACGGAGTTTGATCTTAAAGTCCCTGTTACAGAGAAGTTTGATCATTCTCTCGAATGCAGTCTTTGTCTGTTCAGTACGGGACCTAATTTCAACAGCAGTGTTCTAACTGTGATCAAGTACGCTGCCGAGATACTTAAAGCGTTGAACTTGCTCTCGTGATGTGCCTACTTACGAAAAATTTAATTTTTAGTTCAAGTCCCATGGGACATTTGGTGCATGTCACTTTAAGGTGGATTAACGAGACAAACTAAAGAGCCATTGTACTCTTTTCGAGTAAGGGAGGTTGTCATCAAGGATGGGTTTCATGTGCATTCAACCACAGCGCGTTTCCACCGGTCAGAGAAACTAAAATATGTAACCTAGAATTAGGGAGTGGTGGTGGTGATTATTGTTTTAAGAGGAAGTACAACTAGGCAACCATCCTCTATATAACACTAATCAGAGAAAAAGGACGGAGAGAGTCTGACACTTCGAAAAATAAAATATCGGCCAAAGGAGAGGGCATATAAGTCTCTGGTGAGACCCCAGCTAGAGTATGGTTCCAGTGTATGGGACCTTCACCAGGATTACTTGATTCAAGAACTGGAAAAAATCCAAAGAAAAGCATCTCGATTTGTTCTGGGTGATTTCCGACAAAAGAGTAGCGTTACAAAAATGTTGCAAAGTTTGGGCTGGGAAGACTTGGGAGAAAGGAGACGAGCTGCTCGATTAAGTGGTATGTTCCGAGCTGTCAGTAGAGAGATAGCGTGGGAGGACATCAGTAGACGAATAAGTTTGAGTGGTGTCTTTAAAAGTAGGAAAGATCACAATATAAAGATAAAGTTGGAATTCAAGATGACAAACTGGGGCAAATATTCGTTTATAGGAAGGGAAGTTAGGGATTGGAATAACTTACCAAGGGAAATGTTCAATAATTTTCCAATTTATTTGCGATCATTTAAGAAAAGGTTAGGAAAACAACAGATAGGGAATCTGCCACCTGGGCGATTGCCCTAAATGCAGATCGGTATTGATTGATTGATTGATTGCCCTAAATGCAGATCGGTATTGATTGATTGATTGATTGATTGATTGATTGATTGATTGATTGATTGATTGAGGGCCACGAAGGGCGTGAAAATGAAAGACTAGCTAGGCCTCCATATGTAATACCGTCGGGGTCGGAAAAGAACAAGAATTGACCAAGGGAGATCGCATAGGATAGGTGAAAGTGAGAAGCCTTGCACAAGTAAGTGGAACCAATGCCAGGACTCAGCTAAGGGCCCCGTGGTCACTAACCCACGCTCCAAAGTTCGGAATTCCTGAGGCCCATTTTAGTCGCCTCTTACGACAGGCAGGGGATACCGCGGGTGTTAGTCTAGAGTCCCCACCCGCAAGGGGACTAGAATTAGGGAGATTTCGCACAACTTCGAATCAGTAATTGTAGGTACCGTACAATAAACACTGGAATCGTCCTCATTCTGTCTGGACTTTGTCCATCTTTATCGTACTTTACGTTACCGCCACGTCCTTTCCTAGAAAATTATTAAACGTTTGAAAATAGGCATGTAAAGTCGCAAAAACTCATGTAATCCATTACAAATTTCCTTGCATCCGGGAGATAGTAGGTTCGAATCCCACTATCGGTAGCCCTGAAGATGGTTTTCCGTGGTTTCCCATTTTCACACCAGGCAAATGCTGGGGCTGTACCTTAATTAAGGCCACGGCCGCTTCCTTCCAACTCCTAGGCCTTTCCTATCCCATCGTCGCCATAAGACATATCTGTGTCGGTGCGACGTAAAGCCCCTAGCAAAAAAAAAAAAATATACAAATTTCCCTGCGAAGTACGGGTACAAATTCTAGTTTTATATATAATTGGAAAGAATGGGTACACGACTGGTTAATGCTTGTTACTCTCTTATTAATGACTTTGTGTTACTTTTCTTCATGATTGAACATGTTCTTCATAAATGAACGATTGATAAAAATTCATATGCAATAACGAGGAAATTCATTTCTAACTTCCGTCGTAAATTTTATATTGAGCCATAAATGTGCATGTATAATTTGAGTACGGCAATTACATGAGCCGATATGATGGACATTTATGATATCTGCGGCACAAAAATGAGCATGTGCGATTTCTGATAAATGTGTTATAAGCACCTTCGTCTTTCGTCCCCTGTTGTAATAATAATAATAAGATATAATTACCTCGTAAGACCTCACAGAACAATACTAGCAGAGTGACGAAGCATGCCGTAAAGCTCTTACTATTATGACTTCTCGTAAAATAGTAATCACTAACACACACACACATACACACACATTGCAGCAGTAACTAGCGTCATTTTTAAATGTGTGGTTAAGGAAGTCACTCTGACAATAGTATACCATTAGAAATATCACACATATGTCCCCTCGTTCTTTAGTGAAGTAGGACACCGAGCAACACTAACTCGTCCCGGAGATTCTTACTGGTTGAGATGTGTCCGAACAATAATAATAATAATAATAATAATAATAATAATAATAATAATAATAATAATCGTATGGCCTCAGCTACCGTGTGCAGACATTTCGATTTGACGCCATCTGGCTGTCTGCTCGTCAATTTCGACGCTAGATGGCAGACAGAGTAAACCGGATCTCTCTTGGGCGTCTATGGCAGAGATTTAATTAATTTTGTCTGGTAAATACCAAATTTATCATCAGAGATCTTTTACATGCCGACATCGTACGACATGGAGTGTCGAATGGACTTTTTTCCGCCCTTCAAAAATCCGACTACCTCTGCCGGGTTTGAACCCGCTATCTTGGGATTCGGAGGCCGACACTCGACCACGGATCCACAGAGGCAGCTTGTGTCCGAACAATTCCGCGTTGATGCTTCTTTGTTCTGTAAAGTTCCTCAATTTATGTTACACCTCCTTGGAAAACAAGCTTCAGCTTCTCCCAGTCCGCCCAACACGAATGACAATTGAAGCCTGCTTGCTTATACTTGCTTATACTCAAGTTGTACATAGACACAGCATACCAATTTAATCATGAATCATCAAGACGATGAATTGTGGAACTGAAAAACGATTGACATTATTAAATTAATATTAAAACTAACTGCTGTCATTTCTTGATGGATAGAGTACTTTTGCATCCATCTCTTGGCAAGGCCAGAGTAAAGTGTAGCTTCCACCGAAGTCCCAGTCTCATCCATGGCTGTGACAATATGGAAGCTGCTGGGGTATGGGTGGTGGTGAGTAATGACTTTCAGAGCACGACCAGTGTGTGTGTGAGTGTTATGAAAGGTGTTGCTCATAGGATCAGTCGTGGTGCAATAGTACTTTCTGACCCAGTGAGGAAAGCAATGGCAAACTACCTCACTCCTCATCTTGCCTAGTACGCCTCATTTTGGTGCTGCCGTTGGTTTTTTGGGTTTCTTTATAACCGCATAACCTTTGGTGGTGCTATTTGAGGATCCAACCAGCCTCTGGGCTGATGACATGACAGACAGACAGTTGATTCGTATTGCTCCCCAATATTCGTTATAAATAGGTCAGATAACTCGTCTTGATATGCCCTTTTTAATATCTTTGTGAACATTTAATACCGCTAATGCAGTTTTATTTTTCAAAAGGTTGCCCCTGCACTTTATTAATGGTCATATAGATGTCTAGTGTACTTGATACCTTCCCATCTGTGTGTAAGTAGACTGTTTTTCTCTTAACAGCACGTAAGTTATTAGGAACTTTCTGCCGTCTGTTGAGTATATTCATAAGGTGGGGAAGGTCAGAGAATCAAAGAGTATCTAGGAGAGAATAGTATTCCTCCGTGATTAGAGGGAGTGGCAGGTAGTAATCAAACATGGCTGCACGCAATCACATTAGTAAGGATGAAAATCACATATATCAGAATTTTAGTGAAAGTGTTAGTCGCTTAGCAACCTGTTAAGTACAGAATTTGTTGCGGGCTTCACTGAACTTAGAGACCTATCAACGTCTCATGGCTTACCGGCAGCTAATTCCGGAGAGATTACAACAGAAATGAAGCAAATCGGTCCAATAGAACGGCCGGACAGATTTGCCAAAGCGTGCTTCTTATTTGAGTACATGTAGTGCCTGAACAATGAAAAATAAGTAAGCAAATAAATAAATACTTAAATAAAGAAGTATTTACCGTTCAACTAGCAATACCAGACCCTTCTCTTACAGAAGTTAATCACAATGAGAAGCCCCAGGGGCTCTGAACTTTGGAGCGTGGGTTAGCGACCACGGGGCCCTTAGCTGAGTCCTGGCATTGCTTCCACTTACTTGTGCCAGGCTCCTCACTTTCATCTGTCCTATCCGACCTCCCTTGGTCAACTCTTGTTCTTTTCCGACCCCGACGCTATTAGGTTTGCGAGGGCTAGGGAGTCTTTCATTTTCACGCCCTTCGAGTTGGCCGTGCGCGTAGAGGCGCGTGGCTGTAAGCTTGCATCCGGGAGACAGGTGGGTTCGAATCCCACTGTCGGCAGCCCTGAAGATGGTTTTCCGTGGTTTCCCATTTTCACACCAGGAAAATGCTGGGGCTGTACCTTAATTAAGAACACGGCCGCTTCCTTCCAACTCCTAGACCTATCCTATCCCATCGCCGCCATAAGACCCATCTGTGTCGGTGCGACGTAAAGCCCCTAGCAATAAATAAATAATTTTCACGCCCTTCGTGGCCCTTGTCTTTCTTTGGCCGATACCTTCATTTTTCGAAGTGTCGGACCCCTTCCATTTTTTTTCTCTGATTAGTGTTATATAGAGGATGGTTGCCTAGTTGTACTTCCTCTTAAAACAATAATCACCACCAATAACCACAATGACACCAAGAAATGGTCCGAACAACGCAAGACAAGAGTTCAGCAGGAAAGTGAAGGATTACTGGGCCAACAGGAAAGCTCAAGGTACCAAGAAGAAATCAGCCAAGAACACCAGAGTGACAAACATCGACAACAACACAGCTAAAGTACAAGCACCGTGATCCTCAGGTGGCTCAAACGAACTTTTAAAAAAATTAAGAAATAAATAAGTCTGACACTACCAGCCAGTTGCAAGATCAGAAGTTCTAAATGCGTCAGAAACACTGAGGTTGAGAAAGAAAACCTAAAAACCAGTAGGACCTAATGAAGAAACTAGAACGAAGAATATGGAGAAATATCTTAGAATTTATTAAAAGGAATAAACATGTAAGTTTATAAACAATGAAGAAGTCATAATAATGTGGGCAAAGTAATAGACGTCATCAGGGAAAGAAGGCTGAATTTCTTCGGTCACGTGATCCGTATGTCTGATGGCAGGCTGACGAAATAGATCCTATAACAAAAGTTTGGAATCTCAAACGCCAACCCAGATGGCACCAAGCAGTGGCTGATGATTTGAGACTGAGCGGGATTACGGAACAAGATGTCCCAGATAGACACACCTTTAAGTAAAAAGTCTACGATTAAAGGGCAATTAAAGAAGAGGTTAAATCAGCGAAATGGCTTCCCTGGTCAGAAGACAGAAGGATACGTAAACGCGGTTGGAAATTTAAATAAACTTGGTCCAATGAAGCCGTAACGATGTTAAATAAATAAATAAATAAATAAATAAATAAATAAATAAATAAATAATCTTAGAAGTTTTTAAAGAATATAATTTTCTATCCATGGCTGGGACTTGCTTCACTAGTGGTTTCCTGCCATTTATCGAATATCCCTTAGCGGATACCTTCATTATTCAAGTAGTCAGACCTGTAATCCACTTGTTCTCACCCTTGAAACGGCTTGCTAGTTTAAACCAACGAATACCATACTAAATTCCGGCACCGTGGGGTCTCCGAAAATCGTAGAATCGTAGTGGGACGTAAAGCAAATAACATTATTTATTAAAACTGGCAATAAAATCTTCATAGAATTCCAAAAATGTATTATTTATGGGCTAAACAAATGTTACAGTGTCAAAGAACTGATAAAATGAACCTTGACGTTCTTAGAATTTGTTCCGTAAATATCTTTACTGGTAACTATGAACGGGACTTAAACAACAAACTGCTGAGCTTGGCATTAAAAAAAAGGAACTTGGAGGCAGATGCTGTACTTTCAAAATATTCCTAACTGGCATGGAAATTACATCGATGTTACAAGTACAAGAAATGATGACTACATTTGCACACATAGTGGTATTAAAACAATTACTATACTGATAATCTGAATAAAAATTTCTGAAATTATTGTGAATAGACTATTCTTGTTACTATATTTCCTTCTCTCTATGATTTTCTACTTGTACACAGAAATTATTACATTAGGTTCTAGAGATCTTCACCAGTCAAAGAGTGCAGACACGATTCTCGAGGTAGCTGACAATAGCAAAGAAGAAATCAATCGGCTGAGTCCGAGATATTGAATGGTTTGGGTGTTAGCCTTTGGTCACAGAGGCCCCAGTGTTCGATTCCCGGCAGGGTCGAAGATTTTAACCATCATTGGTTAATTCTGCTGGCACGGGGGCTGGGTGTATGTGTCGTCTTCAAGATCATTTTGTCCTCATCGTTTCATCATCATCATCATCATCATCATCACGACGCGCAGGTCGCCTACGGGAGACAAGTCGACGAAAACCTGCACCTGGCGAGCCGAACATGTCCTCGGACACTCCGGACACTAAAAGCCATCCGCCATTTCATTTAATTTCATTTCCAAAAGGCTGAAAACAGTAATACAGAGACTGAAGACGGAAAAATTGTCATTAAGGAAATAATTTATGGCCTTGAACAAGTCCCAAGTTACAAAATATACAGTACCTTTGACGAAACAATCTCTGCACAATTCAAAACAAGAAGCACGTAGTGAACTGAAGCGTGTCTGGTCAATGGTTTTCTCCGGGCCAAATTCGAACCCTTCTGAGCAAAATCAAGAGAGTGAAGGGGGGCTTCAAGGACATTGAAAGTGCCCTTACCTTAAGAGCTCTCTCTCTCTCTCTCTCTCTCTCTCTCTCTCCTTAGGTATATATTTCTTTGCGAAAACAGAGATATCCTCTATCTTGTCGCTCAGCCTTTCAAGTTGGCCGTGCGGTTAGAAGCGCGTGGCTGTGAGCTTGAATCCGGGAGATAGTGGGTTCGAAACCCACTGTTGGCAGCCCTGAAGATGGTTTTCCGTGGTTTCCCATTTTCACACCTGGCAAATGCTGGGGCTATACCTTAATTCAGGCCACGGCCGCTTCCTTCCCACTACTAGGCCTTTCCTATTCCATCGTCGCCATAAGACCTATCTGTGTCGGTGCGACGTAAAGCAAATTCTTCTCAACCTTTCAAAATTTGGCAAAGCATTTTAAAGTGTAAACCTGGAATTCTGACAGAGATTCTTGACCTCATTATAGCCAAAGGCAGAAACATTTAAGCACTTACAGAAGGTAGCAGTTATCAACTAAATGAATATAGATGATCGCGTGTTACGATTCATCTGATGACGTGATTTTAGGTCCACATCATTCCCTGGAATTCACAACAAAATAATATCGCTGTATGTGAGAATAAAACCACTCGTTAGGATTAGACGAACCAGAAAAGATATATGGACATTTTATGAAAGAATGCTGTGAAGAAGAATCTTATCTGGGTAGCTTTATCATCGTTTAAGACGAGTTAATATCTAATCTCCAATACAATATAAATCTAGATGTAAAACAAAATATTCTTAAATTACTGTATTTCCTGTAACCTACAGGTCTTGTAACTCGTATTTTTCTTTCTTTTGAAGCTGCGATAATTAACTGTAACAAGTTGACTACCAATTGTCCTTTGTGTTAAGTTAAAAAGTGTTGAATTCAGTGTTTACCTGTTTATATGCTTATTAGTTCGAGTACTTCGTTCAAAAAATGCTACTTTTCTCAATTTCGCAATCGCCTCTGTGAATGTATGTGTATTATTACAGCTACAGATTTGAAACGCTATGTTTTCGTACTAATTTTCAATGATAAATGTTATGTCTTCTAAAGATACATGACTAAGTGGAGTGTAATTAAAATATCTAACAAGATTAACTCAAAAACACTCAGCTAACTGCTCCCTTTAACACATAATGCATTGAATCTGGCGGTAGCTCAATCCTTAATGTGACGTCACGCGTACTAGTCAATGGCATCGCAGCTCCCCGTAATGGTCTACCTGTTAGTATACCAGTTATATTGGGTCTCCCAGTCAATCAGTGCAGATCATGAGACACGCAGAAAGTAGTAATTTTCTCCGTCATTTGAAGACTAACCGAAATTATGTCAGTCCACGGATTTTACATAAAATCAATAGTTAGAGAGAAAACCGAAGAAAACTCTTGTGGTTTTCCTATAAACCCCCCTTCTGTTCAGAGATATTTAAATCATATGATTATCAAAACCTTTCCCAAGATGAATATACTCTAAATATGAAGTTTGGTCGAGATCTATTTAGCCGTTTCGCTATGATGGTGGAACAAACAAACAGACACGAAAAATAAAACCACACATACGGTCTTGACTTGACCTAAAACGGATAAATGTCTTAAAAATTGGCAAAACGAAGGACATTACAGACAGCGTACCTCCTAAACTTTATTTATATAGGTACATATATTTAAATGATATCAGTAAAGAAGTGGAATGACAGATAAAGGCTTTTTGTGGATGATGTTATATTCTACAGAAAAATATATGTTACAGGGTTGTAAGCTACTTCAAGAAGACCTTGACGATGCTGTGAGATGGACAGCAGACCATACTATGATGATAAACGGGTTGAAAAGTAAGGTTATAAGTTCCACGTAGAGGAAAAGTCCTCTCACTTTTAATTACTGGTCTAAAGGGGTGAAAGTACTTCATGGGGATCACTGTAAGTGCCCAGGGGTTATTATAAGGAAAGATATTCATGGCGAATTCATATTAATGGGCTTGTAAATAAAGGTTACAGATCTCTTCATGTGGTTATGAGGGTATTTATGTGTTGTGGTATGGATTTAAACCAGGGGCATGTAAGTCACTGGTAAGATCCCAGTTAGAGTACGGTTCCAGTGTACGGGACTATCACTAGGATTAACTGGTTCAAGATCTCGAAAAGATCCATTACGATTTATCCTGGTTTTCTTTCTGGTTTAAGAAAATGCTGCAAACTTAGAGCTGGGGAGACTTGAGAGTAAGGAGACAAGCTGCTCGACTAAGCGGTATGCTCCTAGCTTTCAGTGGAGATATGGCGCGATATGATATTAATAGACGAATAAGCATCAGTTGAAGTTTCAAAAGAAGGAAAAATCATAATATGAAGATAGAATGGGAATTCAAGAACACAAATTGTGGCAAATATTCATTTATAGAAAGGGATTGGAATAATTTACCAAGGGAGATGTCCGTTAAACTTCCTTGAAATTATTTAAGGAAAGACTAGATGAACAACTGGTAGGGTATATACCTCCTGGTTGACAGCCCTACCTGCAGATTGGTAGTCGTTGGTGATTTTCGTCATTCAAGAGTTCCAATTTTTGTCCTATTTTAATGATTATTAAGGAAAATTCGTCAAATTCAAGAGTTCCAGTTTTTGTCCCATTTTAATGATTATTAAGGAAATTTTTTAGCTTGTTAAAAAATCTGAAAGTATGTTGACAATCAAGTGACTATGCTTCTGTTCGCACCAAGTCGGCCGTAGTTCGAATTCAGGTTAATACACGTGATTCCAGAGGACCAAATTCTAAGTAAAGCTTCAATCTTACAAACTTCAGTCATAGTTATAAAATATTCCAAACTTGCTTGATAGAAGAAATTGTATGTGGCTTTGGTGTTACAGTCGTCTGTCCTTACTAACACTAAATTTTGAGAATATAAATATTTTGACAGTAGAGCAATTGAGGTAACAGATGTTCTGTCAAAAAGTTTAACGATGGAATCTGGCGAATGATACAATGCGCAGGTCCTATGGAATACGTAACTGTAAATAAACCGATTTTCTGTTAGTATGTAGTTTGTTAGATATGAAGAGACAGAGCTCATCCACCATAGAAAACCCATGGGATGACTGGTTAATCCTCATTAGATGCTATGGTACACTCCTGGTTCACCTTGAACCGGTTGCCTTGCTCTTACGGGGGGAGACCCAGCTTAAAAAAGGAAAAAGATAGGTTAATATTCATTCGATTGTTAAATATGCTACAATTGTTGTTGACAATTGCTGCACATATCCCAGTATTGGCATGCTTCCTGGCAACCAGAAGCAACTTCAATTATGTCAGAATTTTAATAATTTTAATATTTTAAAACAAAATGTTCAAAATTTCCCGCCTTTTTAACAGTATATCACTGTTTCCCTTATAAATTCCAAGTTTATAAGAATTTTCGTACTTTTCCTTTTTTAAAAGTGTGTATCAAAACTCCAGCTAAAAAATAAACCTCAATCATTAATACAAACTGTGATTTGGATTTTTGTCGCGTTTTTCTTCCGAGCACCAGAAAATATTAATGGATTTTCAAATAAAAATATTATATAAAATATAATTTAAATTCTATTGATCTGAATGAGGTACAGATTGTAGTACAACATTATGGGAGGAAACTCTGAAAAAATCATAATTATCCGTGAATCAGTAAGAGAGTTATGAAGGAAACCGTGATATATTGTTAAAAATGCGGGAAATTTGGAACATTTTATTTTAAACTGTTATAATTAGAATTTTGGCATTATTGAAGTTGCCTCTGATTACTCTGAAGCATGCCAATACTGGGATATGTGCAGCATTTGTCAACAACGTTTGTAGCATATATAACAATCGAATGAATATTGGCCTATTTTCCCCGTGTTAAGCTAGGTCTCCCCCCTTAAGGTCACTTACACAACTACCTAATTTATTATAATATTAATAATAATAATAATAATAATAATAATAATAATAATAATAATAATAATAATAATAATAATAATAATAATAATAATAATAATAATAATAATAATAATAATAATATCTTAACAGTATATATGTATCTAACTAATAATTAACGAAGTAAACAAATTTAAGTATCTTGGAGAAATAATTCGCCTAGCAGACTTGATAAAAATAAACCTACAAAATGGAACTAGCTTATCAATTTACTAATAGATATTTACAACAAAAGTTGAATGCAAATAAAAGGGAAACTTCATCATCACAACATCAGCCTGTGTGCAGCTGAATGTTAAAAATGGAATTAAAGGAAAGTATTAAGACAAATCTTCGCCCAAAGAAAAATGTAAATGAATGAAAGAAATAAAATAATAAAAGTCTTTATTTGAAATTGAAAATCTTTCTCGGACAGTATGAGAAAAAGGAAAATTACCTTATATGGCCATTTGGTCCAAATGTATCCAGAGAGTGTAAGGAAGGAAATATTTTGATTGCGATAAAAAAACAAAAACAAAAAAACAAGATGGTTCATGAAAGTTAAAGAGGATATGACTGAGCTGCGTGTCACAAGAAACGAGATAGTTTTTGAGGTGTTCGAAGAGAAAGAGAAGAAGCAAAAGAAATCTGTCTGGATGGAGGAAAGGAGGAGAGAACATATTTAAAGAATGAAGAAATACTGGAAAGATAGGAATGCAAGGAGTGGAAGGAAATCATGAAGTTACTTCACGTGCTCCATAGCTGGCCGAGATCGAAGAAATAATAATAATAATAATAATAATAATAATAATAATAATAATAATAATAATAATAATCAAATGCGTGGCACAACAATCTATTAAGAGTCTTCGACTTACTTGATGTAACGAATTCTAACTTTGCCACTAATAAATAAATAAATAAAAAATAAATAAATAAATAAATAAATAAATAAATAAATAAATAAATAAATAAATAAGTTAATAAATAAAGCAAAGTCAAGGTGAAATATTTAGCCTTTGCTGATGATCTAGCAATCATGTCTAAGACCAGAGATGAAACCAGATACGCCGGACAGAGATTACACAATATAGCACAAAGGCAGGCATCCAGATATCGTACCAAAAAACCCGGTTCATGGAAAATCTACGTCAACATAGCGAAAAACTCTGCTCGAGGCGGAAAATGGCACAATATCTCAGGCGTCCTTCTTCAAATACTTTGGGAAATCATACTACCATCGGTACTAGACAGTAGGGCCAACATAGAAAGAGCCACTAAACTGCATAAGGCCTGACTAACGTGGTAATACTACAACAAGAGAGTCATATCACGTAATGCAATATTACGACACTACGAGACAGTTGTTTCGCCGGAATCTTTACACGCCTCAGAAACCGCATCCCTTGAAGGTCACTCTATAATTATAGAAATTGAAAATCAAAAAAGGAAAATTCTCCGAAAAATGTATGGTCTCACGAGAGAAAATGGAATGTGGATTAAGAGGAGAACAGGGGACCTCTACTCATTAGCTGACAGGTTCACTGATGCCGTACGCATGAGACGCCTGAAATTCTATGGCCATATCTACAGAATGGACAGCGACTAACTCACCAAGAGATTATTTAAAGTAATCTACTCAAAGAAGATCAAAATAAACTGGCTAGAAGAAACTGAGAAATGAATATCATGGACGACATCATGGAAGATCGCGGAGCCTTTAGAACAACAGTAGCCAAGCACAAATTCATGCAGAAATCTAAAAAGGAAACTGGTAGGAAGCGGTCCACAGAACGCAAGATGCAACACTGCATCCATGAAGAGATTTCGGGAGGATAAGAAGGCGAAAACCATCAGGCCATCGAACAAGTTCAAACGCCCTCTTTGAATGGGCATAATGAAGAAAGAAGAAATAAATATTAATGATTATCATTAGAATCAATCTTTAAAACTATAATTATGTAGGCCTGCAATCTATCCCTCGTCAGCCAACAATACGCTTTCTCATAATTATAGTTTTATTTATTCTGTCACTTTCCCACACTGTGGGGAGGTCGCAGGTTAATGTGTCTCTCACGTGTTAATTTCATCCAGTTTTACTGGCCGATGCCCTTCCTGACAGTAGCCCTACGAGGAGCTATATATTTCACTATTGCGTGTTTCTGTAGTAGTTGTTAATGTGATGTGTTGTGGCGTGACTAAAACCCTCGACTCAGGCGGGAACTGAACTAGAGACCCAGTAATGCAGACCATTCAATGAAGGAACGGGACACACGCTTTCCCTTGGTAAACTCGTAATTAATAATCTGCACGAACTCGAATCTTGATAATAATTGACACCCTCAATGTATGAATCTGAAGTTTCAGAGTCTCATTAAAATGTTGGCGAAGCAGTCCCCTCAACACCGCAGCATTGTTGAGAAAGAAAGGCGCCATTTGTTGCACCTTGTGACCGTTGCCCCCTCGCACTGCTCGTCTGAATGTGACTTACACGCATTCCTTCTTTAACCTTGAGACCAGCATGACGTGCCACTGCTGTAATTAATCGTAATGGGAAGAATAGAAAGCTAAGATGGGAGTGGCTATTGTTGGCTTCATAACAATTAGAGGGGCGGTCTGGTGGGAGGAGCTTACACAAGAACCCCGCCCCACCTCCTGAATAGAAACACTTTTTAATTACTATCCCCCCCTATTTTCTTCTCAATTCCTCCCCCCTTTTTCACATCAAAACACTTTTGTGACACGAATCACTTTATTTGCTTCTTAGATATAATGTATTCCACATTCAAGTTTCCTTTCTTGCTTCATGTTTGAATGTTTCCTATTTATGGGACTAGTGGGGTAATTTTTACTCTTAATTTCAAATCTTGATCCTTCTTCTTTTTATGAATAACATTATCACCATGTGGTACTTACAGAGTTACTCTATGGGATGAAAGGGAGTGGCTAAACATACTTAACGTACACTTGGTGTAAAGATTATCCCGCACTGATTTCCTATCTCTCCGTTGTCGATCATTAGTTACCTACCAGATTTTAGTCTTTGATCTTTTGTTTGAATCGTTAGTGTAGTACCGTTCGGTGAAGAAAGCCCCGGATTTGATTCCCGGTCGAGAATCCTCTGGCTCACGGACTCGGTTTCTGCGTTCGTCTCAAGTACACACGTTCATCTACACAGAATCGAATTAGGACGGGTCAATGGAGGTTTGGATACATGTTGAAGAAATAGGTTTCCGTTCATCTGCTGATTGGGACTGCGGAGCAGACAATGGAACACATTGTAAAGGAGTGTCCACTTCGAGCATTTAACGGTGATCTGAGGCTTCTACATCAAGTGACTCCGAGTGCTCTGGACTGGTTGTCAAATTTGGACATTTCAATTTGATATTACATATGTCGTGTACTTGTAAAGTCATTCTATATATATCTATACAGAATATATGAGAATACTAACCGTCACAGAAACCCGAAATAGTGATAACGTCCCTTCAGAAAGTATTGGTGTCAAGAAGGGCATCCGGCTGTAAAACTAAGTCAAATCTACAAACGTATAGACCCCAAGAAATTGGTGAAAAAGGCTAGAGAGAAGAAAATTTAGAGCATTCGTTTTGTATCCTTCAAGCATGAATTATCTCATTTCTACAATTACAATTTTCACCAGGAAATTTTGTATTTTTAATAATAATGTTATTTGCTTTACGTCCCACTAACTACTTTTTAAGGTCTTCGGAGACGCTGAGGTGCCGGAATTTAGTCCTGCAGGAGTTCTTTTACGTGCCAGTAAATCTACCACCACGGGGCTGTCGTATTTGAGCACCTTCAAATACCACCGGACTGAGCCAGGATCGAACCTGCCAAGTTGGGGTTAGAAGGCCAGCGCCTTAACCGTCTGAGCCACTCAGCCCGGCATTTTGTATTTTTAGTTTGGAATTTCCAAGTCTGACTTCTTCACTGAATAATCAGCGTCGGTGACTTCGGTCGAGAGAGCCCCAGGTTTGATTTCTGGCCGGTTCGGTGCTTCAAATATTGTCTAGGTAATACCTTTGTTAGTCCCGACACACTCTTCTTCACAAACATACAACACACCACAGTAACCAACACTACAAAAACAAGTAATAAAGAATTCCCCGTCCCAATGGGGTTCACATAAGTAAGGGTATCCGGCCGTAAAACTGGACCAAGTCCACATGTGTGACACGGTTCGCACCTGTAACTCAACCAGGATGTGGGGAAAGTAGCGGGAAAAAGGACGAGGTTTCTTCGTGATTGGTGATACATTAATTGTCAGTATGAAAATATGGTACAAGGTGGGTTATCAATACGTAGACTGGGTTGATGTCAACTACATCCTACATCTGCTCTAATCTGTTTGTCATATTCATACCTTGGTCTATCCCTAGCGTTCCTACCACCTACACTTCCCTCAAAAACTAACTGAACAAGTCCTGGGTGTCATTCTATGTCTCCTTATGGTCAAATTTAGCCAAATCGTTATCTTCTCACCAGTTTGATTCAGTATCTCTTTTTTCGTGATTCAATCTACCCATCTCACCTTCAGTATTCTTCCGTAACACCACATTTCAAACGCTTATATTCTCCTCCTTTAGAGTTAGTTATTGCCCATAATTCACTTCCGTACAATGCCACGCTCCAGACGAATGTCTTGAAATACATCTTTCTAATTCCTATATCAATGTTCGAAGTAGCTGCCTCTGTGGATCCGTGGTAGAGTGTCGGCCTCCGGATCCCAAGATAGCGGGTTCAAACCCGGCAGAGGTAGTCGGATTTTTGAAGGGCGGAAAAAATCCATTCGACACTCCATGTCGTACGATGTCGGCATGTAAAAGAACTCTGGTGATACATTTGGAATTTACCCGACAAAATTAATTAAATCTCAGCCATAGATGGCAGACAGGCAGACAGAGTAAACCGGAACGTCGAAATTGACGAGCAGACAGCCAGATGGCGTCAAATCGAAATGTCTGCAAACGGTAGCTGAGGCCATACGATTATTATTATTATTATTATTAATGTTCGAAGTGAGCTAATTTCTTTTCTTAAGAAAGGCCTACCTCGCTTGTACTAGTCTGCATTTTATGTCCTTCCTTCTGCTATCCTTAGTTATTCTACTAAAAAGCAAAGCAAAGTCACCTCCGTACAGGCCATGAAGGCCCTTGGAGGAGTGGAAGGTAAAGGCTTCCACCATTGTTAATCTCGGCACGTGATAGTAGAGTAGTTAGCTCTACGCCCGGCCGTCTTTGCCCCCAGGAATTAACCTGGTACTCATTTTTCGTGTTGGCTGAGTGAACCTCCGGAAGTGGAAATCTCATTTCTTAAATTTTACGAATTCCTGACGGGGATTCGAACCCACGTCCTTCCGGGCGAACCGAGCACGCCTTTACCGCCTCGGCCAGGTAGCCCTTAGTTATTCTGCTACCCAAGTAAAAATAATCATCTACTTCTTTTAGAACTTCATTTTCTAATCTAATATTTCCTGCAACAACCTGATTTCGTTTGACCGCACTCCATTATTTTTGTTTTGAGTGAATTTATTTTCATCTTCTACTCCTTCCCTAAGATTGTGTCAGTACAGTTCAGCAATTTCTCCAGATATTCTATGACACAGTTAAAATAAGTATATAATCGGCAAGTGTCAGAGTTTATTTTCTTCTACTTGGATTGTGATTGGTATACGTATAAAAACAAATGGAATATATATATTAGAAAAGAGTTACTGAGCAATGACCTACACGAGCTAGAAATGCATTCTTAACAAAATTTGTAAATGTACTGTAACTTGTACTACTTTCTTTGCTAAGCACTTCAGTTCACTTCAATTTTAACTTGCACTTACCAGAAATCATTTATAAAAACTTTCCAGTCTACAAGAACATCCTCAGATTCTATCAAATCACTTATATCATGTATATATATATATGTACAGTAGTTACATTGCGTAAACTTGTCAATAATAGAGAGCTAGGTAATAATATTAACATAATGAAGAAAAAACCGTTTGTACTTATCTGGGTTGCCGAGCTTAGTTAGTTGTCTCCAAAACACTATTTCACGCTTTATCATTGACAAGTTTACGCAACGTAAACAATACTGTACATATATACGCATGATTTAAGTGAGTTGATAGAACCTGAGGATGTTCTTTTAGAACGAAACATGTCATTCTTTGTATAATAGTGTGTATTTTTACAGGTATGTTTATAGTGTTCTAATTTATATTGAAGTTTTGTGCGTTTGACAGATTGGAAAGTTTATGTCTCATTTGACTAAGTCTACACTGGAGTGTATGGCTTCCTTCTTAACAAACAAACACAAAAAGCTTTCCAGGAATGTCATCGTTCATACAGGTAAACTATTACAAAAGTCTTGAAAACAAACCCTTCCTACGATATTCAAAACTTACTACGTATTTTGTTACTTCACGAAACATGTTGAATGACACGTATTAACTCAACAGAAATATATATTTTTGGGCTCAGAAACTTGAACCGAAAATTCGAGCCTGGGTCCCTCTAAACGGAGGGTCATTATGCTGACCATTCAGCCAATGAGCCATACTATGTTGGGCGAGAAACTAGTAACAATGAGTTGAATACATTATTTGAAACGTTCATTAGTTAACCAAGTTCTGTATCTAATTTTCAGTGAAGTTCATGCTTAAAAATAAGGATTCACAAAAGTATGTTGAAGCAAACAAAGCCTTCGAAAGAAGAGCAACGTCAGTCACTGTGGGATATTTCTGTAGAGAAAAAGATCAACATTTCTAAGGTTCTGTCATCATCATCATCTGTTTACCCTCCAGGGTCGGCTTTTCCCTAGGACACAGCGAGGGATCCCACCTCTACCGCCTCAAGGGCAGTGTCCTGGAGCTTCAGACTCTTGGTCGGGGATACAACTGGGGAGAATGACCAGTACCTCGCCCAGGCGGCCTCACCTGCTATGCTGAACAGGGGCCTGGTGGAGGGATGGGTAGATGGGAAGGGATAGGCAAGGAAGAGGGAAGGAAGCGGCCGTGGCCTTATGTTAGGTACCATCCCGGCATTCGCCTGGAGGAGAAGTGGGAAACCACGGAAAACCACTTCCAGGATGGCTGAGGTGGGAATCAAACCCACCTCTACTCAGTTGACCTCCCGAGGCTGAGTGGACCCCGTTCCAGCCCTCATACCACTTTTCAAGTTTTCGTGGCAGAGCCGGGAATCGAACCCGGGCCTCTGGGGGTGGCAGCTAATCACGCTAACCACTACACCACAGAGGCGGACCTAAGGTTCTGTACTACTTTTTATTCACAGAATTAATAAATATATCAATTGGAATGAAGAACAACCAAACTATATCACATGGATGCAAGGAAAATAATTTCTTCAGCCGCTGAACATGAACAAAATTTGGCCCCGGCAGCGAATGCATTATTTCTTATGGATTATCTCCCCGTGTCATTATAATTCACTTCAAGCGAACTACCGATGTTATTTATTCTGTTTTTAAAGTTGTTTATCTGTCCGGCTCCATGACTAAATGGTGAGCGTGCTGGCCTTTGGTCTCAGGGGTTCCGGGTTCGATTCCCGGCAGGGTCGGAAATTTTAACCTTAATTGATTAATTTCGCTGACACGGGGGCTGGGTGTATGTGGCGTCTTCATAATCATTTCATCTTCATCACGACGCGCAGGTCGCCTAATCAAAGGACCTGCATCTGGCGAGCCGAACTTGCCCTCGGACATTCTCAGAACTGAAAGCCATACGCCATTTTTTTCAGTTGTTTATCTGCCAGGAATTCAAGTAAAGCATTCAAACCATTGCCGTTTATGTGCAATTTTATATCGATAATCGCGAATGTTACCAAGTCAACAGTTAGCTTGTATTCTTACCCTACAAACTCATTTAAATAACGTGCACATTTAGTGTAAGGAAAAAACACCATTGAAAATCAAGTGTTATTACTGTTTGAGGTAGTGGTAGTGATCAGGACGACGATACGATGTAATTCCAAGTAGCACGTTTTATTGCTACATCCGAAGTCACGGCTGAGTTTACTGAAGCTCTGAATACAGCTGGCCGAGAAGTGACAAGGCACTTTCGATCTCGTGGATGACAGCGAAACATAACTTACTTGAAATTTTGCTCCCGAAAATGACTTGAATACTTTGGCAGTTATTTATGTAGTGTCATACACTTTACAATGTACTAGTTCTATGTAATACCGTACTGTAAAGTGATGATTTTTCTCATTTCTTAATTTGGGTACTCGTTTAATATGAACTGTTGATTTTTCAGTCTATTGGATTTCGTGTTAACGAGGTCTCACTGTATACTGATGAGGTTTGGAAAAGGCTACGACCTGTGGAATGCTGAGGATCTTATTCATTAAAGTTTGAGAAATCTGTGTGCCACCTACATCCTTTTAATATTACTGAAATAACGTCAGGAAAATAATATTTGTTTCTAATGATATTGTATCTGTTGTGACAAAGCACGAGTTTTCCTATTCTTCTGTGCAGATCTATAGATTCATCAAGAAGATAAAGAAGTCGGAGGGATGGTAGAGCAATAAGCGCTAATTATTTTGATTCAAACTGGTTATCTAAATGGTCAACATAGCTCGATACAAAGCGTACACATTTGTTAGTAGAAATATTTGGACGAAAGAACGAAGAATTCAGAACGTAATTTGAATTATGACAAGGAAGATAATGTTATGTCCCATGATTGTGCATGATGGTGAATGTGTTTCATATTATTTTTTATTTATTCATTTATTTAATGCACATTACAGGACTTAGTGTCCCAATTAAAGCGACAAGTACCTACGTTGTATAACTACAATTAACATGGCGGTACTTATAACTAATCTATATTCTAATTTCATCTAACCTAACCTCCTATAGTATAAATAGCCTATAAAATGTGAAAGTATTTTCCTAAAATCTAAAGAGCTTTATATTAATATGATGGAAAAACACACGACAAGGTAAAATGACAAAAAATGAAGCAGTTCACGCAGAAGCATAACGTTATAGAACTTCACCTTACAATACATAGTTCTTAGACTTCTCCTATTTTTACGACTTCATACAATTGCGCGATGAGGTTCGGTTTAGAAACTCGCGTGTTGGCAGTCTGAAGTCAAGGCCGTAATTTTTCAATGGCACTGTTGAAGACACTACAGAGGCTGTTCACCGGCGAGTAATCACGGACAACCGTCTTCGTTTTTTTTATTTTAAAATGTTATGCTATTTCTGGAATTGAAGCGAAGTACATGAAAATTTAAGAGAGACAGTAATTTACGACTATCAATAGCATAGTTTAAAATTTTAAAAAGAAATTTTACTGCACCCTTCCGTCTGCAAACTTCTAAACTCTCCACACCGAAATATAAAATGTATGCATTACTTGTCAACTTATCATTGTAAGCTATGTTTCTTCGATTCTGTATTGTATATAAACATTCTTCTTCTTCTTCTTCTTCTTCTTCTTCTTCTTCTCCTTATTTTCCACCACTTTTGCCTCAGCCTGGTGCGATCTTTGTCGCACCTGTGAACTTGGCCCAGTGGACCTCCCTAAGACTAACCCTGTGTGGAGGAATGTACACGACTCTTATTCGTTTTCTTTACGATTAGGTGCGAAGTTCACGTCCTTGTATGAATGGTCAGGGTAGAGGTTTTGTGGGCAAATGAACGAATTGTATCCATGAAATTTCATTATAATTTTTATCCTAAATGGAATATAATAATTGTTTTTGTGCAAATTAAGAGTAAAATAAGCGGTAAATTAATAAATATCATTATTTCTAAATAAATAAATAAATAAATAAATACATACATACATTGCTACATTACGACTATGAATTCTACTACGTCACAGCGCTTGAATAGCTTTTGTTCGCGTAACGCTTCTGTGTGCGAAATCTTTGCTCACTTAACTTCTTTGAACTTCTTTGCTTTGCTTGATAGTACATGGTGGGGCGAGTTGTTGACTTGTGCCTTTAACCAACTTTAACTCATTAATTAATATAATTATTGGTCTAGGGATCATGCTTTTTCTTTCAACTTTTTTGTGTTAGGATATAATTTTCACCTCCATTTTCCCGTTTGAACTGCCCGCACTAGACATGACGGACAAAGATATTGCGAATTCACAGACATAGCACTTCCATTCGTCGGTGCTAGCAGTGGACCTCAGAAAGAAAACAAAAGACGTCACGGTGAAGCGGAATGCCACAGAAGAGAGTCGTGTCTACAGCGAAATAGTCGCCATAGTTACGCATCTATATTGCTCTAGTAATAATGGTATTATTAATTTATCGTTAATTTAGCTGTTGATTTGTTTGAAGGCAATTATTATCCTCCATTTAGGACAATATTTATAATGAAATTTCACGGATACGATTCGTTCATGTAACCGGCCTTTGTTTCATACGGACATGAGTTCAATTCCCGGACGGGCCGAGGAATTTTAATCGCGTTTAATTATTTCCTTTACCTCGTCGGCTGGATATTTGTAAACGTGTTAATACACATCTTCATTTACTTACAACATACCAGACTATTAACTACTACACTACACAAAATAGTGAATACATCCCTGAACATAGTGTTGGGATCAAGAAGGGCAACCGCCCGTAAAACCAGGCTTAATCCACATTAGTGCTGACCCGAGATAACTGCCAAAAGGGAAATAAAAGAAGAAAAAGGTGATTATTTGTGCTATTTTTATGCACAAATATGTTCTTTAGAACGAACACAAATACCCAGCCCCTAGCGAGCGAACTTAACCAGACGCGGCTAAAGTCTCCAGTTCGGTCGAGAAATGAACTCAGAATCCTACGAACCGTAGGTTGCAACGCTCACCATTCAGCCAAGAATCCTCACCTCTTAAATTAACTCAAATTAAAAATTAAATTACTTAATGCACTAACTCACATCTCCGTGCAGCGAACTCCATCAAAGAAGAGTAGACCTAACTTTTGATTAACTTTCTGTTCTCACACAAATTATTTGTTTGCACTTGAATGTATTATGTTCTACTATTCAACTCATTTGTAAGAAACAGTCTAGAATATGCTTTTGTATACACTGTAGTTATCGAAGTGGTACACAGTAAGTTTCTGAGGTGCCTTCAGTTTAAGAAAAAAGGAATTAACCCGAAGTATGACAACAGTCTTAATATACCGAAAACATTTAGTTGTAAAACTCTATATAGCAGGTAAAAGGTTACAGCTTTTATGACTATTGAAGAATTGTTTAATGCATTTTGTAAGAGTCCATGTTCGATTCTTAGAAAGTTTTCTTACAAGTTCTCGGCTAGAAGATTCACATTATTCAACTTACCACAATGTAGATTTGAACACCATAAACATTCACCTTTTGCTAAATTTCTGAAAGTATGTAATGGCAGTGGTGTGTACGATATTGACATATTTTCCTGTGCATCAAATTTCTAAAGAATCTTGACAGCTTGTAAATTAAATTACGGATATTGGTTCAATAAGACTGTTTTACATTTATTGTAAGTTTAATGAATTATGTTTTGCACACAACGGCGACCTTGCATTCGGGAATAGTGGGTTCGAACCCCACTGTCGGCAGCCCTAAAGATGTTTTCCCGTGGTTTCCCATTTTCATACCAGACAAATGACAGAGCTGTACCTTACTTAAGGCCACGGTCGCTTCCTTCCCACTCTTAAGCCTTTCCTATCCCATCGTCACCATAAGACCTATCTGTGCCGGTGCGACGTACAGCAAATTGCACTAGCTTACCTTTTGTTCCAATATTCGTTCAGAGCACTGTAATGCATAGGTCAATGTTACTGTTAAACTACACTTAGACCTGTGGATATTAAACTCACTTAACGCCACTATTGCAAATATAAAGTATTAGCCTCATGCTGTAGTAAATGCAATTATGTATCACTACCAGTTTAACTAACCCGTATACATCATGAGTTTCTAATTATTGGATTTGTATCTTTCAGAAACACTATAAATAAATAAATAAATAAATAAATAAATAAATAAATAAATAAATAAATAAATAAATAAATAAATAAATAAATAAATAAATAAATAAATAAATAAATAACATAGATATTAAACATCCGATATAGGCTAAATCCTGATTTAGAATTTACACTACTTAGTTTACAATTGAATTTTAAGGCAATTATGCAGTGTAGTATCCTGATCAATTAATTCTTTAAATGCTTCAACGGCTTGAAATTTCCAGAACGAGTGCACTGTATCCAGAGTCGTACAGGTCTTTGTGCAATATTACTACATTTCTTTTAAAGAATTATTTGGTCAACTTACTGTCAAAATGTATGTTGTTTGTTGTATGTTTAATCCTCAGCCCGAAGGCTGGTTGGATCCTCAACAGCTCCGCCATCAGCTGTCATAGATGGCCTAGGCATCACTTAAGAGGCGTACTAGGGAAACGAGGAGTGAGGTAGTTTCCCGTTGCTTTCCTTACATATCAGTCTGCCAAGCCCACTGAAATGCACGCACCAACCGACTCTATGAGCAATAATTTCACACCATTCATAGCAGGGACTGGCTGCAGAAGGAATGGCTTTACTAGCATCACTCATACCTCAGTCACTTTCATTTTGTCAAAGCCAAGGATACAGCTGAGACAGGTCAATGAAAGTAAGAAAATTGCTCTAGCCCATACCAGAAGACATAGTGCACTGTAAACACTAGGTCCCGCCAGCAAAAGCACACGAAATGTATGTAGTCATCTTTATTTTCATGATCTTCTGATATCATTTAGTTCCTGTAACTATAATGTTAAATGAAGGTTTCATCTTTTTGTCAAAACTGTGGTGATATATTGTAACGTATTACTAATCATGTCAGCATATAATTCTAAAATTTTTACTTCGTATACGTTGTAGATTTAATTAAGAATTTACGTTCTGTTGCGATATATGCAAACAACATTGTTCCATCAAAGTAATGCATATGAGACATTCAAATATGTTTTTATTATTGTGATGTCCGACTCGTTGGCTGAGCGGTCAGCCTACTGGCCTTCGGTTCAGAGGGTCCCGGGTTCGATTCCCGGCCGGGTCGGGGATTTTAACCTTAATTGGTTAATTCCAATGGCACGGGGGCTGGGTGTATGTGTTGTCTTCATCATCATTTCATCCTCATCACGACGCGCAGGTCGCCTACGGGAGTCAAATAGAAAGACCTGCATCTGGCGAGCCGAACCCGTCCTGGGATATCCCGGCACTAAAAGCCATACGACATTTCATTTCATTTCATCATTGTGATTAAACATGACAGTGACTAAAATCATTACATTATGATGCCTAGGGAAATTATATTCATTCTAAAAGAGAAAACTCTGGGACACAGATCATTTAGAATCACTGACACGCCAACACACAGTCAGATGACCTGCAAATATTGGAATGTTTTGTGGTCAGTTGTGTGAATTGTCCTTAGATTAGGATTAATATCCTTGAGCGTACCTGGAATCGAACCTGGTAATTCCTGGCAATATCTTCCTAAAAGTATTACTCTTTGAGACAGCCTCGTAGTGTGGAGATAACATGTCTACCCTGAGTTCAATTCCTGGCTAGTCCTAGGATTTTAATTATCTCAGCTCTGTGAGGCCAGTTAAGGAGCTCTCTAATACTAGATGCAGTGGACTCGGTAGAGAAAGCGATAGGCAGAGGATGTCGTCATTCCGACAATGTGACACTTCAACAATTGGCTGGACAGCAGTCGTCTTTGCAAGCAGGCTAAGATACTTAGACATACGTGCTATTGATTGCAGGATCAGTTGACTGAACTCTGTTCCAGACCTTAGTCTAGGATTAATACTGTTGAACCAACTGGGAACCAAACCGGGAGGTCCCTGATAAAACACGGTGCTGGAAAATACCCTCCAAAGTCACACAATAATTTTAGTGAACAGAGTTTCATGGTTATATCTCGATTGAACTGTTGCCCGTTAAAACCTCGTTAGAATATTAAGTTCTCAGTTATTATTCTTGACCCATTAACTATATAAATGATAGACTAAATGGTTCGCATGGTAGAGTACTTACCTTCTGAGCTCACTTTACTGGGTTCGCTTCTGGGTTAGTCCTGTGGTACTTCAAGGTGCTCAAACAAGCCAGCCTCCCGTCGGTAGATTACCAGAACGTGAAAGGATTTCTGCCGCACCAGTTTCGGTACCCCGATGTCTCCGAAATTCATATGGCTGGAGATATGCATGGGTTAGTAATTAAGATATGTTTTAGTAAAAAATAATGTGTGTAGGCTACCCCGTACGTGAAGAACTATACCGGACTCATTCCCCAAAGGTCCTCCTCCGTAGCATAACGTCTAGTGTTATTAGCTGCCGTCCTCAGGGGCCCGGGTTCGATTTCCGGTACTGCCAGGAATTTAAGAATGGCGGAAGGGCTGGTATGTGGTTGAAATAGTACATGCAGTTCACCTCCATTGGGGGTGTGTCTGAAAAGAGCTTCACCATGCCGGGCCGAGGAAACGAGTTCACCTTTACTCCCAAAAGGAAAGCAGCCCAATTTGTTCTGGGTGGTTTCGGACAAAAGAGTAGTGCTACGAAAATGTTGCAAACTTTGGGCTGGGAAGGCTTGAGAGTAAGGAGACGAGCTTCTGGACTATGCGGTATGTTTCGAACTGTCAGCGGAGAGATGTCGTGGAATGACATTAGTAGACGAATAAGCTTGAGTCGAGTTTTAAGTGTAGAAGCGTACATGATAGATGAAGTTGGAATTTAAGAGAAATATTCGGGGAAAATGTTGCAAACTTTGGGCTGGGAAGACTTGAGAGTAAGGAGACGAGCTTCTGGACTATTTTGAATAATTTATCAAGGGAAATGTTAGATAAATTTCCAAGATTTTTGAAAACACCACGTGGACGACAGCCCTAAATGCAGATCATTAATTATTGGCTGATTGATTCATTGATTCTATATTCCGGATTCAGCTGCGCTTCGTCCAGAAATACTTGATTTTTACGCCAAGTTTTTCTTTTCCTACTTGATACAATAAATAACCATCATTGTGAATGGGTTTTTCCTTTTCGTTTACCAAGGCAGCTGATGATAAAATTGAGGGAGACTCCCCTCCATTTTAATTTATTTTTTATATTGAATCAGTTATGATTCTCAATGAAGTACGATTGATTGGTTTTAATTAAGGGTTCTAACATAAAAATTAAGAAGAGAACGCAGTCCACGATCCGTTTTAAACATTTAATATCTCATTTTTTGTTATTGTTCTGGCAAACCGATGATCTTGTTCCGATCAATCAAGCGCTACACTCCCTCGTGCACGTACGATAACTTAGATACCAATCGGGAAGTGTAGAACATTGAATCCTCCATTAATGATACGATCTAAATTAGAACGTGGCTTAATAAGTTCTTAAATGAACGTCTTACGAGACATTCAGAACAACATTTGAATATGAATGTAAGGTATTCATAAAAATGTACCATCTTAACAAATCTTTTTCTTGTTTTGTTGAAGGAGAATACTAATGACCTGTCCGGAGAATAATTATTTTCTTAACTTCATCTCCTTTTCTCGGTAACTAATAGGTATGCCGATATCATTATGAAATTTTACTGCGATAATTTTTAGGTATTGTTTAAAAATTTTAAGCAGGCATTTTAATTTTCTGTTGGTGTGAGAGGAGGCCTAACTTTTTCTTCACGCCCAAATTCTGCTCACAAGAAAAAAAAAATCACGAAAGCATCATGCGCATAAAACAACGAAACGAGACAAACATATACATTAAAAATATTATCGACTGCACTCGCTTCTTTTCAGAGAAACACCGGGCGAGTTGGCCGTGCGCGTAGAGGCGCGCGGCTGTGAGCTTGCAACCGGGAGATCGTGGGTTCGAGTCCCACTGTCGGCAGCCCTGAAGATGGTTTTCCATGGTTTCCCATTTTTACACCAGGCGAATGCTGGTGCTGTACCTTAATTAAGGATACGGCCGCTTCCTTCCAACTCCTAGGCCTTTCCCATCGTCGCCACAAGACCTATCTGTGTCGGTGCGACTTAAAGCAACTAGCAAAAAAATATTTTTTTTTTCAGAGAAACCTTCACTCATCCAAAGCAAAATACATTAGATAAGTTAAAAATACACATTTCCAGACTGTAGTTTGTTGGGAATCGGGCACAAATTCAAGTAACCGGGCGGACGGTTTCTTATTTGTTGATAGCTGAGATGAGCGATGCCTGTATGCTTGTTTAGAAATCTCACCGAGAGAAGGTGGTCGAGTTTTCACTTGTTGGTGATTTCGCTTAGAAATGACAACACCGGGTGAGTTGGCCGTGCTTTTAGAGACGCGCAGCTGTGAGCTTGCTTCCGGGAGATAGTGGCTTCGAATCCCACTGTCGGCAGCCCTGAAGATGTCTTTCCGTGGTTTCCCATTTTCACACAAATCCTATCCCCTCGTTGCCGCAAGACCTATCTGTGTCGGTGCGACGTGAAACAAATTGCACTGGCTGGACAATGCGGAGGGGGGACAGATTGTTCTCCAGGTACTCCGGTTTCTCCTGTCATCTTTCATTCCCGAAGTACTCTCCAGTATAATTTTATTTCATCTGTCCATCATTAATCATTGCCGCACAGGAGTGCGACAGCCTTCGGCAGCCGGCACAATTCCTATACTCGCCGCTAGATGGCGGCTTCATTCATTACATCCCTGACCCGGTCGAATGACTGGAAACAGGCTGTGAAATTCATTTTCATGAAAGCCTATCTTTGACAGCCGAAATTGCAAAGTGAAAAGTATGGTAATTAAAAGTTTGAAATGAACATGAATATTTTGAATACAATTAATACATAGGTTTTGATAATCATAATTATTGCAGTAGATGATGCTATTCATCATTTTGCTATTTCCATTATCTCACCTCGCCAAATGACATTTTATGGAGAAAAATCAAGCATGCAGAATTCCACTTCGCCTGAATCTTATTTCTATCCTGGAAATAACTACAAAGAAACATTCACGATCAATATTTCTCAGGAGTCGCTCCTCAAACTCAGCGGTAAAAGTTATATCTCGGTGTTACAGATAGAGGTAGTATCACTACAAACACCAGAATGGTGATGTTCCTTCGTTAAGAGAAGGTATTTTTTTACCAAAGAATTGAAACATCACAGTCATCATTGCATTGTTATTGTAATCAATATCTGGTCCCACCATCAGCCTTCTAAACGTTCTCATTTGCTTAGTATCGCTGTAGAAGGCGACACAACTGAGAGCAGAGCCGACTTTATTCGTCACTCTAGCGTTAGTTCGGCGTAGATACAGTTGGCCGTGTTGAGAGATTCGTCGTTCGAACTCATGCCGGTAGATGGAGTTGTCGTACTATGCGCTCAGCATGCGACGTAAAACAACAATTTTTCTTTAAAAGGTTCAAAAATAACGACTGTGAGAAGTTCGTTTTAATACTTTTTTTAAAAACTACTCTTGTTAGAAGAATATCCTCATGTTAATAACCTGTACATGGTAGTAATTTCAGCTGTTGAACCCTTCTCGCTTTGTTAATATCGCTGTGAAAGACAGAAATAGGGATTATGTATCTCTCAGGAGGTTGTCACTGCCTCTCAAGATGCGTAATCTGCGGAGACTACCACACCACCAACGACTGCCCCAAAAGAGGCGACCGCTCCCAGAAGCCTCGCTGCGCCAACTGCGGTGAACAACACACCGCAAACTACCGAGGATGTAGTCACTACCTCCGACTCCTGCAATTGCACAACTCCAGGCTCCCCTCTGCCCGCAAAGGCCCCTCCGGTCCCCCTCCGTCAAGACTTAAAGCTAACATAACTTACGCCAATGCAATGAACCCCCAGCCCTCCGAATCAAATCAGACCACCACTCCCAATCCGATAAACCTTTCCCTTTCCGACTTCCCTCTTCTACCAGGAACTACGGCCCCCTTACCAGAAAGGGAAGCACCGTTAAACCTTACCTCCACCTCTAGCGCTTCTGACATACTAGAACTTTTCAAACTTCTCACAGATCCAACCATCAAAAGTTTAATCTCACTTATCAAGAACACTCTTTCTCGCATTGCTGCTGCCCCTACACCTGCTGCTAAAAAACAAGCCCTCTTTGAAGCCTTACTTGAGTGGTTCCAAGATGCCTAAACTTTCCACCAACCGGGCATCCCCCAGGGAACTGAGGGTCCTCTTTTGGAACGCCGAAGGCGTTCAACGTCAACACGTCGAATTGTGTGAGCTAATCAAGGAACTGAAGGTCGACATCGCCCTTATTTGTGAAACCTGGCTCAAACCCCGCCACTCCTTCCACCTTCCCAACTTCAAGTCCTACAGAAACGATCGTCCCAACCGAGAACATGGCGGCACTGCCATCTTTATCAAAAACACCCTTTCCCATCAACGTATCCCTACTCCACCTGACCTTTTCTCACTTGAAGCCACAACCGTCGAAGTAGCCACACACAAAGGACCCCTCAGTCTCTCTGCGTGTTACATCTCACCTAATGCAGTATTTGACTCAGCTGATCTGGATAAGCTCATCCGCCCTGGCCACCAACACCTGCTTGCTGGGGACTTTAATGCCAAGAAACCACGGTGGAACAGTCGCACCTCCACAACTAGAGGCAACCAACTGGCCCGATACTGCGACAGAAAACTCCTGCTTACTCACGGTCCTGATAGGCATACCCACTACCCCCATAACCCCAATCATATGCCCGATACTCTAGACATTGCCATTTCCTCTAACATCCGTCATTATATCAAATTGACTACCATTGATGCCCTAAATTCAGACCATTTACCAGTTCTTATCAATATTGCTTCCAGTCCCATTCACTCCCCAATCCCCATCCCCATACATCTACGCAAGATCAACTGGCAATCCTTTCGAGACTATCTACAAACGCATGTCAACGGTAACCCCAGCATAAAAGGTCCGGAAGACATCGATGCCCTTACAAAGGAGATCACTACCGCTATTATCTCTGCTGCTGAAACTTCCGCCGTGGGACCCTCGGTGGCCAGGACCAAACCTGAACCTCTACCAACTGAGATTCTACAACAAATTAAAATCAAAAACCGCACCCGCAAGCAGTGGCACCTATCCAGAGACCCATATCTAAAATCAGTCTGGAATCGCCAGAAAAGAAATCTGACCACCCTCATCAGAAACCACAAAATTAGTTCTTGGAAATCCAGATTAGCTGAGCTCAGTGCTGCAGATAACTCACTGCACAGGATGGCGAGACGATTCACTAGGAAAAGGACTGGCATCCCTACCCTACATGGTCAACAAGGATTGGCTCATTCAGATTACGAAAAAGCTAACGCTCTTGCAGACACTCTTGAAGAAACTTGTACCCCCAATGTAGACCCGTCCGATGACGATTTCATTGACCTTGTCGAGGAGGCTATTGACAACCTCGACGATTTCAATCTCCCCCCCGACTTCAAATTTGTCTCACCTTCTGAGCTCCAGGCTGCTATTCGCAAACTTAAAAACCGTAAAACTCCTGGTTTAGACAACATCTCAGCCACGTTCCTAAAAAACTTACCCAGGAAAGCCTTAACTTTTATAACCAAACTCTTCAATGCCATCTTCAGATTTGCACACTTTCCCAAACCATGGAAACTGGCAAAGGTCATCATGATCCCCAAGGCTCTCTCTGACCCCACTTTCCCCCAAAACTACAGACCCATCTCTCTTCTCTCTATTCTCTCCAAACTTTTTGAATCTATCCTACTTTCTCGTCTGCAAGCTATCATTGAAGCCAAACACCTCCTCAATGACGAACAATTTGGTTTCAGAAGTGGACATTCCACAGTCCACCAACTTATGCGAATCACTGAGGAAATTACAAAAAATTATAATCATAGGAGGCACACAGGAGTCTGTTTTCTTGACATCTCGCGTGCGTTTGACAAGGTATGGCACGAAGGACTAATCTATAAACTCAATCTTCTTGAGATTCCCAAATACCTGATCCACCTTCTCCATAGCTATCTTTCACAAAGAAAATTCCAAGTGCAAGTCGGCAACTCCCTGTCGGATCCCCGCCCCATCAACGCTGGGGTCCCTCAGGGAGGGGTCCTCTCACCGGTTCTCTTCAACCTATTTATGTCAGACATACCTCGTCCACCGCACGCGAATGTCTACATGTATGCGGACGACACCGCTATCTCTTCTGTATCCTGGCAACCACCCAGAGTACAAAATTACCTCCAAGAAGCCCTCTCCACTATCGAACCTTGGCTTCGACAGTGGAGAATCAAAATTAATGTTACTAAGAGCAGTGCTACTCTTTTCTCCAAAAGAACTCATTCTGACCCACTACCACTGGTCTTTTTCGGCGAGGTGATCCGGTGGTCAAATGTTACTAAATACCTGGGTGTTTCCCTCGACAGAAGATTAACTTTCAGACACCATATTGAAAGAATTTTGGCCCAGGCATATAAACGCCTGTACGAAATTATACCTCTAATGAAAGCCGACAATGGGCTCAACTTAGAAAACAGGCTCCTGCTGTACAAAACCTCCATACGGCCAATCCTTGAGTATGCCAGTCCTGTCTGGGGGATCGCAGCCAAAACGCACCTAAACAAAGTTCAGCGCTTTCAAAATCGTGCACTTCGCATGATCAGCGGTGCGCAATGGTACGAACGGAATCGCGATATACACAATGACATTCATGTGGATGAAGTTTACTACAGAATCCTGATCTCGGCACAAAGATTCTACTACAATCTGACCTCCAACCCAAACCCACTCATATCCAACCTGGGTAACTACGATACTGATGGTCTTATCCATAAGCGACCAAAGTCTCTCCTAAGTTAAATCCACCCTCCGGGGTGCAGGTCATATCCTGACCAGTGCGATTCCGTTCAAAAAGTACCACCTCATAACATCTATGCAGTCTAGTTAGAAACCTATCGAAAGTTGCACTCAAGGCCCCTAAGGCCGAAGGGCTAAAATTGCTCACGGGATTGGGTTCCGACCCTCTTATCCCACGAGATGTGTGGTCTACTAACCTGAATTTTTACACACATTCGGAGATTACAGATTGGTCAGGTAATTTTGCTTATTATATTAAAAAGCAGTCTGATTTCTTGGTTGAATGGTAAGCGTACTGAGCTTCGGTTCAGGTGACAAACGGTTATTTTTGATAACTGCTGCACCTGTCACTGCTACAATAAAGTAACTGTGAAAAGTAACAGTTCAAAATAACGTCTAACGTAACTAGGGATGGCAGTTTTTTAAAAAATACCGATATTTCGATATATTGAAAACTTATTTTCAATAATCGATATTTATTGCACATAATATATCGGTATATTCAAGCGATATCGATATATCGTAACCCAAGAGTAACTACAATATCATCACCAGATCTCAATGCATATATATCAATATTGGTTTATTCTGCCTGTGCACGCGACTGGTTGGTTGAGTTTATCTTGCTACTGGAATTCGCCGTTTAATTATCCATGGAAATTATCCATCAACGGCTGCTAATTTCAGATGACCACTAGCCTGCACGGTTGCGAGGGTTATACTTCCATAACACAAATTTTCATTCACCCGCAGCCACAAGACAGCAGTCGAGGCATAGATCCTGAATAAATAGCTTTTTTAGAGTAAAAGAAGTAGTGTCAGTAATGCTTGATGTTCATATAAACCTCGTAAATTAGTAGAAATGGCTGAAAATAGTTAAGAATATGATGCAGCATCTACCGTGCAAGTATTTATGGTTTTATCATTGCATTGATAGGATAAACAAGGAAGAGGAAAGGAAGGTACCATTCCGGCATTCGACTGGAGGAGAAGTGGGAAACCACGGGAAACCACTTCGAGGATGGCTGAGGTGGGAATCGAACCCACATCTACTCATTTGACCTCCCGAGGCTGAGTGGACCCCGTTCCAGCCCTCGTACCACTTTTGAAATTTCGTGGCAGAGCCGGGAATCGAACCCGGGCCTCCGGGGGTAGCAGCTAACCACACTAACCACTACACTACAGAGGTCTTACCACGCTTACGTCTCTTGGTTAACTGTTTTGTTGAAACATTCAAATTTACGTGCAAACCAGATTCAGAATGACATAAAATCAAATGAAAATTTCCAATCATTTAGTAATACATAGAAGCAGATTCGAACAAATCAAAACATTGTTGATGGCTTCAAGCATGCTGCACATTTTAACGGACTTAAATTCTTAGCTGCCGCCTTACCTTATAAAGTAAGGAATCAATCAAATTCGGAATTATATACAAACAAATTAAAATTTTTAATCATTCAGTATTATGTACAGATAGATACAAACAAATTAAATATTTCTTGATGGCTTCAAGTTGCATATTGTTAATAGATCCCCGATTTATAGAACTTCAATATAATTTCAAATCCTTGTATTTTGGAAAAGAAATAATTTTATATCGAGATATATCGCTATTTTGTTTTGATAGTAGGATAATATCGGCATGTCGATATCGAATGAAATATCGATATTTATTATATCGGAACGTCCCTAGGTGTTATCGATGCCTACGAGATAAGTAAAGGCCTCAGCATGCACGGTCTCTCCAAGTACTAAATTGACAAAGTAGCAGCAGTTCAAATATCGCCGCTGGATGTGAGGTTTTCCCTCCATTCCTCAGCACGATTCCAATTGGCATTACGATAATAACTTGCACATTACAAATATAAAACATTGCGTTTTGAGTAGGAAAGTGATATTTCTATGACGTTTAATGAAGAAAAATAAATGTATCACCGAGTAATTCAAGATGAGCTCATACGAATCAGGTAGTATAATTGCAACCGGAAAGTACACATCCTAATAAAAATGAAAATACTTCATAGTATATTTTAAAACACTGCAGTATTCACAGAGCCTTCGTCGATGAATGCAGAGTGGGTCTCGGCCCACAAGTGGTCACGGCTGGTCCGTGGTCCAACAGCTCTGCACTCCGACCGGCCAACCGAGCAGAGGAAGGGTGGCTCTTCGTCTCTGTATTCGGGAGACTGGACAGGGCTGGACCTCACAGCTGGTCTCCACTGTCGGTTTTCCTGAGAATGGTTTTACGTGGTTTTCCATTCTCCTGCAATAAGGCAAATACTGGGAGGGTTTCTAGTATAGGCCACGGCCGCCAACCCCCTCACCATCTCCGAGCATCTCCTTCGCCGTAACAAATCTCCCGGCCTCACAGACGGCGTCACCATCTAAGAGGCCCGCCTCCTCCTTCAGGGGAGGAATTAAAACATTTTAGTATTAGTACGTAACCTAGTCTTGCCATGCAAATGTCCTGAAAAAAAGTGTTGGCATTGATTGCGACTAGTTTTAGTAGAAATGCTAAAACACGTGCTTTCAAAATGTTCACTACATACTACAGACTTCGAGGAAGGTTGCCACATGCTATTTTTCTCGTCACCGCGACATGACATAATTAAGACCCATTTTTCTCGTAATTCCACATTTGCTCGTGGAAATAAATGCCACTACCTTTCTGAAGTTTACTTTTGCAGAATGGTGCACAGCAATAAACCATTGTTTATCACGCGCAATAAACATCTTGTGAATAGAATGTTTACAATAAATACTCTCTCGGCTCTTGTATATTTATCAATATGCACAAAACATTTTCTTAATGTAAATCCACAGCCTGTTTAGAGTCATTTGACCGGGTCAGCAATGGAACGAATTAAGCCCCATCTAGCGGCGAGAATAGGAAATTTCCCGGCTGCCGAAGCCTGTCGCATTCCTCTGGGGCAATGATTAATGACTGACAAATGAAATGATATTTGAGAGTGTTGCTGGAATGAAAGATGGCAGGGAAAACCGGAGTACCCGGAGAAAAACCGGTCCAGCACAAATCTCATATGGAGTGAGCGGGTTTTGAACCACGAAACCCAGCGGTGAGAAGTTGGCGCGCTGCCACCTGACTCGCGGAGGCTTCTACTTTCATAACTTTACGTTTAAATATAAACCATATACTCATCACAAGCTGAATACACAAATCAACGCCTTTTATAATGAATTTTAAGGCTTATCTCACCTAAACTTACCTTTTTCCTTCACAGTTTCCATATAGTCTGTGTTGTTAAATGGTGGAGGGCTAACACGAAGTCTAGCGGTGACTCTGGAACTAGAACGTATTTCGCGCTGTGTAAACTGCCATGCGGAGGCAACTGTGTTACATATTCCACCGTTTGTATTCGAATTATAGTCCGGCCTACCAGAGGCTCAGAGCAAGGTATTGATTAGATTGGATATTTCCAGGTTGCAATTCCACCTTCACTAGCACCATCTCTTGCAGAATTATCGGCGTTCTCTAGTGCGGATGTTGTTAATGAAAATAATAATTCAAAGAAAAACGATATATTAATGGAAAAAAACGATATATTATTCGATAAATCGAATCAAAATTTCGATATCGATATATCGATAAATCGAAAGGAAAACATCGGTATTTCATAAAAACCGAGACTTAAAGCCTGATGTGAAAATGTCAAACGACGGAAACGATCTTTAGAGCTGCCGACAGTTGGATTTGAACCCACAGTTTTCCGATTGCAAGCTTAGACATTGTTTTAGTTAAAATTACAGCTCATGCGGATCTTCGTTCAAGAAAATGATGTTAGCCAACATCTTAACTTTCCTTCTTTTAGTATTAAGAGAAATTGCTATATACAGGTTCTTATTTTATTCTTCGACCGTGTGCAATTCGCGATATCTACGATACGTTATTTGAAGTCCATTTCTACATTTAGATGATTAGTAATCGTGGTCTTCAATTAGCATTCGTGTGTAGGAAATGGAATTAGGAATGGGATTGGAATCATTTACCAAGGGTGGGAATCGAACCCTCCTCTACTCAGTTAACCTCCCGAGGCTGAGTGGACCCAGTTTCAGCCCTCGTACCACTTTTTAAATTTCGTGGCAGAGCTGGCAATCGAACCCGGGCCTCTGGGGGTGGCAGCTAATCGCGCTAACCACTATACCACAGAGGCGGACCACAATCAAACTTCACGCTATAATATTGTGAATTATTCTAAATCTCCGAAGCATTTTTTCACTGACATCACAATAGTTCTGCACTTTACAAAACAATATTCTTATTAAACGTCCCACATTACTGGAAAACTGGGAAGGTAGAAGCCGGGAATTGAACTCGAGATTTTGTGGTATGAGACAGGCACGCTACCGCTGCACCACGGAGCCGACCTGGAAATACCCACCAGACATACATTCCAGAGCCTCCGTGGCTCAGGCGACACCACGCCCGGCCTCTAACCACTGGGTTTCGTGGTTCAAATCCAGGTCACACTCCATGTGAGATTTGTACTGGACAAAGGGGAGGAGGGTAGTCCGAGTACTCCGGCTTTGACTGTCATCTTTCATTCCAGCAACACTCTCTAATATTATTCCGTTTCATCTGCCAAATGAGTGGGACAGGCTTCGGCAGCCGGCACAATTTCTATCCTCGCCGCTAAATGGGGGCTTCATTCATTTCATTCCTGACCCGATCGGATGGCTGGAAACAGGCAGTGGAATTGTTTACGTACATTCCAAACCACTAGATTTGGTGAGAAAATCACTACATTAACAACAGTAGGTCTATGTAGAAACAATGTGTTTTTTACCTTTCCCTCTCCATTAGTGATATTTCCCAACAATGGAGGTCATACACTCCCGCTTTAATGTAATTCTGACATGTTCGATTTATGTTTCAATACAGATGTTATTTCATTCATGAGTTCGACTTTTGTTCTACTGTGTTATCTGAATCCTTGGATGCAAATAGAATTACCACTGGCATGTTGCAGTGGGGCGTGTGTGGTGTTGCGATTTACATTTTAATAGGGAGTATATTATTTTCATCTTAATAATGTTGGGTAGGTAGGATATTACACAACAGGAGTATTATTTTATATGTAACGTGATTTAATCCGATCGACGGATTTTGTTTTGTAAACGAGATTCTATTAAAAACACAAGCAAATGACGAACGTTGATAAAAAATAAAATAACATCTGATCTGAGTTTCGTGGCAGGGAAATCGCCGTGCTTTATATTCAGCTACGTATTAATAAATAACTGATACCCCGGTTACAGATCATGTTTTACCCTTATTGGTGTTGATTTGTGTCAAGTTTCCAAGAGAAGGCAGGCCAACAGTCTATGATGGATCGAGTTGCCCGGCCTGTAAAAATCTCCCCACCTCCCCCACTATCACATTTATTTAGCACCCTTCTCTTCATTTGCCCAACAAAAGACAAGTTGAATTACTTCCAAATGACTCCACTGTTCTGCACGCCTCAATTGGCAGACACCAAACCTTAAGAACCTTAAAGGAACATTTTTCCTCGTCACTGATCTTTTCTGGTATTTTTTTGTCGTACCACTTTTTTTTCTTTCCTTGATGAAGGTCGTCTTCTGCCTCTATCGTTTAAGGTAAACCAAGTATAGTCATAACGTTCTTCAAAGCTGCAACCTAAATGTCTCACCAGCTTTCTTGAATCAAATGGCGATTGACTGACTCATAGTTCCAAGGTCATGGATTCGTTCTCCGTGGGCCAAACTATTTTTTTTAAAGGGAGAGTAAAAATGTTTGCACTTCCTGTGATAATCGTTGAATTGTTATTATGCCGAACTCACCATCCAGTAGATTTTTATTTTTACAATTTTCTCTACGTCGCACCGACACAGATAGGTCTTGTGGCGACGATGGGATAGGAAAGGCCTAGGAGTTGGAAGGAACCGGCCGTGGCCTTAATTAAGGTACAGCCCCAGCATTTGCCTGGTGTGAAAATGGGAAACCACGGAAAAACATTTTCAGGGCTGCCGATAGTGGGATTCGAACCTACTACTTCCCGGATGCAAGCTCAGAGCCGCGCGCCTCTACGCGCACGGCCAACTAGCCCGGTAATGGGTCTTTTGAGGACGACGGTGGGAGAGGAAAAGCCTAGGATTGGGAAGGAAGCGGCCGTCGCTTTAATTAAGGTACAGCCCAAACTTTTGCCTGGTGTGAAAACGGGAAACCACTGAAAACTCTCTTCAGGGCTGCAGACAGTGCGGTTGAATCCCACTATCTCCCGAATGCAGGCTCACAGCTGCGCGCCCCTAACTGCACGACCAACTTGTCCGGTTCCAAACCAAAAAAGCAGTCAACAGCCAACACTTTGCTGAGATTATGAATCCCAGGACCAATAAATCTTGGACTTAAGAATGGAGGAAAATTTTCAGTGCCCAGATGAAGAGATGGGCTTAACCCTGTAATAATAATAATAATAATAATAATAATAATAATAATAATAATAATAATAATAATAATAATAATTGCTACGGGGTTTCCCGTGGAATGCAGAGGTGAAAGAAGGTGCCGGGGTGAATGGGTCTAACTACAATGTCAAGAATTGAATTTAAAACTTAAACTTAAGGTTATATTTTCAGAATTTCAAACCTAACAATTTTTTATGACAATATTACAGTCACAAGAAGCAATCATTCAACAAGATTGGGAAAAATCCAAGATTCAGAATCTTAACACTTTGGGGTTTAAGCCCCTAGCTTTACATTTCCTGAGCTAAAAGCTCAAATTTACAACCGAGCACAAATCATTCAGGGGCAGAAATCCCCTAATTCAATAGCACTTCCTCTCCAAAATCTAAATATCCAGCCTTCCAGAGGCACTCGTTAGAATCAAAAATTTCAAAAAGAGCTAACAGGCTCTCAGTTTCTTACTGCCTACTCAAGGCCACATTACATCACTCTCTTGTCTCTCGAACCACCATTTACAAAATTGAACTTGCTTTTACAGGGGTATTAAATACCCAACCTACTGGGCCTTCGGGGAATACGAATAACAGGTTAAATTAATGGCCCGAACACAAAATGAATGGAGGCGTATACTTGCACTCCTAGATATGAACACAAAAACTAAGGGGATCTAGGCCTATAAATTCCCAAACTGCTGAGGTGACTCGTATAGAAATTACATTAACACATTACAGTAGGAAAAACAGAGAAAAACGTAGTTACCTCAAACCAAGATGAAGGGGAGCTCGAGAGGGTAATTAACTCTCTATCACTGATTTACAGTTAAAGATTTTATGAAGTTTTTACATTAGCGGGCAGAAAGTTACATTATTAAAAAAAATTTGTTACATACTAAAGAGTCTGACCTTTCCCTCTGGTTAAACTGCGGAGGTAGCAAGAAAGAATAAAGTTATGTGGCCATTACCTTGTAGATGTTCTGTTGACCGATGAAAGAGGCCGCCCGCCTCCCGCTTTGACACACACACTCAGTAACATGACGATCAATTGGCCAAGAGACGTGAAAAGCCGCAGTTTATAAGCCCTCAGAGAAGGTTCGAGATCATTCAAGATTAAACTAGCCACACCCTCTCAATTTTATACGATAAATTCAAAAGTTACACTTAGAATCAAACAAGAAGCCTGTGATGGGTTGAAAATTAAATACAGAAATTAGGGATTGGCTAGATTCAAAACTGGCGGAAAGAAACAGGAAATATTGCCAACCCAAAAATAAATGAACATCATTCAATTACAAAAACCTAGAAATACAAAACTTCTTTAAATTATAACTTCTTCCAACTCGCACCAGGGTGCATGATCATAGTTTTTAGTGGTGTCCTCTGTGAAAAATGTCCAAACTTCTTGATGAATGTCGAATAAAACAAGTAGAAATTCACTCAGATTAGGCAACTGCACAATAACATAATTACTCAATATTTTAGTGGTGACATCTTCTGATTAAAGTTCCAAGTTGGTGTAGTTTCAGTTTCATAGTTTCACCAATAGAGGAGTTCATTTAGGCGCTAGTTTTAAATGCGCGGCATTGAGGTGTACCTTCCGGTATAATAATAATAATAATAATAATAATAATAATAATAATAATAATAATAATAATAATATAATAGACCTAATAATATTATGGCCTTAAATGCCGTGTGTAGTAGTTTTAATACTCGTATGATGCCATGCGACTTCTCACAGAGATTTAATTAATTTTGTCTGGTAAACACAAAATTTGACTTAATGACTACATCGTACGGCACTGAGTGTCAAAAGGACTTTCTTCCGGACTTCAAACATCCGACTAACTCTGCTCGATTTGAACGCACGACACTGCACTACTGATTCATAGGAGGAGACAGACTCTTCCATGTGTTAGACAGATGACCTTGTATCTTTCCTAATCAGAAATTACTCCGTGGACTAGGTAACACAATATAACTTGTACTACACTCCTTGTCAAGAAATTGGTTTGTCGATGAACACATTAAGAAATAACATTCCTTTGTCTGTGGAAGTCCTCTTAATTGATTATGCTGTGTAATTAGGACGATCGTAAAAGTTAATTAATCGGGCGATGAAGACCAGTTTCTTCATGTCCTAAGTGATATGGCAGCAATTATCATTTTGCGGTTTTAGGCAAAGGAAATGAATTTCTCTTGTTGCTTTAGCAACAACACCTGCTACTACAATGGGAACCAAGCTGAGGGAGCAACTGGCTTCAATATCATTTCCAAAACTCGTTCGTGGGTGAAGACTAAAATTCATGGAGTATACCTTCAGATGCAATGGTGGTGATTATACATTTCATTTACTACTGATCTGTCGCCCAGGTAATAATAATTTCGCGTGGCTATTTCTAGACCTTGTAAGGCAGACCCTCCGATGAGGGTGGGCGGCATCTGCCCTGTGTAGATACCTGCGTGTTATTGTGGTGGAGGATAGTGTTATGTGTGGTGTGAGAGTTGCAGGGATGTTGCGGACAGCACAAACACCCAGTCCAGTCCCCGAACCAAGAGATTTAACCATTTAATGTTAAAATCTCCGACCCGGCCGAGAATTGAACCCGGAACCCACTGAACCGAAGAGCACTGCGCTGACCATTCAGCCAAGGAGCTGAACTCTCGCCCAGGTGGCAGATTCACTAACAATTGTTAAGCTACTTGAGTTCAGAGAGGTAGAAAATTGATCGACATTCTCTCTAGGTATTTTTTCCAATACCTAATTTCCCTTCCTATTGTTTTATGACAGGAACGGATTTAAAAGAGTGGCAAAGACAATTTACTGAGAAGAAAATAGAAACATATGATCTGATAATAAGATAAATTAATATACTTGATAAAGTGATAAAAACTGTTACCAGCCACACGTTTTGTTAATTGATTCACTTCACAATGCATTTCAGAGACTTAAATCTATCGTCAGGTGGTGAAATTGTTGCTCTATTTCATACACAATTTTTTCAAATATTATAATACTATACGGAGCCTCCGTGGCTCAGACGGCAGCGCGTCGGCCTCTCACCGCAGGATAGCGTGGTTCAAATCCCGGTCACTCCATGTGAGATTTGTGCTGGACAAAGCGGAGGCGGGGCAGGTTTTTCTCCGGGTACTCCGGTTTTCCCTGTTATCTTTCATTCCAGCAACACTCTCCATTCTCATTTCATAGCATCTATTAGTCATTAATAAATCACTTTGGGATTGGCGACCCCATCGTATATCTGCTTCATTCATTCCATTCCTGACCCGGTCAATGACTGGAAAACAGGTTGTAGGTTTTCATTTTTCATAATACTATACTATTTAAGAGTAGGGGCTGTGTAAATTATGAATAGAAGAGGTTCAACACTAAAAAACAAAAACAAACAAAAAAACAACGAAGATGTCAGCAAAAGAAAGGGCCAAGAAGGGCGTAAACATGAAAGACTCCCCTGGCCTCGCAAACTAACACCGTCAGGGGTTGGAAAAGAACCAGAGTTGTCCAAGGGAGGTCGGATAGGACATATGAAATTGAGGAGCCTGGCATGAGTAAGTGGAAGCAACGCCAGGGCGCCCCATCGTCTCCAACCCCGTTCCCAGGTGAAAAGTCTTAGGGTAACATTTTAGTCGCCTCTTTTGACATGCAGGGGATACCATGAATGTAATCAATCCCACAATCCCAGGGAGTATGCGGTACATCACGACACTGTTGTAAGATTCTGCCAAGAAATGGTGGTGGTGATTGTTTCGGGAGGGGGGAGGGGGAACAAGGAGGCGATAAATGTCTTAGAAAAATGTACTCGAAGAAGAATACGCTGGAATCCTTATACCTCAAGGTATGAGGGTATCAAATAATGAATGACAAGTCCAAAGAGACGAATCTCAGTGCATCCCACGTCGCTGCTTTCCCCTGAAGGACCTCATGGTGTCGGAAAGTGTAGCTGACCTTCAAATCTAGAACATAAAACTAAAATTAGTCATGGCCGCTCGAATGACATGTATTTCTCTGTTCGTATCGGCCTATTAGAACCACGTTACTTCAGCTGTCTTCTCTGGACTCCATCATTCTTTGTCGGTGATATTTTCTTTCTTCCGTCCACGTCTTTCCCGTCTTCAACTTTCTTGAAAACCCTGGTGGTCTTTTAGTTTCCTCCTGAGTGGGTTACGTTCCGCTATTTGCTTTACGTCGCACCGACACAGATATGTCTTATGGCGACGATGGGAGAGGAAAGGCCTAGGAATTGGAAGGAAGCAGCTGTGGCCTTAATTAAAGTACAGCCCCCAAATTTGCCTGGTGTGAAAATGGGAAACCACGGAAAACCATCTTCAGGGCTGCCGACAGTGGGGCTCGAACCCACTATCTCCCGATTACTGGATACTGGCCGCACTTAAGCGACTGCAGCTATCGAGCTCGGTAGGTTACGTTCCTGTACATCATCATAAGTGATTCCCATCTCCTGTGGGTCCCTTTCCACCTCTTTGAACCAAGTCGGCTGGGCCTTCTTATCTTTAAAATCTGGTTCGATAATTGTGTTGGTTTCATTCTTAGTAAGTGGTCATAAAATGTAATTATTCTTCTTCTCCCTATGGCACCAGAGATTTTCTGGACGTGAGTATACAGCTCGTGGTTATGCCGACATGTATATGGCATATCTGGCTTTAATTGGGCCAAGAATATTTCCTTAAGATATTTCTTTAATTTTCCAATTTTTCTATCAGGCCTCTCTTTTAATAGCAAGGCAATCCGCTCCATACAATGCCACTGGTATTATGACAGTACAACAATGTCTGAGTTTTCATTAAACTTCTTTCTTTCTCAATGTGTTTACCCTCCAGGGTTGGCTTTTCCCCTCGGACTCTGCGAGGGATCCCACCTCTACCGCCTCAAGGGCACTGTCCTAGAGCGTGAGACTTTCAGTCGGGGGATACAACTGTGAAGGAGGAGGAGTACCCCACCAAGGTTGCCTCATCTGCTATGCTGAACAGGGGATTGATGTAGGAAGGTGGGAAGATTGGATGGAATAGACAAGGAAGAGGGAAGGAAGCGGCCGTGACCTGAAATTAGGAATCATCCCGACATTTGCCCGGAGGAGAAGTGGGAAACCAGGGAAAACCACTTCGAGGATGGCTGAAGTGGAAGCCGATCCGCTCTGTAGTCAGTTGATCTCCCTTGGCTGAGCGGACCCCCTACCACTTTTTAAATTTCGTGGCAGAGCTGGGAATCGAACCGGGGCCCCCGGGGGCGGCAGCTAATAATGCTAACCACTACACCACAGAGGAGGACTTTACTATTATTATTATTAATGAATTATTAATAATAATACTGTAGTTGCAGACTACTATATAAAAAATGTTGCTTTTCTTTGCACCAACACAGATAGGTCTTGTGGCGACGACGGAATAGGAAAAGCCTGGGGAGAAGTAAGGAATCAAGCGACCGTGGCCTTAATTAAACTACAGCCCCAGCATTTGCCTCTTGTGAAAATGGGGAACCACGGTAACCATCGTCAGGGCTGCCGACAGTGGGGTTCGAACCCATTATCTCGCGAATACATGTTAACACCTACGTGACCTAAACCACGCATTCATTCGCTCGTTTTTATTCTAATTCTTCTTCTTCTTCTTATTATTATTATTATTACACGCGGCAGCAGAGACGGATACCAGCGATCCCAATTCCCCTCTTGTTAATAACTCATTAATTATTATTGACCGGCCTCTGTGTTCAGATAAATGGTATTCGACATCAAAGAACAGAAAAGATTCTTTCTCTGCCTAGATTGCCTACTTGGAGCAGAGGAAATGGGTTACATTATTGCCTGTCCCAGAGCACTTTGAAGTTCAACTTCTGCTTTATCTCTGCGGAAAGCTACAAGAATTAGGAATCATTCTGAGGGTTATTCAAAGGAGCCAGGCCATCCAGTGAGCCGGCTGTTTAAAATGTAACTCTATTCACTGATTCAACCCCTTAGCTTATTTCATCTTGCTCTTTCTGTGTGTTAATTTCTTCCGCTCTATCTTCTACTTCTCTGCCATCTCCCCATTTCTCCTCAAGTCAATTATCCCATTTAAATCCAATTGTCAAGCAAACATCTTAAAAACCCTCTTAGCCTGGCAAGAATTAAGTAAGACGGAAGTGAAGGGAGTCGTGGTGTTTACCAGCTCGGGGGATGTCTTAATCTTCCTGCCCCTTCCACTGCACGTCATCCCCCTCCTCACGTTCACACGTTCTTCCCCGGGTGATACTGTCTTAAGAGGGAAGGAATCTTGCTGCAATATCCGGGTCCAATTTAAGGGGTGGATCACACAGCCTTGTGTGTTTACACTCGGTTGTGTTTGCAGAGATCACATCACGCAAGCTGCCTTCGTGGATCAGTGGTAAAGCCTCCGATTCACAATCCCAGCTTCACGGATTTAATCCCGGCTGAGGTAATCTAATTTTTAAGGCTGGTCAAAGAAATCCTGACAATCCATGGAATTTCAAACATCTCGCGTGATGGTTTTAGTGTCGTTGGCTTTGAACTCTGATACCGGTAGCCTACGGCGTGGCAATATCTACTAGAGCCGTCCAATAAGTGACTCTTCTCACTACGTGTTCTGCTCCGAAGCCGAAGGATGGTTTGGTGTTTTCTTTTTTCATTTTTTTTTTTTTACAAGTCTCTATACGTCGCACCGACATAGAGAGGTCTTATGGCCACGATATTATAGGGAAGGACTATAAGTGGGAAGGAAGCGGCCGTGGCCTTAATTAAGGCATTTGCCTTGTGAAAATGGGAAATCACGGGAAACCGTCTTCAGCTGCCGACAGTGGGGTTCAAACCCACTATCTGCCGAATGCAATCTCACAGCTGGGCGCCCCTAGCCGCGTGGCCAGCTTACGCGGTAGTTTCGGGTTTGATTCTCCGCTGAGTCGGAGATTTTAACCTTCATTTTAACCTTTGGCCCGGGGATTAGGTGTTTGTGCCATCATTTCGCCCTAGATAGGGTCCCCTCCCCACAGACTCGCTGGTCACTCATGGACGTCAACTGGAAAGACCTAAATTAAGCCTCTCCAGAGGCCACACACCATTATTATAGCTCATTGCGTGACATTAGACCCTCTACAGCTGCTTCAGTGGATTAGTGGTAGAGTGCAGGGCTCTGCATCCCAACATAACGGATGAAAACACAGCAAAGGTAGTCGGATTTTTGAAGGGCAGAATAGTCTATTCGACCCTCCTTGTCGTACGATGTCAGCATGTAAAAGATCTCTGGTGACACATTTGGTGTTTACCCGACAAAATGCATTAAAAGGCAGCCATAGATGCCCTATAGCGATTCGGTTTTTTAAATTCTATTTGTTCGGGGCGTCGACCTACAAAGACCTTCTGCCCTTATATGCACCATATATATGTGAGGAACCTGCCTGTATTTTTTAAATGGTGGAAATGTAAAGTGTTTAATGTGAGGAAAGGAACGTTAAGGACGACACTAACACCCAGACCCCAGGCCAGACATTAATCATTTACAATTAAAAACCTCTGACCCGGCCGGGAATCGAACCCGGGGGCGGACTTGCGATTTGGTTTACACTGCCATCTAGTAAGCCTAGAGTAAACCGGAACGTCGAATTTGACGACCAGGCAGCCAGATGGCTTCTATACAGTACCACTCAGCTACTTTAGTCAAAACGAGCCTGCTGCTGCAGCAGTTCTCAACCTTTCAGGAACTGCAGCCTGGTAAATTATTTTTCTATGAGATAGGTCCCGGTCAAACCAAACCACACCCCATAGTTAGAGCCCTGCACGGATATACAAAATAATATCCGCATCCGCAATTCTTTCATCCGCACCCGCATCCCCATCCGCGAATGGTTATCCGCATCTGCGAAATAGTTAACCGCGGTTAATTAAATATTTAACTACAGTATATGTCCGCCTCTGTGGTGTAGTGGTTAGTGTGATTAGCTGCCACCCCCAGAGGCTCGGATTCGATTCTCGGCTTTGCCAGGAAATTTGAAAAGTGGCACGAGGGCTGGAACGAGGTCCACTCAGCCTCGGGAGGTCAAATGAGTAGAGGTGGGATCGATTCCCACCTCAGACATCCTGGAAGTGGTTTTCCGTGGTTTCCCCACTTCTCTTCCATGCAAATGCCGGGATAGTACCTAACTTAAGGCCACGGCCGCTTCCTTCCCTCATCCGTATCTATTCCTTCCACTCTTCCCATCTTCCTACATCAATCCCCTGTTCAGCATAGCAGGTAGGGCTGCCTAAGTGAGGCACTGGTGCCCCTTCCCAGTTGTATCCCACGACCCAACGTCTCACGCTCCAGGACACTACGCTTGAGGCGGTAGAGGTGCGATCCCTCGCTGAGTCCGAGGAAAAAACCAACCCTGAAGCGTAAACAGATTAAGAAAAGAAGGTTGTGATGTAAGGTATGGATGGATGGTCAGACAGTGTTATGTAACAGCCGTGCAGGGAAAAGTGGTTTTTTTTGTCCATCATCATCATCATCATCATCATCATCATCATCATCATCATCATCCTCTTTTCTCCTTATCCAGCTCCTACCGGTTAGGACACTTCTCCACCTTCCTCTCTCCTTCAACCATTCCTCTATCATCATTTTGTCCCAGTCCAGGTTTTTTCTTCTTGCATTCCTCTTTACTGAATCGATCCACTTTGTTCTAGGTCTCTCTCTCTCGCTTTATTTCTCTCCATCATCTGTTTTGGTATTCTTTTCTCTACCATCCTCTTTACATATACAGTCCGGCTCCATGGCTAAATGGTTAGAGTGCTGGCCTTTGGTCACAGGGGTCCCGGGTTCGATTTCCGTCAGGGTCGGGAATTTAACCATCATTGGTTAATTTCCCTGGCACGGGGGCTGGGTATATGTGTTTTCTTCATCATCATTTCATCCTCATCACGACGCGCAGGTCGCCTACGGTCGTCAAATCAAAAGACCTGCACCTGGCGAGCCGAACATGCCCTAGGACACTCCCGGCACAAAAAGCCATAGGCCCTACGCCATTTCATTTCATTTACTGTCGACAGCCCTGAAGATGGTTTTCCGTGGTTTCCCATTTTCACACCAGGCAAATGCTGGGGCTGTACCTTAATTAAGGCCACGGCCGCTTCCTTCCCACTCCTAGCCTCTTCCTGCCTCATCGTCGCCATATGACCTATCTGTGTCGGCGCGACGTAAAGCAAATAACAACAACAACATTTTACGTATGCATACCATCAAACCATCTTAGTTTACTCCTATCAATTCTCCCATTTAGATTTTCTATTTCGACCTCCTTTCTCACACCTTGGTGTCTCAATCTGTCTTTCCTTGTATTTCCTATCGTACTTCTTAGGTATTTTATTTTACTCACTTGAATTCTACTCTCCTCTGTCCTGTCTCAGCCGGAGAAGTCAATATGAGTGCATAATACAACATTTTGCACATTATCTCTTTACACTTCCTTATTCCAGACAAGGTTACTTACACTCTGGTTGTACCTCTTGATAATCTCCATGTTCAGCCTTAAATTCTGCATTTATTCCCTCCCTATTTGAAAATGTCATCAGTTTCGAGGCTTTAACCATCAATTTTCACAATAATTTTCCCTTATCTTTCTCCTCTGGAAATCGCCATGGTCTTGCTTATCTCTGCGCTGATTTTGATATCATATTTTTCAATTTTATCGTTCAGTGCATCAAGTTTCTCCTGTACGTCTTTGCTGTTTGGTCCCCAAACCACAATATCGTCGGTCAAGTAGTGATAACTTCATCTCTCGATTTCTATATGCTTCCTTTGTCTCCTTTACAATTTCGTCCATAACCATTAGAAAGAAGAAGGCGACACTTCCCTGTCTTAGTCCACTTTCATTCCTAAACCAGTCTGTCTTTGAGTCATAAAGAAAATGAAATGGCTTATGGCTTTTAGTGCCGGGATGTGTCCGAGACTTCGGTTCACCAGCACGCTAACCATTTAGCCATGGAGCCGGACTGTCTTTGAGTTATGACTTGTAAATATAGAACGCACTATTAGTTCATCGCATATTATTTTGAACGGAAGGGGTTTCTAGTTATTGAGAAAATATGTGATTGATATTTAACGTAATTTTAGTACTGAAGGTGGGAGATTGATATACTGCATTGTTGCTGATTAAAATTGAAAATTGTACGAAGACTGCTTAAAAATTGCTAAAATGTTGACATAAAGAGTAATTCATAACTAAACTTAGCCGTTAGTACTTTGTGTTTGCAATTGTAATATTATGAAATCAAAACAAATTACTTGTTTTCATAGCACTACGTTAAAAGCATACTTTAGATGAGATGTTCCACTTCTGTACTTTGAGAAATATGGTCACCCTGGTTGGTTCCTACCATCATGATAATTATGATGAGCCTGTTTTATTGGACAGCATTCCCTCTACACACTGTACATAACTCTAGGTTTCTCACTGCAGGTCCGTTCTGTTAACAAATCAGAGTGCATGATGCGGATAGGAAAGCTCTACTAACTACAGGTGACACACCCACACACACACATATAAATTGTTCCAGCCATTCAGGCTATCAAGTTACAGTCACGTGTCGTTCATAGCCTGCCAACAACTTCAAATAGCCTTACCATAATATCAGGTTAAGTTAGAGCTAATTATTTTATATCTAAGAACATGAAGGTCGTGTTCACGCATGCGTGAGCTTCTATTAACTAGGGTTACACAAAATGGTCTTCGATGGGAACTGTCTTTCCCTCCTTCGTCACCTATGTACACTAGATAACCTGGTGGTGGTGATTATTGTTTTAATAGGAAGTACAACTAGGCAACCATCCTCTATATAACACTAATCAGAGATTAAAACAGAAAGGGATCGATCCGACTACTGGAAAAATGAAAATATCCGCCTAAAAGCGACAAGAGCCACCAAAGGCGTGAGAATGAATGCTCTATTAGCGTCGGGGACGGAAAATAACAAGAGTTCACAAAAGAAGTTCAGATAGAATGGATGAAAGTGACAAGCCTGGTAGAAGTAAGTAGAAGCAACACCAGGACTCAACTAAGGGCCCCGTGGTCACCTACCCACGCCCGCAAATTGAGAGACTCTGGAGCCCCTTTTAGTCGCCTCTTACGACAGGCAGGAGATACGGTGGGTGTTATTCTACCGCCCCCACCCACAAGGGCATTGGGCTGGGGTCTATTTGGAGTTAGCATCATACGCTTCTCGACACCATCGAAACCATTGCAACCAGTGTCATTTCGTATGTACCGAGCTCGATAGCTGCAGTCGCTTAAGTGCGGCCAGTATCCAGTATTCGGGAGATAGTGAGTTCGAACCCCGCTGCCAGCAGTCCTGAAGATGATTTTCCGTGGTTTAACATTTTCACACCATGCAAATGATGGGGCTGTACCTTAGTTAACCCTCAAATTGTCTATTTATACGACTGTTACGGTTACACGATTTTCAGGATTTTTGTATACTTACTTTCAGTAAACAATTCTAAAAAATAGGTTTTTAACAGAAAACCATGCAGTGTAATACATTTTATTCAATCACAATATCATAGGCTTTGCCCTTTGCTGGTGGGACCTAGTGTTTACAGTGCACTATGTCTTCTGGTATGTGCAAGAGCAATTTTGTTACTTTCATTGATCTGTCTCAGCTTTATCCTTGGCTTTGACAAAATGAAAGTGACTGAGGTATGAGTGATGCTAGTAATGCAATTCTTTCTGCAGCCAGTCCCTGCTATGAATGGTGTGAAAATATTGCTCATAGGGTCGGTTGGTGCATGCATTTCAGTGGGCTTAGCAGACTGATATCTAATAGTAACTTCTGGCTCGGTAAGGAAAGCAACGGGAAACTACCTCACTCCTCATTTCCCTAGTACGCCTCTTCAGTGATGCCTAGGCCATCTATGACAGCTGATGGCGGAGCTGTTGAGGATCCAACCAACCAAACATACATACATCATAGGCTATTGAAATTGTACCTTTCATTATATCTTTACAGCCATCCCGAGTTTCCAAAAAAGTGTTCCAAAATGTTATTTTCAAAATGTTTGCACGCATACCAGACACTAAAATACTCGACTTACCCGAGAAAATAAAATCACAATGTTGTTCACAATATTATGCACTTCAAAAAAATATAAACACTTTAGATGATATATACACAAATAAAGATATATATGTACTGAAGCACTGTTGGCTCACTGGAATTGTTTTCTTTTTGTGCAGCTTTAATGAGGAACCTATCCAATGACTGTTGTTTCTGCCTCTTTCTGAGGATTTCATGAAAATGTGACATTGCATTGTCATTGAACTGATTCATCGCTCGTACTGCTACAGCCTTATTCTGGTGATGTTTTTCTACAAAATATTGCACCGTTTCCCACATTTTGCACTTCTTCCGAATCTCAGTTTAAGTGAGAGAGTCCATGGACTTTTCCTCCTTCCCTTCCCCGCGCGAGATCTCCTCCATAACCTCCTCCTGTTGTTCGCGATGCAGGTCCATCAGTTCGTTGGTAGATAGTTCCTGCCTATGTTCTTCCAGCAGCTCTCGAATGTACACGTCATTCACCTCCAACCCCATAGTCTTCCCTAAGGACACAATTTCATCGACATTCGGCGGCTCATTTTCACCAACTATCGCATCCAAGTCACGTCCAAGAACACAGTGAGACCACAGCTTTCCACAAGCGGAAATGAGATTTCTCTTGGTGACTCCATCCCAGGCTTTATCGATGATATTCAGGCAGTTCACGATGGGGAAATGCTTTCTCCCAAACTCTCGGATGGTAAGCTTTGTTCCTTCGGTCACTTTGAAGCATCGCTGAAATAGTGCTTTGGTGTATAGCTTCTTAAAGTTCGAAATGACTTGCTGATTCATAAGCGACCTCGTTCATCTATTCAAGAAACGAACAGGGGAGGGGAAAACGTCGGCACACGTGACGCTCGTATTGCGGAACCTCACTCGCTTATCAAGTTACAATTTATTTTAAATTTGTGCTCGTCTTGCAAAATACTCGTAGACCAAGTTACTCGCATTCCGAGGTTCCACTGTATTGGGTTTATACGAGAAATAAGAAATGATGGTTTCTGGATGATAAATAACATTATTAATATTAATAATAATAATGAGGCTCGCAAACAAAATTTTAAACTTAGCCTTATCAATGAAAAATCACAAGAATTGGCTAAAAGAAATCAGTGAAGATCTAAATGAAAGTGGTATTAATGAAGAAACAATTCAAGATATAATAAAATTCAGAAGTTTAATCTACAAAGACAAATTTTCTCTAAAGTCCACCCAACTAAATACGGGATGGGCTGAGCAACGTAAAAAGAAACACAGCGAGAGGATGAAGAGATTAGAGATGTGTCGTTCCTGACTGAACTGCTCCTAGAGAACTGTTCCTTGGGATGAGTAACTCTCCAAGGAAGGACTAGCTACGGAGTTGTAGTTCTTTAAGTCCCAACCGACCAATGAGACGCTTGTATGCGATTTGAGTGAGACGTGATGGGACTAGGAGTAGGAGTTGGAATAAGCTAACCAGAAGATTGGCCCGGACTCTTCTACAAAAGTGTGCGGAGAGAACTTTGTAGTTAAATGTAAATTTACTTGTGCAGATTGATTGCAATACGAAACACCAGTAGGGAAACCGTAAAACTTGGCCGAAACTTATGTAAGTATCGAGACAAATTTTTTACATTTTTGTGTTCGTGATGTAAAGTACTCAAAGCCAAAATAAGCCTAATTCAAACGCACGTTATGCGATATTTACAGGGTTTGAAATCATAGCCCAAATTTCATAATCAAAATATTAATAATGTGGAATCACCGAACCCCATTACTATGCCCATTAAAACAATCATGATCGTTAATTTTTAAAGGTACATTCGATTGCTCTGGTGTGAAGCGCGAGCAGGTATAACGTACCCACGTGCTGGTCACGGGGCATTGTCGGCAGCCAAGCCGCCTGGGACTCCGAGCGAAGTTACTGAGGGAGAAGAGTAGGAACTAAAGGAACTGCTCCCAAAGAACTATTCATTTCAGGGACTAAGCAGTTCTGACAGCAGTCCTTCCGGTGAACTACTCTTACCCATCTCTAGAAGAGATATTGGAAAGAGAAGAAGAAAAACCAAGAAAGTGCTAATAAGTAAACGTGCTCCTTAGTTGGGCATAACAAATTAATAATAATAATAATAATAATAATAATAATAATAATAATAATAATAATAATTACCATCATCATCATATTTGACAAATTATTCCGCTTCCTCAGGGTCTCTGCGTGGACTGAGAGATTAACGAGTTGTGGCCGGGGATTTAAGATCGCATGCCCTTCCTGAAATCCCATCCTATCAACACCAGGAATCAATTCACGCTCGCCGGGATGACAGGCAAGCCGCTAAGCCTCTAAACCACCCTATTTCCCAGTAATAACAATAATATATTGTAGGCATGTATGTTGGGTATTCAGCCCGAAGGCTGGTTTGATCCTCCACACCTCCACCAACAGATGTCATAAATAGCCTAGGCGTCACTGAAGAAGCGTACTAGGGAAATGAGGAGTGAGGTAGTTTCCTGTTGCTTTCCTGACTGAGCCAGAAGTTGCTATCACATATCAGTCTGGCATGCCCGCTGAAACACATGCACCAACCGACGCTATGAGCGATATTTTCACAGCATTCATAACAGGGACTGGCTGCATAAGGAATGGTATACTAGCATCACTCATACCTCTGTCACTTCCATGTTGACAAAGCCAAGGATAAGACTGAGACAGGTCAGTGTCAGTGTTCTAGCCCATACCAGAAGACATAGTGCACTGTAAACACTACGTCTCGCCAACAAGGTGGGCCTATATATATCGTCGCTGGGGAAAAGAAACCTCGTAATTCCTTCGGAGTAAAGTTTACAGAAACGGCCAAAAGTGAGCGGTCAGCAATGGCCGGAGAACTGTTCCTGGCATTTTCCTTGCTTAATGTTAGCCCAGTTGTTAAACCATTGGAGTCTGTGATAGTACATATATCACACCCCAGAATTATATGTAGAAGTTAGAAATATTATTGTCAGTATTCGATTTATTATTATTATTATTATTATTATTATTAGTATTTCATTTAAATATTTTGCCATTTATATTGGTAAGCTGGAAGATATCCACATATGTAGGTATGAGTAATTTGTTTTGCACGAGTGGGAAAAGATTGCTTTAATAACTCTGGTAATTTGAATGAGTCATATGGCTGCCCCAGTGTTTGTTGTGATGTACTTGTGTCGGGAAATTCATGAGTGATGTATATATCCCAGCCTGATGAGATGAGCTTGTTGTTGTATTAGGAAAGTTTGGTGATTCATGGAATATACCCCAGAGTTTGTTATTGTCTTGGGAGGAAGAAGTAGTTCAGGACTTGGGCTTGAGAAGAGGACCACCCATGATTGGCTGGCAAGCACCAATCCAGACGTATCATCTGAGAGGAGGGGGATGTTGATGTCTATAAAGGTTGATCATACGGCGGCAACCAAAAACATTGTATGGGACATTGTATGGGTGATGGTAAAGGAACGAGAAGGAAGACAACTACTACAACTACAAGCAGTAACACTGTATGAAGGAACGACAACTGACACACTGTACGAGAAGGAAGTAGTGCTGATACACGGTACTGGAGTGACACGGCTGCAATGGACTGGACTTCAAACGTTCGTGGAGCGTAGTCTTGTTATGTTCGTGGAAAGTGGATGATTGTGGAGAGTGCTTGCGCATTAAGTATGGTAGCACTTGTGGCGGCCTAGCATTATATGTTGGTGAAAGCTATCTCAGACTTTCCATAAATTTATGTTGAGGATCGACAGACGTGTGTATATATCTTTACAACAAGTGTTAAAATATGTGAACACAGTAGTACAAGGTACAGAATCTGTGTGATGTGATAACTGCCGATTATGAGAATCGGTAAGTCGAATTGATATAGAGACAGTGAAGGGTATTTATCTTCATACATGTACATTGTTCATCGGAGTATCTACAGATGGTAGCTTAGTTCTCGCTTTCGTTTTCCTACGGTTTTCATTATTGTTGTTGTTGTAAATATGGAGTCTTCCAGCAATATTTTATGTGTGTATTATATGTATAATGTTGTATGTAGATGAGGTGCAAATGCACGGAATTTGTTCAGAATATAGTTAGCTATTTTAGAATCAGTGTTATTGATGAACCTAGGTGAAGTTCCTACCTAATTAGTCGTTTTCAGGAGGTTAGGTAAGGCCTGCAGCAGATGTACCAGTACGCAGCATTATGTACACGCCCTGGGATATACAGTTTATCATGCTCTTATTTAAATTCGAGGGATCCATTCTGGTGAACTCTGGCGCCCATACTACGGACATTTCGGTTAATTATGCTTATTAATTTTATTAAGTTTTATTTATGATTTTATTTATATATTTTTATTCATGATTTTATTTATTATTATCATCAAATAGTTACAAGTCTTATGTTCCATTCTCAGACAACGCGGTAAGCCTTCACGAGACAAATGGAGAAACGTGCTTTTCTCGTGAGTATAAATACGAGGTTTCCATTGCCTAAAAAACAATATATATATATAGGCCCAATGAGTATTCATCAATATTTTTTATTATTGTTTCAGCTTGTTCTTTAAAGAGGCCTAACATCTAGGTCATCGTTCCCAATTTGTTATTATTATTATACAGGAAATCGTTGTCCTTTCTCAACATGCAGCTGTTGCGGGTAGATTGAATAATAATATTAACACTGCTACTGAAAAAAATGAAGTCAATGAGTGGATTTTTGAAAAAAAATTAAAGAGAGCTGTTACTGCACATATCGCATTAACAATTATATGTAAGTAATTATATCATTTATTTGTGTTTTTAAATTTGCAATATTGTAGTACCGGTATTTCATTTATATAATATATTTGTTGATGAAGTTGTGTATAGAGGGCAGCACCTCTCTTCCGGGACTGTTTTTCTGGCGCGAGTGACTGGCTAGGGACGCGAGAGAGAAGAACGACAGACATGTCGCAAATAACATGTGTTTACCGAGCTCGATAGCTGCAATCGCTTAGGTGCGGCCAGTGTCCAGTAGTCGGGAGATAGTGGGTTCGAACCCCACTGTCGACAGCCCTGAAGATGGTTTTCCGTGGTTTCCCATTTTCACACCAGGCAAATGTTGGGACTGTACGTTAATTAAGACCACTGCCTCTTCCTTCCCACTCCTAGCCCTTCCCTGTCCCATCGTCGCCATAAGAGACCTATCTGTGTCGGTGCGACGTAAAGCAACTTGCAAAAAAAAAAAAAATAAAATAAAAAAAAAAATAATGCAAAAGTAACATGTGGAGACAACAGTCTCATGAAATTCTGTAATTGCACAACAGTGCTAAGTTACGTCTTTTGAAGTGTAAATACTATTTCTAGTGTTTTTAGTGTCAGTGCTTACCTCATATGTGTGAATGTATAATTGTATATGTACAGGTTGTACATACAGTACAGGAATGGTGTGTTTTTAGTTCAAATATACCTGAATAAATCAGTAACTTGTGTGCTCTTTATATTTTACAAACGGTATTTTCTTAATAATCTTTAACTGGTCCTCCGAAAGTGTACTTTATTATGTGGTTATTATATGCGACCACCAGAGGTAAGGTTAGATCGTGAACATACAGTAATTTCATCTCGGTCAAACAAGAGGAATGCAGCATGAGTACGCATTTCTACTAAACAAGATTTTACTCAAAATGAACAAACTCAATGAACAAGCTCAACTCTTTTCTGTTCAGCTAGCTGAAAACAAAAACTACGATAAATGTGTGCACCCCATAGAGACGACCTCGCGCACCCCTAGTGATATGCGTACCACACTTTGAAAACCACTGCACTAGATCATGTATATGTTGCTATAAGAGCGCAAGCTCTTGGTTACATGTTGTTGAAGGGATCCAGACGATATGGGCTGCAGCAGAAACGAAGATCCACACGAAATAAACTAATCTAAAATTTTCATGAAGCGTGCACCACAACTGATCATTCACTAAAGGCTGCAACCATCTCCTCTCAATCCTGCTGTTCTCTTCACTTCCTTGTAGTCTTTACAACCCATCGAGTTTCTCAAAACTTCGAAGCATGTCTTCTTTGGTCTTCCTCCGCCATTCTTCCCTAGAATTTGTTGTTGAAAGACATTTATTAGGAACTCATTATGTCTACAAAACTACGGGTTTTAATTTACTTCCTTCTATATTTTCATCAGTCTCCGTTGCTCATTGACTTCCTTTAGAACATCTCGATTCGTCTTTTTTTTTTTTTTCAGTCATCATGTCCTAGTCATTTTCTTCCAAATCCACATTTCAGTTGCTTCCAATGAATCTCTTTCCTTTCTTTCAATATTCCAGCTCTCACAACAGTAAGTAGTACACCCCAGACACAGTATTTCACAAAATTCTTTCTTGTTTCTGAACTTGTTGTTAAAATATTTATTTTACTTTGAAAGGCCTGTTTAGCAAGAGCTATTCTTCTTTTAATTTCCTTGGAGCATCTATTGTCTTCAGTTCCTTCTTCTTCTCCTTCTTAATCTGTTTACCATCCAGGGTTGGTTTTTCCCTCGGACTCAGCGAGGAATCCCACCTCTACCGCCTCAAGGCCAGTCTGGTGGTGCTTCAGACTCTGGGTCGAGGGATACAACTGGGGAGGATGACCAGTACCTCGCCCAGGCGGTCTCACCTGCTATGCTGAACAGGGTCCTTGTGGAGGGATGGAAGGAAAGGGATAGACAAGGAAGAGGGCAGGAAGCGGCCGTGGCCTTAAGTTAGGCACCATCCCAGCATTCGACTGGAGGAGAAGTAGGAAACCACGGAAAACCACTTCCAGGATGGCTGAGGTGGGAATCGAACCCACCTGTACTCAGTTGACCTCCCGAGGCTGAGTACCACTTTTCAAATTTCTTGGCAGAGCCGGGAATCGAACCGGAACCTCCGGGGATGGCAGCTAATCACGCTAACCACTACACCACAGAGGCGGACGTCTTCAGTTCCTAAGTAACAGAAATGTTGCACACCGAGCTCGATAGCTGCAGTCGCTTAAGTGCGGCCAGTATCCAGTAATCGGGAGATAGTGGGTTCGAGCCCCACTGCCGGCAGCCCTGAAGATGGTTTTCCGTGGTTTCCCATTTTCACGCCAGGCAAATGCCGGGGCTGTACATTATTAAGGCCACTGCCGCTTCCTTCCACTTCCTTGGCCTTTCCTCTCCCATCGTCGCCATAAGACATATCTGTGTCGGTGCGACGTAAAACAAAATAGCAAAAAAAAATGTTGCACTTGTTCTAATTACATCCCGTCAACTTTCCCACATCCTTGAAGTATGTCTTCCTTAGTCTTTCTTTCCTTCCTAGATTTTTCTTTGAAAGACGTTTACTAAGGAATCGTAATGTCTTAGGATATGACCCACTCCTTCTCAGAGTCTCTACTATGGAAATGTCATCAGCAAACATAATACTGTGGATTTTTTCCCATTTAATAGACAAGGTGAAAATGTATGGTGAGAGTGGACAACCCTGCCTCACCCCTTACTTAATTCTTGCCATTCTTGTACATCCATTCACCACTACATTTGCACAGTGGTTCTTGTAAATTTTCCAGACGAGCCTCCTATCTTTCCCGACAATTCCTTCATACATTTAAAGAATACTTCCCTGGACATCAGATATCAGTCAACGTCGTAATAAAGAAATCTACAAAATGGGCACATAATAACAATACTAATAATAATTTCCAGTGGCTATTGCTAGCCCAGTGCAGCCCTTGTAAGGCAGACCCTCCGATGAGGGTGGGCGGCATCTGCCATGTGTAGGTAACTGCGTATTATTGTGGTGGAGGACAGTGTTATGTGTGGTGTGCGATTTGCAGGGATGTTGGGCACAGCACAAACACCCAGCCCCCTGGCCACTGGAATTAACCAATGGAGGTTAAAATCCCCGACCCGGCCGGGAATCGAACCCGGGACCCTCTGAACCGAAGGCCAGATCGCTGACCATTCGGCCAACGAGTCGGACAATGGGCACATAATTAAGAGGTAATACAAATCGTAAAGGTAGACATTCATAAAGTACCCGGGAAGCAATTTGATATCAAGGCAAGCAGTGGCGACTCGTGACCAAATTTGCAGGGGGTTCACAACAAAATTTGTGTTTACGTCCCAAATATGCCAAAGTAGAACGCAAATAAGTACAAAATCAGTTACTTAAAACAAACATTCAACAAAAAGTTCCTTGTAAGATTGCTTTTCTACTCATAATATGATAGAACCTTTATAACCGAGGATGCATTTTTTCGAGACTAATCTGCGAGTGTACAAGAAAGCTAAAATTACGACTGCCGGGCTGAGTCGCTCAGGCTTTGGCTGATGCTGAGTCTCTAGCTTTCTGATCCCGTGATTACGAACACCTGTTCAGAATTAGCTACTAGCGAAATCTTCCGGCGAAGTAATGCAATCGTAAATTGTGGGAGCTGTGGCCAACAGTAACAAGGGAGGTGGCGGGCCCTTGTGGTCAAATGTAATACTATCTCTGGTTTGAGGGTGGTTGTAGACCAAAAGGCACATTCCTTACCGTGCTCCTCGCTTATGGAGATATCTGTGCATAAACCATGACGTCATCTCCATGCGCATGCGTATAGTCTTAAGGCTCGTAGCTAAATCTCCAGTGTGCTCCCTGGCATTGTCAATCGAACGAACAGCTGTCAGTGTAACGGAGCTTCGATATAAGTCGAATGCTTTCGAACGATTGACGAAATCAGGTCGAAATAAGGAAACTATTTTGAATTACCGGTATCCATGAATGCGTGAATATGCGTTAGAACTGGGTGTTCACGTACTCATGTGCTCCTGAGAGTCCACCACCACTGAAGGCAAGTTACCAGATTTACAGTGGAACCTCAATATGTCGAATCACCTAGGGATTTCGACTTATCGAAATTTCGAGATATAGAGAATACCGTTTCTGAGCACATAATTGAAACATATGTATCTACGGCCTTATACTGAATACCGTATTTCCAACAGTATTTAAGAATATACAAACAGACTTGTATTTTACAGCATCACTTTAATTATAACCGTTATTTTAGAAGACAGTAGACTGATCTCCATTAATAATTCCTCGGATTCAATTCCTCTCAGAATTCTCTGAACAACCCACTTTCTATATAAATTCTTCAAGTATTTAATCAGCCCTTGGTCCATGGGCTGTAGTTTGGAGTTAAGTTTGATGGCAAGACGACCATGCACACTGCCATTATCAATCAATCAGTACTGATCTGTGAATATTGAATTTTCACGACCGCATTGTAATCAAAACAGACTTTCTACATATTAGGTCGTGTTACGTACATGTAGTACGTGTTGAAGAGATGTTAAGTACAGCACAAAAATGGCCAGCCGGACAACAGTGGGATCCGAACCCACAACATCCCGATTTCGCGTCGGTTGCTCTTCCAATTGAGCTATGGTGGCCTAGGCCACCTGCGTTCTGTTTGAAAGGATCTGAGCTACAGGTCTGGCACTGCTGCTAGCACACTGTAGAGTGCGTTTAAGTCGCCCGTTGTGGGGCATGCCAATGAATCATCTCTTCAACACGTACTACATGTACGTAACACGACCTAATACGTTGAAAGTCTGTTTCGATTAAAATGCGGTCGTGAAAATTCAATATTCATTGGCCTGCCCCACAACGGGCGACTTAAACGCACTCTACAGTGTGCTAGCAGCAGTACCAGACCTGTAGCTCAGATCTTTTCAAACAGAACAAAGACGGCTTAGGCCACCATAGCTCAATTGGTAGAGCAACCGACGCGAAATCGGGAGGTTTTGGGTTCGGATCCCACTGGTGTCCGGCTGGCCATTTTTGTTCTGTACTTAACATCTCTTCAACACGTACTACATGTACGTAACACGACCTAATACGTTGAAAGTCTGTTTTGAATACTGATCTGGATTTAGGGCAGTCGCCCAGGTGGCATATTCCCTATCTGTTGTTTTCCTAGCCTTTTCCTAAATGATTTCAAACAAATTGGAAATTTATTGAACATCTCCCTTGGTAAGTTACTCCAATCCCTAACTCCCCTTCCTATAAATGAATATTTGCCCCAATTTGTCCTCTTGAATTCCAACTTTATCTTCATATTGTGATCTTTCCTACTTTTATAAACGCCACTCAAACTTATTCGTCTACTAATGTCATTCCACGCCATCTCTCCGCTGACAGCTCGGAACATACCACTTAGTCGAGCAGCTCTTCTACTTTCTCCCAAGTCTTCCCAGCCCAAACTTCGCAACATTTATGTAACGCTACTCTTTTGTCGGAAATCACCCAGAACAAATCAAGCTGCTTTTCTTTGGATTTTTTCCAGTTCTTGAATCAGGTAATCCTGGTGAGGGTCCCATACACTGGAACCATACCCTAGTTGGGGTCTTACCAGAGACTTATATGCCCTCTCCTTTACATCTTTAATTCCTGAACGAGCAGCTTGGGATGATCAAGGCAGTTCTTTACGAAAAGGAGGACTTTCCTCCCTTCACGTTGCGTCAATACCACGCTACCAAGATTCTTAAATGGAGCCTTTCGTACGAGACCGGCAATGAATTCACACCCGAGAAGCAACGAGGCTTCACCGTTTTTCCGATCACTAGAAATTTTACTTTTACGGTTCCCGTTCTATCACTGTAGCCTTTTTTTTCTGTTTGACTGTTCCTCACGAACCACAAATGCTGATTGCACAGTTAATGTTGCACAAAATTCGAATTATGGAGTGTTTGTTTATTTTTATTTCTGCTTCAAGGGAGGAAATAAGTGTTTGCTTCGAGAAATCGAGAACTTCGTGTAACCGAATTTAGAGTAATAGAGAAATAAATACACGTGAAGAATAGGACAAAAGAGGCCGAGAAATTGAAGTTACATCGAGATACGGAAAATTGAGTAATGGAGGTTCGAGATATCGAGATCCGACTGTATTTTTATAACAAATACTGCGGAGCAGCGCGCATCCTCTAATTAGGTACGAAAATGGTATTCCAACGGACTGTAGGTCTACTGATGAAGAACGTAAGGAAACGCTCAAGTGCCTCGGAGGATTACAAATGGTGTCTAAGTAAATCATAACAGTAGGGAATTATATTAATCCCACCAGGAACGATCCTCGAAAGTTCTTAAATATACAGAATATACAAGAAATATCTCTGGCAGTGACGCGACGTAAGCCGCTGCTTACACCGACGGAGAGCGCTTTTAAAAACATTTCACTGAAAACAAACCAACCCTTTTATTACCACGACCGGCTTTCACGAGGCTCAATGGAAGTACAGGGGGAGAGAGTTCGCACCTTCATTTGCAATAAGACTTAAGTTCAACCCTTGTTGTAATAGAATAATTCTGGCCCAACTAGTGCTCACCCTCCAGCCCTCTCACAGTTAACTAACATTGTGTGAAGACATTATCACAGATGACATCATCCCCCCACCCTTTCTTCAAAACCCACTTATACCCACAATTCCTTCCTTTACCCGCCTCACTGGGCTCTTATTACAATTTCCTTCATTCTCTCCCTGCTTCTCTTAAGTCTTCACAACACAACACAACCGACCGAGTCCATTTCATGTCTGTATTTACCGCACCTTCTCGGAGGCACTTTGGATGTAGAACGATGAAAGCGGTGCTATAATGAGGATAAGATCTTTTATTCTCCAGCCACTCCCTCTAAATCTCAAAGAGTAACGTTCACAGTACGTACGTTTTCAACATCGAGAAAAAGAATCTAACAATGTTTCAATGTGACTGTTAACATCGTGATGTTAGCCATGAAACTGCCAGTTTTAAGTGAATTCCGGTATCACTTTTTGATTTGATTTGATTTGATTTGATTTGATTTGATTTGATTTGATTTGATTTGACTTGATTTGACTTGATTTGATTTGATTTGATTTGATTTGATTTGATTTGATTTGATTTGATTTGATTTGATTTGATTTGATTTGATTTGACTTGATTTGATTTGATTTGATTTGATAGCCCGCCTGGTGGTCATGATCGTGGTCTGACACCGTACTTAACTGGTTCGAGTCTCTCTGGTGGAAACAAATTTCACCACCAGAATATTGCCAGGAGAGGAGTAATAATAATAATTTTCAAGTTATGTTATTGGTTTTACGTCCCACTAACTACTTTTACAGTTTCTGGAGACGCCGAAGTATCGGAATTTTGTCCCGCGGGAGTTATTTAACGTGTCAGTCAGTAAATCTACCGATACGAATTGCTGTACCTCTCGAACACTTTCAAACGAAACTAGACTGAACTAGGATCGAACCTGCCAAGCTGGGTTCAGAAAGCCGGCTGTATACTGTCTGAGCTACTCAGCTCGGCAGGAGAGGAGTAGCATTGACTGTTGATAATCAAATCAAATGGAGTGCGATGCGATGCGACGCGAAGCGATAACGTGTGGTGTATAAAGAGGCCTGGTACAGGTCTTCCTCCCTGACTCCCATGGGCAATCTGCGCATCTGGATGTAGGATGATGATGATGAGCAGAGCGGTTAGGGTCGCGCAGCTTTGAGCTTGCATTCGGGAGATAGTGGGTTCGAGCCCCAGTGCCAGTAGCCCTGAAGATAGTTTTCCGTAGTTTCCCATTTTCACACCAAGGAAATGCTGGAATTGTACCTTAATTAACGCCACGCCGCTTCTTTCCCACTACCAGCCCTTTCCTGACCCATCGTCGCCATAAGACATGTGTCGGTGAGACGTAAAGCAAATTGTTGAAAAAGGTAGTGATGAGGTAGGGAGAGCGTGAAAGCTGGAGTCGGCACGTAGCCCACTCCTGTCGAAAGCATCAAAATATCTGCTCAATGCTTAACGTCTCCATCCGACGGATCGATACCGTCAACAGAGTCATATGCCCTCACTACACATGAATATTGCAGAGATGTTTGGAATTGGATCCAGACATTTGGCACACAATCTAGTGATCGGAAATTGTATACCGCCACCTCTCTTACTCTGCCGGCAAATATTTTGATGGAGAAATTATTTTCCGTTCTTTGTTACAGATCATAGAACGTAATTTACATTCAGAAATCGAGATTTATTTATTTATTTATTTATTTATTTATTTATTTATTTATTTATTTATTTATTTATTTAAGTTCCGTTTGGGCCTGCTATGGACCACGTGGTTCTTATCTCTAGCAGCTTTCTTCTTTGACCAGTACTCCTTCATTCTTGCACTTTGAATGTCGTTTCGCTCCTGAGTCCATTTCACACCTCCTCCCGGACGTACTGTTTCTTCCGTTAGTGACTGGAGAGTGTTTGATGTTCTGATCAACGTTCTGTACATATGCCTGTCATAAATTTCACTGGGAGCAATGTCCAATTCTTGAAGGTCTTTTCTGACGAGTCTTGCCCACTTGGCATTAGTCGCTTTCCCTCTAGAGATGGTGTGGAAGATTCTAGAGGTGAGCCTCTGATTGTCCATTCTCATGACATGACCATAGTTCAATCTCCTCTTCCTCATAGATGTTGTAATGCTCTCCATTTGTTGGTACAGTTCGTTGTTGTGCCTGATTCTGTACTTGCCTTCTTCTTTAATAGGGTCCATGATTTTTCTCAGAATCTTCCTTTCCTTCAGCTCCAGTTTTCTAAGTTGCCCTTTTCTTACCATGTTTAGGCAGTCTGAGGCGTATAGTACTGCCGCCCTCAGTACAGTAGTGCAATGCCTGATTTTGAGGTTAAGGGAGAGGGATTTGGATTTGTACAGACTCTTACATAGGTGGTAGGCGCTTTCAAATTCGATGCATCTGCTGTTCATGGCCTGATCTTCATTCATGTTTGGGGTTATCCATTCTCCTAGGTATTTGAAGGAGTTGGTCGTTTGTACTGTTTTGTCCCCCAGTGGGATTGATTTGGGTGCATCTTTGATGTTGGTGATAAACTGTGTTTTGTTGCTGGCGATCTTCAGCCCTACTTTAGCTGCTATGTAGTCGAGAGATGATAGTTGATGGATAGCTTCCTTCACACTGGATGCCAAGAGTGTAAGGTCGTCTGCGAAGTCTAAACAGTTGACTGTTAACTTGTCTTTCTTGTAGCCTATTCTCAATCCAGAGACATCCTTTAGCATTTTCGTCCACTTACGAATGACTTTTTCAAGTAGGCAGTTAAGGAGGATTGGATATAGGCCATCCCCTTGTCTAACACCTGTTTTGATCTCAAAGCTCTGGGACAGTTCCCCTCTGAATTTGATTCTGGCTGTAGTGTTGGTAAGAGTTGCTTTCACTAGATTCAAGGTTTTCTTACCTACTCTCAGTTCAGCAAGTGTCTGGAAGAGTGACTCTCTATCTACTGAATCGTAGGCTTTCTGAAAGTCAACAAATGTTGCCACGTAGGGTGAGGCGCTTAGGTTTTAGTAAGTGATGATGGTTTTGAGGTTCAGGATTTGTTCGGCGCATGACCTTGACTTGCGAAACCCAGCCTGGTACTCTCCGATGCTGGAGTCTAGTCTAGTTGAGCCTCTACTCTTGTAATACTTTGGAGAGTATCTTGTACGTCACTGATACAAGGGAAATCCCTCTATAGTTGTTGAGATCTGATTTTTCGCCCTTTTTGTGTAATGGGTGGATGATAGCTGAGGCTACAACAAAATTAAATTCTTTTCAAGGTCCACCTATTCAATACAATGACGTTTTATTGTGATTCAATCACATGTCAAATAGTCAAATGGTACCAGTTTCGGCATCTATGTGCCATCATCAGCCTTGGGTACAAATTAAAACAAGATATACATTCCTAAAACATCTAAAACACATTTTAACACATTATAAAATAACATACAATTAATGTGGTGATACATGAAATACGATAAAATTATGATACAATTGGTATGATATAAAATTCTTAAAATTCCGGCTGTTCGTTACATAATTCAGTCTGTGTGCATCCGGGTGAATTTTTACAGTTGTATGCTGTCTATGTGAATGACATTTGTTCCTTTAGATATTAGGTGGTTCCAGGGAAGCCTCCTTTACCGTTGCTCACACACTTCGTCCGGCTCCGTCTGTGTAACAACACGTTCACATGCTGCTCAAGGTTCAAATTGAAGTGGGAAGTCATCTCTAAATACATCGCGATCTTATATGATCAAAGTAAACTTCCCTGGAACCACCTAATATCTAAAGGAACAAATGTCATTCACATAGACAGCATACAACTGTAAAAATTCACCCGGATGCACACAGACTGAATTATGTAACGAACAGCCGGAATTTTAAGAATTTTATATCATACCAATTGTATCATAATTTTATCGTATTTCATGTATCACCACATTAATTGTATGTTATTTTATAATGTGTTAAAATGTGTTTTAGATGTTTTAGGAATGTATATCTTGTTTTAATTTGTACCCAAGGCTGATGATGGCACATAGATGCCGAAACTGGTACCATTTGACTATTTGACATGTGATTGAATCACAATAAAACGTCATTGTATTGAATAGGTGGACCTTGAAAAGAATTTAATTTTGTTGTAATCCCACTTCAATACGGAACCAATGAAATTCATAACTATAAGTGATAGCTGAGGTCCAGTCGCTATTATTTATTTATTTATTTATTTATTTATTTATTTATTTATTTATTTATTTATTTATTTAGTTATTTATTTATTTTATTCTTGACTTGCATTTTTGGCGAAGGTAGGGCTTACGCCTCTCTCTTACACTTAACCACTTCCAATAACATAACTTAAAAATATAAACATACGGTAAGAGAAATATATAATGACTCTACAAAAAAACTAAACAGCAGGGACAGGTACGCTAAGATCAGGTTACAAATAAGTAAGGCATTAGGAGTAATAATAATAAGGAGAAGAATAAAAAGAGGAAATAATAATAATAACTGAGGTACATAATACATAAAATAAAACCCAGTTACACAACATAGACTTGCTGACTCACACAACTCATGTTCAGTTATATGAAGCAAATTTTATAAAGAATATTAATCTAATTTTCTTTACGTCCCACTAACTACTTTTACGGTTTTCGGAGACGCCGAGGTGCCGGAATTTTGTCCTGCTGCAGTTCTTTTACGTGCCAGTAAATCTACCGACACAAGGCTGACATATTTGAGCACCTTCAAATACCACCGGGCTGAGCTAGGATCGAACCTGCTAAGTTGGTGTCAGAAGGCCAGCGCCTCAACCGTCTGAGCCACACAGCCCGGCAAAGATATTTTCACATTTTTTTATTCAGCATAACTTTGTCCGTAAGGCTGTAGGCCAACTGTTGCCGTACCGCCATATCGAACTTAGATAAAGCTTTGTAAGTATCAACTCATATTGGAGTTGGGAACTGATTCTTTTGACTGTAGAATCACCTGCAAAAAGACTCTTTAATTTGGTTATAAAATCACTGTGTGTATGTTGGTTATTGTACCAGTTATGCTGTCTGTTTATACACAGATACTAGAATTGGCCGTTCATTACCTACACCTGTTCTAAGCGTACCGAAGCATTCCAAATCAGAGGTTTGCTGCGCAGTTCTCCCCGCAGCCTGATGACCTCAGAGTGATAAGATTGTCTGGGAAACATGTAGTCCAAGGGCCGACCTAAGCAGTGGTAGATTTATATTAACCGTACTGCTTAGTCTTCAAGAGTAATTGCCACGGACCCAAAAACAACATTTCGTGACCCTCACTTCCCGGACATGGGTAGTCACGATAAAATAGAGGAAAGAAATTTCTCAGTCGTACATTTTATCCGCCAAACGTAAAAAACATAGCACCATGGATACGTTTCTGGGCTTAGAAGACGAGTGAGTGAGTTCATATCCATAGTTCTATGTTCAAAGTTTAGAAGAAAGTGGGTTTACCTCAGTGACGTGTGATGGGATCAAGACGTGGGCTACCACTAGACTTAGGTTATTCATTTTCGATAGTTGGTTTAGTGAACGTCCTAACTAACTAACACTATAGCACTACAGCCCTTAAAGGGTCTTGGACTACCAAGCGACCGCTGCTCAGTCCGAAGGCCTGGAGATTGAGAGGTGTCGTGTGGTCAGCACGACGAATCCTCTCGGCCCTTGTTCTTGGCTTTCTGAACCGGGCCCCTATATCATCGTCAGATAGCTCCTCAATTCTAATCACGTAGGCTGAGTAGACCTCGAACCAGCCCTCAGGTCCAGGTAAAAGTCCCTGACCTGGCCGGGAATCGAACCTGGGGCAACCACGAGGCCGGCATAGTGAACGTCCAGCCTTAAGCATTTTGAGCTGCAGCTAATAGCCAAAGGTGACACCTGCTGTGTTATCAAGGCTGCTTCACAAGGTACTGCCTTGGCCTCTGCTACTGTCAATACTCAACACCTAATCAGTGGAGATGGTAGCCTAAGGTTTACCAAAATAAAGTCCTTAACAAAACTCCGGCTTTGTGGGTAAATGGATTGCCTTTGGTCCGATGGCTCCGGTTCAATTCTCGGAGTCAAGCCCCTCGTACAGTTAATTTCCGTGGCTTGGGGATTGCGTATTTTTAACGTCTTAGCCATCCATTTCATCCTCATCAGGTCACCACCAAGCCTATACAGATATCATGCACCATTATTATTATTATTATTATTATTATTATTATTATTATTATTATTACGAGGATTGGGGCAAAAGTCATGGCAACTATTTTTTTTCTTCTAGATATGTGGACGAATCATAAACGTGCATGTGTCGTGTGGAAGTTCTGCAGGCATAGTGTGCATGCAGAACAACAGATGGCTCTGTGATAGCTGGTAGTAGCGCAGCGAGGGCTGTGAAATCAGTCAGTTGGTGAGAGTCGTGCGAGATGGAAGTAACGTGTTGAGCAGCGCGCTTACATCAAAATAGCCGTTCTCCGAGGGAGAAATGCGATGTAATGTCACAGTGAATTAGTGGAAGCCTTTGGGAAAAGTTTCAGCAAGGACGTGTGTCAACCAGTGATGAGCAACGTTCGGGACGACCTGTCAGTGTGTGGACCGACGTGGAGCGTGCCGTTATCGAGCAGCTCCTGGATGCTGTTTGCTTTACGTCGCACCGACACAGATATGTCGTATGGCGACGATGGGTTAGCAAATGCCTTGAAAGTGGAAGGAAGCGACCGTGGCCTTTATTAAGGTACAGCCCCGGCATTTCCTGGTGTGAAAATGGGAAAGCACGGAAAACCATCTTCAGGGCTGCCGATAGTGGGGTTCGAACCCACTATCTCCCGATTACTGGATACTGGCCGCACTTCAGCGACTGCAGCTATCGAGCACGGTACTCCTGGATGAAGACAGACGATGGACGCTACTGGAGTTAGAGAGGGCAAGTGGCTTCGAGAAACACACCGTCCACAGGATATTGCGTAATGAGCTGCAACTGCGCAAAATCGCATCGCGGTGGGTACCGCATGCACTGACGGAAGTTCAAAGGTGTGTGCGCTATGCAATATGCTCCGACCACCTTGCGCGCTGGCAACAGGACGGCGATCAATTCTTGTCACGAATAATCCTCATCGATGAATTTTTGGGCCACGCCATACGAACCAGAACTGAAACGTCAGTCCGCGGAGTGGTGACATGCTGGATCATCAAGGAGGCAGAAGGTCCGTCAGAATCCTTGCCCAGTCAAATTGATTGTGATCGTCGCGTATGACGTCACGGGTGTCATTGTTTGCCACTTTGTTCCACATGGCAGAACAGTGACTGTACAGTACTACAGGGACTTCCTGGTGCGACAAGTACGACGTGGCGTTCGGGAGAAACGTCCGGATCTTGTGGACAGTACAATAATCCTGCACGAGAATGCAAAACCACATAAAGCAGAGTGTGTAGGGCAGCTACTGCGACGTTGGGGGTGGGAAGAATTGGAGCCCACTCCATACTCTCCCGACATTTCGCCCTGTGACTTTGATCTCATTCGAAAGATTGAGGAACCACTACGTGGTAGGCGGTTTGCAACACGAGAGGACGTTGCTGATGCTGTGGGCCAACAGGTGACCCGATTCACTCATGGTGCGGCAAATGCTGAGGCAGATGGTATTCAGCCCCTCCCATATCGTTGGCAGCGTGTGGTGTCAGTAGCAGGGGACTACTTTGAGGGTCTTTAGGCCCAGGTTTGTCATGGCAACTTTATGTGTACTGTGTTATCATTCTTTTGCACCGGGAAGGCCATATTGCCCTGTATACTACCGTAATAAATTAGTGTGTTACGATATTTCAGTGCTATTCATCCACACATGTAGTTAACACCTTGTCCTTTCGTCTGTATATGTCACATTTTTCAACCGGACTGGTATCTTCAAGAAAAAAATAGTTGCCATGACTTTTTCCCCAACCCTCGTATTATTATTATTATTATTATTATTATTATTATTATTATTATTATTATTATTAAATAAAAGTTTTTAATTTTATAGTATTACCAGCGGTTGTACCCGTCGTTCACTGATTTATTAGCTTCGTCGGTAGATCAGTGGTGGTGTCCAACCCATGATCACGGGTTCGATGCCAGCCAACAAAAGAGAACACTAAACCTGAAAGAGTGCATTTCATTTTAGCATATACATCTATAAAAATAAAACTATATTACTCCTATAACAGCAGTCCTGCAGTTTCTTCGTCCAAGGATGTAGAAGTAAACGGGAGTGAAATACTAGCACTCTGTCATCTATATAATTAAGTCAGAAGTATGAGGTGAGGAAGTGTATACGATGAGAAACGCGTGTGTCAATTCGGAAAGTTCCGGAGAACTTCGAGTCTTTGAGCTATCTCTCCTTCGTTAGCAGTGGCGATCTGACGGAGCGAAGCCTAGCATACCTATCCCCCCGGTCCCCGCACCTATCAGGCATTCAGCAGCAAGCCGTGCGGAGCGAGGCGAGGGGAGAAGGACGCCGTGCAATTACTTTGTCTGATGCCTTGCACTCAGAAATAGGAGCGACGTTTTACCTCATTGCGTTCACGTTTTTGTAAATGGAACAATGTGTCAGATATTTACATCGTTCTCATTTGATGTTAGAGCCTCACCGATAGCCTTGGAAGCCCTCAGTATACGCCACTGCAGTATCGAGTTGCGAATCGATTTGAGGAACGAGTGATTCCACTAGATACAGCCCTTCATCAACTTCGTATCTTCTACGTCGACACAGGTAAGGTTTGCAGTATCGCAGGTGGTTTTAAACGTAGCGAACAAACCTTCGGTCAAACGGATATGTACCGGGTATTCTCAATTAAACTGACGATGATCGCATGCTGTGATGTCAAAAAAGTCTAAAATGTCTAATTAAGCAACGCGCTCGCGAAATATGCCACAAAAGATGTTAGCTCCAAGGCTGGCCACCAGGTGAAAATACTGCGCTGTAAGCCGTGGCAGGGAAGATCAAACACATGATAACGGTGGTACGTTTATTAGGATTTGTGGTTACAAACACTGCTCAGTATGGCCTCTGAACTCAGCAAAATGCTGCGTCCGTAACAAGGTTTCTCGCAGCATATCTTTCACATGCCAAGCGACATGTGTTGTTTCTCTTTCTTGACGGTGTGGTCACAGATGCGTTCTTGCAACGCTGGAATCCTATGTTGCACAAGAAGGACTGTGTAACGTGCAGATGTTACGGTGCAACAAACTTGTCCACGAGGGGTCATCTCCTCAAAGAAAATCGGACCAAGAATTAAGAAGTTTGTAAAACCAACCCAAACAGTTACGTAAGCTGAATTCAGTGATTGCTCCTGCAACAAACAAGGAAATGACACAACGCAATTCCACCGGAAGAACATTCTGACGTCAGTTATGGAAAATTGCACGTGTGGCCGCTTGCAGCGCCATATGTTCGCCTGGTGGCAAGACTTGGAACTAATAATTTTTTGGGCATAATTCCTGAGCGCATTGCTTAGTTACCATAACTACGGAATGTCAGACTCCTGCGATCATTACAGCACGTATATTTTCTGCGCTGAGCACCATCAGTATAATTGCGGACACCCGGTATGGCAATCATGGCCATGCTGGGGCTTCACTCCGCGCCTGTCTTGTCTACAAATTTCACGCTTAGCCATCATAAACAGAGTAACGTGCTCGCTGGATGCAGAGTCGGTCTCGGCCCACAAGTGGCCGCGGCTGGTCCGTGCTCCAACAGCTCTGCACTCCGACCGGCCAACCGAGCAAAAGGCTGTAGCTCTACGCCTTTGCATTCGGTAGACGGGACAGGGCTGGAACTCTCGGCTGGCCACAACTGCCGGCTGTCCTGAGAATGGTTTTCCGTGATTTTCCATTCTACTGTACTAAGGCGAATGCCGGAACAGTTTCTAGTATAGGCCACGGTGGCCAAACCCCTCACCTTCTCGAGCACCTCCTTCACCGTAACAAATCTCCCAGCCTGAGAGACGGCTTCACCGTCTAAAAAGCCCGCCTCCCCCTTCAGGAGAGGAATGAAAACATTTTAGCAGTAGTATTCGATCTTGAAGTGCTTCCGTGGCTCAGGCGGCAGTGTTCCGGCCTCTCACCGCTGGGTTCCGTGGTTCAAATCCCGTTCACTCCATGTGAGATTTGTGCTGGAGAAAGCGGAGGCGGGACAGGTTTTTCTCTAGGTACTCCAGGTTTCCCTGGCATTTTCATTCCAGCAACACTCTCCTCTATCATTTCATTTCATCTGTCATTGATTAATCATTGCCCCAGAGGAGTGCAACAGGCTTCAGCAGCCGGCACAATACCTATCCTCGCCGCTAGATGGGGCTTCATTCATTCCATGCCTGACCCGGTCGAATGACTGGAAACAGGCTGTGAATTTTCCTTTTTTTCCATTCGATCTTGACTGTACGTGGTTCACTGAGTTAGATACTTGGGAACGGAAGTTCATCGGCGTGTTTGTCGTACAAAACACTGATTGGTTTCTGTGTCATGCCCGGTGAGAGACCTATAGCCTATATACATGAATGTTTGTTTGTATGTGTGTCTCGAATAGACTCAAAAACTACTGGAGCGATCTAGGTGAAATTTCCACAATTTGTTCTTATTACTCCTGCGAGGGTTTCGGAAGTGGTTTGAACGAAATCTGATGGATAGTTCGGCATAGGGGTGAGGAGGGTGAAGAAAAATTAGTGGAAGGTATGTAAACCGCATGACAATTCTGATCAGTGGTTGCCTAACCAACAGTATGTGACGATTATGATGTGTTTCTTCAAATTCATATTCTTCTTCTTCTTGTAAAGGAAGGGGTGAAATGAAAAAAAATACGAAAAATTACCGATATTAGTGGCGAATTCATAGTCCTTGGGGTAGCTGAGAATAACTGTGACACTATGGATGCCGTTTGAGTCAAAGTTCATTTCCAATCGGGATTAGGGTTAGAAGGGGTGAAAGGAATGTCCAACATGACCGAGATCAGGATGTACGTGTGCATGTAGACCAGCACAGCTCTCAACCAAACATGGTACTCATATGACTTACTGTTTGGGAAATAAAACTGTAAAGTAAGACACACCTACGGCCGGGGGTGGAAAGGGGGTGAAGTATTAAAATAATAGAAAATGGCCAATATTAAAAGTGAAAACGATGTATGTTAAAAAATATAGTTTTTCTTTTGCATTTGATTAAAAGATTTAATTAATAAACACGGTCGAAGCCGCAGGCAACTGCTATAAAATAATAAAAATAATTGATACGTGTTGCCCTATAGATACGATGTAGACGATTCCAACTGTCGTTGAGACTGCCACCAATCAGCCCAGCGTAAACGAACACTGTGGATTCAAGATTAATGCCAATCATTGTTGACGTTTTCTTTTTTCACTTCACTTTAACTACCCCTCCCCCCCTCTCTCATGCCTACTGAGGCTAAATTTGGACTTAAACGGCATCCAGTTTGTCACAATTCATCTCCAGACCGCGAACAGCTCTACACTAATATTGGCCGTTTTGGAATATTTTTTTAAATGTCTCCCAACCGTACGGTTGCTAGGGGTGTCTTACCCCCACATTATTTTGCTGCAGATAGTAAGTCATACCGTATGTGTACCAAGTTTGGTTGAAATTGCAGGTTTGTCCATATTGGCCATTATTTTTAATCTTTTACGTTCGAGGATATATTGACGATGAAAACCGGTATGCAACCCGCTAAGTACAGTTTGTATTGCGGGCTACTGTAAGTTTTCGCCTGCAATTATCGGAGTAATCATTTAATGATTGATTTTATGATTACTCAAAGTTAACTAAACTTAGAAACCTACCCTTGCCAGATGATTGTCCGGCAGGTAATTCCGGAGAGGATAAAACACAAACGAAGCAAATCGGTCCTGTAGAACGGACTGTACAAGGGTGTTTTTAGTAAACTTTCTAATGTATAGACGTTTTAAGAAGGAGGATGGAGCGGAAAAGATATCTTCAGATTGTAAAATTCACAGAACCCAAAATTTGAGACACAGAATACTGAAACTTTGCACAGTCATCAGTATACTGTATTATATGATAGAGTACAGTCACCTCAGACGACAAAATGGTGGCAGTATAGTCATGGACAAAAGTCAATTGTGTGTCCTATAACAGGTACAGTCACTAAAAAAGAATGACCACATGGTATTCGTTCCTCGCATTGAAATTTTATCAGATTTAATTTTAATTTTTATCCCTATGGATATCTATAAAAAATTATGTATGTACGTCCACTTGATTCAGGGAAAGGTGTCTAATGGTATCAGACTGATATTTTGTAGTTGCGATCAATAGCATTCTTTAAAAAAGAAGTCAGCTCCCGGACGAAACTATCATTACATCTGTCTGTTTTCAGACCAACTTTTCTGTACGGGATTGAAATATGGGTGGACTCAGGGTGTCTTATTCATACGTTAGAAGTAACAGACATGAAAAAAGCGAAGAGTTGGGAAGAATGGCAGGTGAGTACTCGAAATGAGGAGATAAAGACTACAGTTAGGAATGAACTCGATAGATGAAGCTGTACGCAAAAACCGGCTGTGAAGGTAGGGTCATGTGAGGCGAATGGACGAGATAGGTTGCTTAGGAGAACAATGGGCTCGGTTATGGAGGGTAAAACATGTAGAGGGAGACAAGGTGATGACGGTTAGGTGATTTAAATATAAGAGGTATGGAACTAAACAGGGTCACAGGGCAAGTTAAATGTAGAGGATTGTGGAGACGTTTAGTTAATACACGGAAGCTTGCAGACTGAATGCTGTAAAGCAAACTAAAGGAGATAACCCATCTCCTTGCCGGACTCCTATTTTAACATAAAATAGTTAATATATTTCCATTAAGAATTTAACCTTTGAAGTGGTGTCCGTTAGTGTTTGCATGATTAATTCTCTTGTTTCCCTGTCTACTCTGAATACTTACAGTACACGGAAAAGTGTTCGTCTGTTTAGCGAGTCTATATGCCTTTTAGAAGTTCACAAAAGTAATCACCGTGTGCCTGGTTTTAAGAATTTGTATGGCGGTCTTGAAGTACAGAGTCTGTTCTGCGCACGACCTGCCTTTCCTGAACCCTGCCTGATATTTCCCAATCAAATGATTTGTTTGCATTTCAAGTCTCTTCAGTAGGAGTTTTCAAAGAAATTTTTGGGTAACTGCTAGTAAGGAAAAACCTCTGTTTATGGCAGTTTTATCCCATTTCTCATGTAATGGTGTTCACTCGGAAAGACGTGGATTCGATTCCCCGTCAGGAAGTCGTAAAATTTACGAAACTAGATTTCCACTCCTGGGGGTGCACATGGCTCTGAGGTTCACTCAGCCTGTACCAAAAAAGAGTACCAGATGAACTCCTGGGGGCAAAGGTGGCCAGGCGTACACCTAACCTCTCTACCTCATGAAGTGCCGAGGTTACGGATAGTGGAAGCCTTTACCTTCCACCCCTCCAGGGGCCTTCATGGGCTTCGCGGAGATGACCTTGGTTTTGTCTATGTAATTGGGAATTATTGCAATGTTTCACTGGTTCCGATATCTGTAAGAATTTTATGGATTTTTGAGCGAGCTTTCTGCCACCCAGTTTCCACATTTCGGCAATTATACCGTCTTTCCCTGGAGCTTTGTTGTTTTTAACTATGTTATTTGTTCAACTTTTTCTATTGTTGGAGGCTCTGGATTATTATTATTATTATTATTATTATTATTATTATTTATTATTATTATTATTATTATTATTATTATTATTATTTCCTCAGAATTAAGCAACGCAATACCATCAAATACTCTGCATTCTGTTAATTCAACTTTCACTTTGAATTTCGTTTGTCAGGAAACGATATCTCTCTTTTCAAAGCCTCTGCCTGCAATATTGCCGAAGACATCTTGCGGCCTTTTCTCACTAAAAAGGACTCCAGTTAGCGTAAATAGTATTAGAAAGCATGGAAATAGATTTCAGATAAAGTATATCACCACCCTTCTATCATTCTCCCCTGTTCAATGGTTGCTGCTTTAAGACTTCAGAAGAGAGGAAATAGGCTACTTTAAACAATATTGTGCAAACACGGATGTCACTAAACCATGGGATTATGCAGTGAAATATCGTTCCTTTCAAATGTTGATTGAAAAGGGGGAGGATCGATCGGCCATTAAATCACCCACTTTTACATAAAAATGAAAATCTCTTTAGATACAGTTCATTCTCCTTTTCTTCCCCTCTGCCAATTCTTAAAGGGAAGAAAAAAAAAAGGAAGGGTCCATATATTTGTTGAAGTTTCAACAATACGCGAGTGTATTGAATATTATTTTTGTTATGTTTCTGTGCTATTCGCTCCCAATTCTTCATTATAAGTCGGCCAAGGCAGGCAGGCAGGCAGGCGGGCGGGCGGAGGGCGTTTGTCTATTGTTTTCCACTCGGTTTGGTTATCGTGGGTGGCGGGTCGGCCTGCTTTTCCAAACGCGCGCGTCACTTCCAATTGTTTGTGTGCGCATGCGTGCCATCTATTGTCTATGCCTGTGTGTGCTGCTTGCAAGCCAGGAAAACAAAACAAAAGAAGAATGCAGAAGAAAAGAAAAATATATTATTTTTTCAAACATAACGCGTCACGTAGTTTCAATGTTGTTTATTTTTTCTCATCTAATATCGAATTTCTACTTCATTTTTTCCCCTGTCTTTTTTCTTCTTCTTTTAGATAGACAAGTATTAGAAAAACAAAACTGTTAATTATCTCTTGAAGTTACCGCCTGATGGATTAGTTGCAACGCGTTGTATAGATGGCTCTACTGTCAAGGGTTGTTTAGAGCACAAACCGCCGTGTGTGGGATGGTTTAACAATAGCGGTGATATTTATTTAAGTCAATCAGGTTGTTTCTTGATATTGGCAATGTCGATTCCAGGAGAATATTTCCTAAATATTACAAATAATGAAATATTTAATAATAATAATAATAATGATAATAATAATAATAATAATAATAATAATAATAATAATAATAATAATAATAATAATCTGGCTTCGGTAACGTCTGATCTCAGAGGACCGAATTAAGTAGGACAAGCCCGCGTACATGGAATTCGTAGATCTAGAACAGTAACGGCGATTAGGGGCTCGGCGCCTTGGGAGTGGGGGGGGGGGCAGACGCCCTCCACGTTTTGTAGAAAATATTACATTTTTGTTCGCATTTTAGCCGACAGCAAAATTATTAGCGGAAATACGCACAAAACGTCTTTCGTCACGGCTAACCGATTTGTATAGCGCCATAGCAAGTAGTGGAGACATTGCATGCGCTGTGAGGAAGGGTAGCAGGGGTTCTTTCTTTTTTTGTTTCACCCTCTTTGAGGTACCTTGAATCGATCATTTTTGTGTGTTGTTGTTTTCTTAGTGCCCAGTATATCTTCAATCTGTCTGATCTTAGTTTCGTCTGAAAAAAAAAATGAAATGGCGTATGGCTTTTAGTGCCGGGAGTGTTCGAGGACAAGTTCGGCTCGCCAATTGCAGGTCTTTTGATTTGACTCCCGTATGTGACCTGCGCATCGTGATGAATATGAAATGGTGATAAAGGCGACACATTCACCCAGCCCCCGTGCCATCGAAATTAACGAATGATCGTTAAAATTCCCAACCCTGCCGGGAATCGAGCCCGGGAGGCCTGTGATCAAAGGCCAGCACGCTAACCAGTTGGCCATGAAGCCGGACTTAATTTCCTCTCATATTCCGAGATAGTAGATTTGGTTTATAACATAGATTTGTCTTGGAATCTTATGTTTTCTTCTTTAGTTATTAGGTTATTACTTTAGCTGTTCGATCGAATAGTGAATTTTCTACAATTTTTAATTCTACTAGGTCTTTTTCAGTTTCTTGAAACCAGTTGGATTTAGTTTTGCGGTTCCGGAAAAATCCAAAGAAGCACGGGTGTATAATATATTTATTTTTTCTAAAGCCATGGACACTGAGGTATGATTAGCCCACTTGCTGAGCGCATTCGTCAGTCAGGCAGTCTCTTTAGTGTCTGTTAGTTTCTTTGTGTGTAGTCAAATACTAAACTATTTTAACTGTATGCTCTCGCCGTACTTCTATTTAATTGTAATAAATGCGTATTATTTTTCCTTTGGTGAAAGTTTTATTGTGTAGTATTGAATCAAAATCTTAAAAAACTATTGTTACAAAGCAAAGTCATCTCCGTACAAGCCATTAAGGCCCTTGGAGGAGTGGAAGGTAAAGGCTTCCACTATCCGTAACCTCGGCACTTGATAGGGCATAGTGGTGAGCTCTACGTCCAGCCGCCTTTGCCCCCAGGAATTAACCTGGTACTCATTTTTGGTGTAGGCTGAGTGAACCTCAGGCCCATGTGCACCTCCAGAAATGGAAATCTCATTTCTTAAATTTTACGACTTTCTGATGAGGATACGAACCCACGTCAATCCGGGTGAACCGAGCACGCCTTTACCGCCTCGGCCAGGCAGCCCCTAAAGAAAAAAAGCAATTATTACTGCCCTTAAATTGGTAAATTGTCAACCTTTACCTCTCTGTCGAAATTTGCTCAGAGAGCACAAAAAAATTTATCATTTTGTAGTTTGCTTCTTCAGTTTTGGTGTATATAAACCCCCAACCCCACCCCTTTCCTCTATATCTCACAAACCCGATACTGTTCGTTGTCTGTACATATTTTGCCCCCGCACTTTTAATTCCTAATCGCCGCAACTGATATAGAAAAGGCTGTCGATAATGTTCATTGGACCAAGCAATTTGAGGTTCTAAAACTGGTCAGGATCAGTTAGCGCGAAAGAGGAATTATCTGCAATATGTATAAAATTTAATTTGGGATGTTAAGAATTTTTTTTTTTTTTTTACAATTTGTTTAACGTCGTACCGACACTGATTGGTCTTATGGCGACGAGAGGATAGGAAAGGCCTAGGAATGGGAAGAAAGCGGCCATGGCGTTAATTAAGGTACACTCCCAGCATTTGCTTGGTGTGAAATTGGGAAACCACGGAAAACCATCTTAGGGGCTGCCGTCAGTACGGCTCAAATCCACTATTTCCCGGATGCAAGGTCACAGCTGCGCGCACCTACCCACACGACTAACTAACCCGGTGTGATAAGAATCAAAGGCTATGCAAAAGAAGCAGCAATCCAGAATGGAGTTAGTTAAGACTGCAGTTTGACCCCACTCATTTTCAATGTTTTGCAAAACAGGCAAAAAAGGAAATCAAAGAGGAATTTTGAAAAGGTATTACAATCCAAGGAGAGGAAGTCAAAACTCTGAAATATGTGGGCCGGCCGAGTTGGCCGTGCGGTGAGGAGCGCGAGCTGTGAGTTCGCATCCGGGAGATAATGGGTTCGAACCCCACTGTCTGCAGCCCTGGAGATGGTTTACCGTGGTTTCCCATTTTTACACCAGGCAAATGCTGGGGCTGTACCTTAATTAAGGCCACGGCCGCTTCCTTCCCATTCCTAGGCCTTTCCTATCCCATCGCCACCATAAGACCTATCTGTGTCGGTGCGACGTAAAGCAACTAGGAACAAAAAAAGAAATTTGTGGAGTTAATTGTAATTTTGTCTGAGCCTGGAGAAATAGCTAAGTGGTATGGACACAGTCATGGAGAAGGAGTGAAAGATGGAAATAAATAAGTCCAATACAAAAGTAATGGAGTGCAGTCGAACCAAGTCAGGTGACGTAGGAGACACTAGTTTAGGAAATGACATTTTCAAGGAAGTAGAGTAGTATTGTTACTTATTTAGTGGAATAACTAATGGTGGCAGAAGTAAGGACATAAATAATGCAGACTAGGAGAAGCAAAGAAGGAAAAGGAATTTGTTCGCTTCGAACAGTGACACAGGAATTAGAAAGACGTATTTAAAAACTTTCTTCTGGAGAGTTGCATTGTACGGAATTGAAACATGGAAAAGAGATTAGAAGCTTTAGAAATGTGGTATTACAGAAGAATGCTGAAGGTGAGATGAGTAGATCAAATTACGAATGAAGAAGTACTGAATCGAAGTGGCGAGAGGAGAAAGATTTGAATATATTTGACGAGAATAATTATTTCGTGTGGCTATTTCTAGCCGAGTGCAGTCCTTGTAAGGCAGACCCTCCGGTGACGGTGGGCATCTGCCATGGGTAGGTAACTGCGTGTTATTGTGGTGGATGCAGGGATGTTGGGGACAGCACAAACACCCAGCCCCGGAGCCACTGGAATTAACCAATGAAGGTTAAAATCCCCAACCAGGCCGGGAATCGAACCCGGGACCCACTGAACCACTGACCATTCAGCCAATGAGTCTGAGATTTGACGAGAAGAAGAGACAGAATGATAGGACACATCTTAAGACACCCAGGTCTTGTTCGGTTAGTTTTTGAGGGAAGTGTAGGCGGTAAGAACGGTAGAGGTAGACCAAGGTATGAATATGGCAAATATAGGTAAGAGCTTCTACTATAATGTAGTAGTTATATAGAAATAAACATGTTAGCACAGGATAGGGTGGCATGGAGGGATGCATCAAACAATTCTATGAACTGATGACACGAACAAAGTAATAATAATAATAATAATAATAATAATAATAATAATAATAATAAACCCACGGCACTTAACGCCCTTGCAAGGGCCTTGGCCTGCTCAGCGACCGCTGCTCAGCCCGAAGGCCTGCAGATTACGAGGGGTCGTGTGGTCAGCGGAACGCATCCTCTCGGCCGTTATTCTGGGCTTTCGGGACAGGGGGCGCCATCTCATCGTCAGAAAGCTCCTGAATTCTAATCACGTAGGCTGAGTGGACCTCGAACTAGCCCTCAGGTCGAGAGAAAAATCCCCGACCTGGCCGGGAATCGAACCCGGAGCCTCCGAGCGAGAGGCAGGCACGCTACCCTACACCATGGGGCCGGCAATAAATAATAATAATAATAATAATAATAATAATAATAATAATAATAATAATGTCCAACTCATTGGCTGAATGGTCAGGGTTGTGGCCTTCGGTTCAGAGAGTCCCGGATTCGATTCGGGACTGGGTCGGGGATTTTAATCACCTCTGATTAATTCTTCTGGCCCGGGAACTGGGTGTTCGTGTTTGTCCCAAAAGTTTCCCGTTCATTTTCAAACAACACACCACACTACCAGAAACACGCAATAGTGATTACATCCCTCCATATACGGTTGGCGTCAGGAAGGACATCCGGCCGTAAAACAGGGCCAAATCTACAATTGCGACACAGTTCGCACACGCGACCCCACAGATGTGGGAAAAGCCGTAGAACAATACCAATAATGATGATAATAATAATAATAATAATAATAATAATAATAATAATAATAATAATAATAATAATAATAATAGTAATAATAATTGTATGGCTTCTTGTACTTCGTAGAGGCGTTTTAATTTGCCACCGTTTAGGTTGCCTGCCTGTCAGTTTCGGTGTTCCTGTTTTGTTCTACTAGATGACAGAGAAATGGATCCGTTTGGTGGTGAACCATTACACAGTTTCAATTCATATTTTTGAATAATCCAACATACTGACATCGCAGGTTATGGAGTGTCGAATGGACTTCCTTCTACCCTGCAAAAATACGACTCTTTCTGCAATATTTGGGTACGGAGACCGGCACAGTAGTTGAAATCTTTTGTCATTATTTATTTCAGTTTGTGCGTAGAGTGTAGCGCATAGACACATACAGCTAGTGAAGCCTAAATTTTGCCGCCCCAATGTCGGCACAAGGAGGTGAAATGCTCCCTGCTGGGTGGCACTCTTTACAAATGATTTTGCCCCTTTGTTTACAGGTAACATTCTTTGTTCTAGTGTACTAGACTAATCGATCACACGGAGTGGCTTTGTGAGCTGTGTCTGCCGGCTATTAGGACAACGGTGACCTAAGACCTTCCTACCCTTCACATCTAGTCTCAATCTCTGCAAAGAAAAAACAAGGAATGCCTTCCATTTCACTGACTAGAAGCAGAAACACATCCCTCGAGGCAAAATGATGATAATACGAGGGCTACATTTTAATTAAGGACCGTTTGTCAATAAAGGTGGTGGTGGTGATTATTGTTCCAAGACGAAGTACCAATGGGCAACCCTCACCTATTAACAGTACCAGAGGGAAAAACTGAAGCGGTTCGACACGTAAAAAATGAAGGTATCGGGCTAAGAAAGACAAAGGCCACGATGGGTATGAAAATAAAGGTCCTAGCGACTTGGCCGTGCAGTTAGGGGCGCGCAGCCGTGAGCTTGCATTCGGGAGATAGTGGGTTCGAACCCCACTGTCGGCAACCCTGAAGATGGTTTTCCGTCGCTTCCCATTTTCACACCAGGCAAATGCTAGGGCATGTACCTTAATAAGGGCCACGGCCACTTCCTTCAACCTCCTAGCCCCTTCCTATCCCATTGTCGCCAATAGACCTATCTGTGTCGGTGAGACATAAAGCAACTCCCTAGGCCTCGGAAACCTAATACCGTTAGGGTCAGAAATGAACAAGAGTTGAAGTCGGATAGGATAGACGAAAGTGGGGAGCCAGGAGCAAGTAAGTGGAAGCAATGCCAGGGCACAGCTATGGGGCCCATGGTCACCAATCCAAGCTCTCATGTTAACAGCCCCCGTGACCTCATTTGGTCGCCTCTTACGACAGGCAGGCGGTGCCGCGTATGCATTCTAACGCCCCTTACCACAGGGGGGACGTCAGGTGCTGGTGGTGATTATTTTATTTACAGGAAATACAATTGCGCAACTATCCCCTATTAACAATAATCAGAGGGGAAAATGGAAGCGTTTCGAAACTTCAAAAATGAAGGGTATGGGTCAAAGAAAGGCAATGCCACGAATGGCGTGAAAATGAGAGACTTCCTGGGCCTCGACTCCTAATGCCGTCGGGCTGAGAAAAGAACAAGAGTTAACCAAGGGAGGTAGGACAGGATAGATGAAAGTGAGGAGCCTGGCACAAGTAAGTAGGAACAATGTCAGGTCCGAGCTAAGGGCCCCGTGGATGCCAACCTACGCTCCGACGTTTATCAATAAAATAAGAATGACTGTATATTGTTGATTAATTTCTCCTTTACGCCTTTCTGGATGCCTTCCGCTACTTTTCCAGTTAACTTTCATGCCTATTGAAACATTTTTCGTAGCATGCGAAAAGTTTGTGGAGATCCTCGTCGTAGAGGTCTGCCAACTGAAAGGAAGAGGTTGCAGTCAGTAAGCCTGTACAAAGGCAAGCATTCATTCAGTCTTTTGGCTGAAAACTGTTTGACCATACTCCCTACAGTCGTTACCGGCACGACAAACTGAAAAAGCTCTGAAGAAATGATGTCTAAAATATAAATTTAACACTTTCCCTACATTTCTAGATGGGGGTTATTGATAGTTTCGTTTTCATGAACGAACAATTAATTGTGGATAGAGTGGATGTTAAAAAAGCCTCCGTGGCTCAGACGGAAGCGCATCGGCCTCTCACCGCTGGATACCGTGGTTCAAATCCCGGTCACTCAATGTGAGATTTGTGCTGGACAAAGCGGAGCCGGGATAGGTTTTTCTCCGGGTACTCCTATTTTCCCTGTCATCTTTCATTCCAGCAATACTCTCCATTCTCATCTATCAGTCATTAATAAATCACTTTGGGAGTGGCGACCCCATCGTACTAATAGCCTATATCTGCTTCATTCATTTAATTCATGACCAGGTCAATGACTGGAAAACAGGTTGTAGGTTTTTCATTTTCAGAGTGGGTGTTATTCTACCACTCAAACCCACAGGGGGAAATATGTTCCGTTACTGAGAATGGAGCCCGAGTCTCGCTGGTAAAAGCCAGGTATCTAGCCACCGACTTAAAACGACAACATTGTAATGAAATGAAATGGCGTATGGCTTTTAGTGCCGGGATGTGTCCGAGGACCTCGGCTCGCCAGGTGCAGGTCTTTTGATTTGACTCCCGTAAGCGACCTGCGCGTCGTGATGAACATGAAATGATGATGAAGACGAAACATACACCCAGTCCCCGTGCCAGGGGAATTAATCAAGTATGGTTAAAATCCCCGACCCTGCCCGGAATCGAACCCGGGACATCTGAGACCTAAGCCCAGCACGCTAACCATTTAGCCATGGAGCCGGACAACATAGTAATGAGAAGTTTGTAAAGTAAAATTTCTTAATCAGTCTTCAGTCTGGTAAGTGAGAGGGGAAATTACGTTTGTTTATGTGTCGCGGTGCTAACACTAAAAGAGGACTGAACCCGTGGTGGAGTTAACGCTATCCAATTTGGGATGGTGGTGGTGATTATTGTTTTAAGAGGACGCAGAACGTGCCAACCATCCTCTTTTAACACTAGTCAGAGGGAAATTGAAATCGGTTGCGAAACATCGAAGAACGAACGTATCGGTAAAATAATGACAATGGCGTGAAAATGAAAGACTCCCTAGGCCTAGAAAACCTAAGAAGAAGAAAAGAACAAGAGTTGTCCTAGAGAGGTCGGATGGAAAAAAGAAGGTGGAGAGACTAACACAAGTAAGTGGAAACATTGTTGCCAGCCCACGCTCCCGAGTTGAGACTTCTGGTCACCCTATTAGTCCTCTCTTAACATAGGCAGGGGATGTTATTCAGCCTCTCCATCCACAAAGGGAATGGGAGGTAACGATGTCTCTTATAAGACATTAAGGTAACCGAGGTGGAGATGGTAAGCGTCCGCGTGAGTGGGCTGCTAAGGCTTGATGGAGGATTCGCTACTTATTTCTCTACAACCCTGGTATTTTTTCTTCTGGCTTCTTTTCTCAGACATCTCGAGACCCTCGTTGATGTCAAAAGAAGACCTTCAACAACATTTTCACGTTCGACCACACCTGCTGCGCAACCTTTGGCCTGGGCAATGGTTCTCCGTAAAGGATTGCCCCAGTCTGAAGTAGAACCGAATGCTGGTACGTTGCTCATAATCTTCATACATATCAACTATTGCAACATATACAGCGCACATTCGCAATCTATCAGCTGCTGAGTGATTTAGAGCTCGAACGTTTGGGCTTTTATAGATTAAGAATGCAAACTTACTGAACAGCAAGTATATCCTAGCCCGGACAACAGTTCTGCTTTGTGATTTGCATAAACGTTAGGGCCGCGGCCTAGCAGAACTCCTAGAAGTTATGTTACTCTCGCTATATTTCGGAACATTGAGCCAGGTGACACTTAGGCCCGGTTTCATCAACACATGTTAAATATATATTAACAAGTAGTTAGTTAATACGGAGTTAAAAATTTAACATCTTGTTAGGTTTCTTGCGTTTCATCAAACTTTTCTTGTGAAATGTTAACTAATCGACTGTTAACTCTCCCAATACTGCGAACTGGTGCGAATTAAGGAGGCAGTGGTACGAACATGCTGTTTTACAGCGCGCTCCGATGCGCTTTTGTTTGCGTACAGCTGTAAAATATGGCGCGTGAAGTGAAACGGAATCGTAGTTCTAATTTTTCCTCCTTTGAAAAAGAGTTGTTAATTGAATTAGTAAATATATATAAGTTATTGAGTGCAAGCGCACAGATGGATTGACGATAAAAGAAAAGGACGAGGCGTGGGAGAAAGTCCGCGAGGGTTTCAATGGGGTTAACAGATACCTTTTTAGCGATTATCCACTGTCACCTAACAAAATCACTTCGTTAATTGTCCCACTTCGAACTGTGCTCCGATATGGGAGTTATTAAACATTGTATTGTCGCGTGCAGAACCAGACCACCTAGCAAGTATATCCCTGATTTGGAGGTTAGGCTCACTAATCACCTGAAGATTAACAGAGAAATATCCCTTCCGGTTACGATATATTTCGGTCCAACTGCCTCCAGGTGATTGGATTCTTACATGTGTGTGATCTATTGCGCCTATAACAAACACTAGGAAAACGGCTTATTTCATAGAAGTTGCGGATAATTTGCTGACGCTCTTCTACTGAAAGGAATGTAATGTTATATGCCTCCTCCTAATGGATGCTATTGCTGCAGACACTCGACAAACAACTCTACTAACAGTGGCTTTAGAAATTCCAGCATTGTCTCCGACCATTATGTGAAAAGAATCAGTAGCAAAAAATCGTAACATTATCAGTAGCTGCAACATTGGAGAAAGAGGTAAGTTTCTCTTCGTAGGATATTCCAACCTCACTCGAATTTCGTCAACAACCTTAGCGACGACTATTTTCGATAACCTGTATCTATGAAGAAATTCCGCGTCCGTCAAATTTTCAAACTCATTACGTCGCTGGACTCTTCTTCGATCAGGATTGTTTTGTAAAAGATCTAAATAGAGCAATTCCGCATCGAAAGCGAGTTTCACAGCAGCCATTTTGGAACAGGTTGCTAAATGCTAATGTTAGCCATTTAACATTGGAAATGGCTGATGTTAACTTTAATACGCAGTTTAACATCTGTTAATGTTAACAGTTGTTGATGAAACGCAAATTTTCTTAAATCGTATGTTAATATGATTTAACACCTTGTTAAGTACTAACATGTATTGATGAAACCGGGCCTTAGTCTACTACTAACCAAATTAGTTTGCATTCCTAAATATCTGGACATTAATTCTTATTTATCCATTCTGACACAATACGTATTTGCCAAAGGACACAGAATAGCTCACAAGTTTTTTGAAAATACAATTGGCTTCGTAAGCGAAATATCGACGTATTCAAGAATAAGAACACTTTCTTTTATGTTGCCGCGAGGAAATTAAATATTATCTTTTCGATACAAATGGTTATTGCCGCTTAAACTTTTATAATCGTGGTAACAATTTTTGCCTTGAATATTTCTGTCCATTCTGTACGATTGCCGCCAATCGACAAAATTTCTGGGGATGGTCCTTCTAGCACCCAGAAGCAGTCCAGTTACTCGAATGTAATTAATTGTTTCAGAACTGCCAGGTAAATGGCTACTTAGTAGGATACCACTATATCATTCCAGTTACTGGAAACCACGAAGATCTCGCATTTGTGTGTTTTTTTTTAAAGTTGAATTATTTTCTGGGCAGGCATTGTAAAACGGCCAAAAATGCTCAGAGTACAGGAGGAGGAAACTCAGAGAATTATAAAGAAATTCTAGCAGATGGAAAATAAATGATGATTACTGCTTCTTGTGGTCCACACTGGGCCAAACTCGGGGAAGAAGAAAAGTCAATGTATTCGACGAACACCATGGACTCGGGGCGACCTGGTTACAGTGCTAGTATATTAGAACTCCCGCCCAATTGGTTACTCTGAACTAAGCCCACTTTTTGTCACTCCACACAATACAAAACCGGCTATAAAAGACACGGAATATGTTGTTCGTGTCACTTTTATCTCTTTCATTGACAGATTTCAATTACTAGGGAGAAGAGCTTTATTTGTGTTTTGTATTGACTTGGTGACAAACCCAGATGGCCATTAATGACCTCTTCAGTTTTCTACTGATACATTTAAACAACAACTAGAACAAAAAAGGCTATTTTAAAACTCACAAAGCTTCAACGATTCCGATTCATTTTCACAGCTTATGGTGCGCGTTCGCTTGTATCCCTCGTGTAATTGCTGAAGTGTCATCAATAGCGGAGGGGTGAGAGAATTCTCTGTCACTCGTTTTCCATCATAACTCATTTTTGTTGAATGTGTGTACGAGCGCGAAAGAGGAATAATTCTATGAAGCATATTACACCGCACCGGTCGTGTTTGTAGAGATCTAGCTGGCTATCCATGTGCTTTAAGGGGGCGACCGGCTTGATTGTGTGAGGGGATGACCTGCTGATGTCCCGATAATGGTAACAATCAACGTTATTTCGTGTGGACATCGCTTCAGCGTTGATGGCAATAAAGTACAAGGTGTCCCCAAAGCAAACGTTGCAATGTGTCTTGCATATGCAGGGAATCCAGACACGTAGAAAAATCTTAGTAAATTTGTTGTAGTTGCTATTGTTATTCTTTCATCTGTATATATAAAATGACACGTCCTTACTGACTGACTGACTGACTGACTGACTGACTGACTGACTGACTGACTGACTGACTGACTGACTGACTGACTGACTGACTGACTGACTGACTCATTATAGACGAGCCAAAACTACTGGACATAAAGAAATTAAATTTTGAGGATAAATATATATTACAGTATAGATTTTCACTAAGGGAGGAATTTTGGATATCCCTTCGCTAAGGGGCTGAAAAAGGGAATGAAATTTTAAAAAGAGTATATCTATACCTCAAAAAACTTAACAGTTTAAAGACGTGAAGATTGGTATTTGGAATGTCCTTTTAAAATTAACAGCATGTATGTTTTTGTGATCGAAAAATTTACTTAAAGTATCTCATATGAAGACATTGCATTTAATCGCGCCATTCCCTCTGACGTCATTGTAATGAAGTATGTTAATTTCAGTTGGGAAAACCACTAAGACACTCTTTCCGAGGATTTAAAAATGCAGGTGGAGAGTGAGTGTCTACCATTATAATGAAAACTCCCCAACCTGATTGTGATTAATGATAGGCAAGCGGGCCTACCATGACAATGAAAATTCCCTAACTCGGTGTTCGTATGAGAAAAGACGTTTGGTGACCTCCGCGTCGTATTTCTAGGGTAACGTTAAGAGCAATGCAATTTAATACAATCTTGCTCACAACACGTACACTACCTAACCTAGAATTCTGTATACAATGTAAAATTCCGTAGCGAAGCACGGGTACGTCAGCTAGTATTTTATATAGGGATGCTTCTATCTCAAAAACTGGAGATGTTAAAGACGTAAAAGTAAGGATAAACGCACATTTTGTTTTCGGAAAATTCACTCAATTGGGGGTTAAAAATGAAAATGGGATGGATATTTAAAATGAGTATATCTCAAAAACTTTACATGTTACAGACGTGAAAGTTGATACATGGAATCTTCTTTAAGAATAAAGAAACGCAACTCTTTTGTTTTCGACTTGAGAGAGGACTGTTTCTCACATGTACAGTTCTATGTCACATGTTCACCTTAGCCCCAAAAAGCAATAATACAAACGTGGTTTATAAGGAGTTTTTGGGGTAAATGAAACTCAATATTTCGGTGAGTTTGTATACTTGAGGGAATTTCAAATAATGTGTTAGTACAGTACCAAGGAACAATCACTTTTATAAAATTACGAAATACACGCGAGCGAAGCCGCGGGTAACAGAGTATGAACTTGTCTTAAAGCCCGTCTTCGACAGTCAAAATAGCTATTTGAGAAGTAATTTTAAATTTTAAATTTGAACATATTATTTTAGTGTGTCTTATAACAAATAAAAATATGAAAGTTGCGGGATGAGTGGTTCAGACGGTAGAGGCGCTGGCCTTCTGACTCCAAGTTGGGAGTTTCGATCCTGCCTCAGCCCTGCGGTATTTTAAGGTGCTCAAATACGTCAGCCTCGTGCCGGTAGATTTACTGGCATGTAAAAGAACTCCTGCGAGACTAAATCCCGGCACCTCAGGGTAGTTAGTGGAGCGTAAAATAAATAACAATGTTATTGTTGTTAAATAAAGGTAGCACTTCCCACGTTATATGCATGTCAAGTGTATAAAATCAGAACAGGTATTACAGTATACAATTTCCTTATAAAATATTTATAGTTTAAATATCCTCCCCTGTGAACCATGTGACCTTGCCGCGGTGGGGAGGCTTGCGTGTCCCAATGATGCAGATAGCCGAGCTGCAGGTGCAACCATATCGGATGGGTATCTGTTGAGAGACCAGACTGAGGAATGGTTCATCGAAAGGGAGGGGGGGGGGTAGCAGCTTTTCGGCAGTTGCAAGGGCGGCAGTCTAGATGATTGACTGATACGGCCTTGTAATAATACTCAACATGGCTTAGCTGTGTTGATACTGCTACACGGCTGAAAGCAACGGGAAACTACAGCCGTAACTAACTCCCGAGGACATGCAGCTCTCTCTGTATGAATGATGTACAGATGATGGCTTCCTCCCGGGTAAAATATTCCGGAGGTAAACTAGTCCTCCATTCGGATCTCCGGGTGGGGACTACACGAGAGGGGGCGATCATCAGGAAGATGGATACTGGCATTCTGTGAGTTCGGAGCGTGGAATGTTAGAAGTTTGAATCGTTGTGGCAGGTTAGAGAATGTGCAAAGGGAGATGGATAGACTAAAGTTAGATGTAGTTGGTATAAGTGAAGTACGTTGGCAGGAAGAACAGGATTTTTGGTCAGGCGACTACCGAATTATCAACACAAAATCAAACAGGGGAAATGTGGGAGTTGGTTTAATAATGTATAAGAAAATAGGGCAGCGGGTAAGCTACTACGACTAGCATAGTGAAAGAATTATTGTCGTCAAGATAGACACTAAACCAATGCCCACGACAATAGTGCAGGTCTATATGTCTACTAGTTCAGCGGATGATGAGTAAATCGAAAGAATATATGAGGAGATAGAAGATTTAATACAATATGTAAAAGGTGACGAGAATCGAATTGTGATGGGAGACTGGAATGCAGTGGTAGGCCTAGGAAGAGAAGGTAATACAGTAGGAGAATTTGGATTGGGACAAAGGAACGAAAGAGGAAGTCGGCTGGTTGAATTCTGCACTGGTCATAGTTTTGTCCTTGCCAATACTTGATTTAAACACCACAAACGACGGCTGTATACGTGGACGAGACCTGGAGACACTGGAAGGTATCAAATATACTTCATTATGATTAGGCAGAGATTCAGAAACCAGGTGTTGGATTGCAAAACTTTCCCGGGAGCAGACGTGGACTCTGAACACAACTTGTCGGTCATGAAATGCCACCTGAAGTTGAAGAAATTGAAGAAAGGAAAGAATTCAAAAAGATGTAAAAAGATGGGATCTAGACAAGTTGAAAGAGAAGAGTGTGAGGGATTGTTTCAAGGAACATGTTGCACAATGGCTAAATTAAAAGGCTAAAGGAAACACAATAGAGGAAGAGTGGATAGTCATGAAAAATGCAGTAGGGCTGCTGAAGAAATGTTAGGAAGAAAGAAAAGATCATCTAAGAATCAGTGGATAAATCAGGACATACTAGACCTGATTGATGAACGACGAAAATACAAGAATGCTAGAAACGAAGAGGGCAGAAAAGAGTAGAGGTGATTAAAGAATCAAGTAGATAGCAAGTACAAGGTAGCTAAGGAAGAATGGCTGAAGGAGAAGTGCAAGGATGTCGAAGGTTGTATGGTCCTGGGAAAGGTAGATGCTGCATACAGGAAAATCAAGGAAACCTTTGGAGAAAGGAGATATAGGTGTATGAATATTACGAGCTCAGATGGAAAACCACTTCTAGAGAAAGAATGCAAAGCAGAAAGATGGCAGGAGCATATCCAACAGTTGTATCAAGGTTAGGAGAAACCAGCATGGCAAGGTTATTCCATTTAGTGTGTAAGATGTATGAGACAGGAGAAGTCCCATCCGATTTTCGGCAGAATGTCGTTATACCTATTCCCAACAAAGTCGGTGCTGACAGGTGTGAAAACTACCGCACCGTTAGTTTAGTATCTCATGCCTGCAAAATTTTAACACGTATTATTTACAGAAGAATGGAAAAACAATTTTAAGCTGAGTTGGGAGAAGATCAATTTGGGTTCAGAAGAAATGTAGGAACACGTGAAGCAATCCTGACTTTACACGTCTGATCTTAGAGGATCGAATCAAGAAGGACAAGCCCACGTACATGGCGTTCGTAGATCTATAAAAAGGCATTCGATAATGTTGATTGGACCAAGCTATTTAAGATTCTGAAGATGATAGGGATCAGATACCGACAACGAAGAATTACCTACAATCTGTATAAAAATCAATCTGCAGTGATAAGAATCGAGGGCTTTGCAAAAGAAGCAGCAATCCAGAAAGGAGTGACGCAAGGGTGCAATTTGCCCCCCCTTCCCCTCCTTTTCAATGTTTACGTAGAACAGGCAGTAAAGAAAATCAAAGAGGAATTTGGAAAGGGAATCACAGTTCAAGGAGAGGAAATCAAAACCTTGAGCAGATTAGAGCAGATGTAGGATACAATAGTTACGTAGAAATGAAAAGGTTAGCTGAGGATAAGGTATACGTATTTTACCGAGATCGGTTCCATACTTTGGACCTCGTTACCAATCAGTGTCAGGGGCAGTGATTCATTAAATAAGAAACAATGTTAGGTTGAATGGTCCACCCAATCAATACACCTCACTTTACAAGTGAAAACTATTTCTTATAAAAACATATTAAACATATCCTGGAACATGTTTCGTCTCATTTGAGACTTCATCAGCCACGTCTCGTAATAGATTACAAGGCTCATTGTTGCTGTCTAGTAATTGAGAAAAATGGAAGAACTTTAGGAACTACTGTATTTGAGAATACACTTAACATAAAATAAACACATTATTTACACAAAGTAGTCCTCATTTCTTGCAAAAAACCTTTCTTCAACGTTAAAATTTCAAGAAATGTTTCAAAAAATGTTATCTTCAATGTTAAAATTTCTAGAAATGTTTCAAAAAATGTTATCTTCAACGTTAAAATTTCAAGAAATGTTTCAAAAAATGTTATCTTCAATGTTAACATTTCAAGAAATGTTTCAAAAAATGTTATCTTCAACGTTAAAATTTCAAGAAATGTTTCAAAAAATGTTATCTTCAACGTCAAAATTTCAAGAAATGTTTCAAAAAATGTTATCTTCAATGTTAACATTTCAAGAAATGTTTCAAAAAATGTTATCTTCAACGTTAAAATTTCAAGAAATGTTTCAAAAAATGTTATCTTCAACGTTAAAATTTCAAGAAATGTTTCAAAAAATGTTATCATCAATGTTAACATTTCAAGAAATGTTTCAAAAAATGTTATCTTCAACGTTAAAATTTCAAAAAATGTTTTGAAAAAATGTTATCTTTAACGTTAAAATTTCAAGAAATGTTTCAAAAAATGTTATCTTCAATGTTAAAATTTCAAGAAATATTTGAAAAATTTTATCTTTAACGTTAAAATTTCAAGAAATGTTTCAAAAATGTTATCTTCAATGTTAAAATTTCAATAAATGTTTCAAAAAATGTTATCTTCAACGTTAAAACTTCAAGAAATGTTTCAAAAATGTTATCTTCAACGTTAAAATTTCAAAAAATGTTTCAAAAAATGTTATCTTCAACGTTAAAATTTAAAGAAATGTTTCAAAAAATGTTATCTTCAATGTTAACATTTCAAGAAATGTTTCAAAAAATGTTATCTTCAACGTTAAAATTTCAAGAAATGTTTCAAAAATGTTATCTTCAACGTTAAAATTTCAAAAAATGTTTTGAAAAAATGTTATCTTTAACGTTAAAATTTCAAGAAATGTTTCAAAAAATGTTATCTTCAATGTTAACATTTCAAGAAATGTTTCAAAAAATGTTATCTTCAACGTTAAAATTTCAAGAAATGTTTCAAAAAATGTTATCTTCAACGTTAAAATTTCAAGAAATGTTTCAAAAAATGTTATCTTCAATGTTAACATTTCAAGAAATGTTTCAAAAAATGTTATCTTCAACGTTAAAATTTCAAGAAATGTTTCAAAAATGTTATCTTCAACGTTAAAATTTCAAAAAATGTTTTGAAAAAATGTTATCTTTAACGTTAAAATTTCAAGAAATGTTTCAAAAAATGTTATCTTCAATGTTAAAATCTCAAGAAATATTTGAAAAATTTTATCTTTAACGTTAAAATTTCAAAAAATGTTTCAAAAATGTTATCTTCAATGTTAAAATTTCAAGAAATGTTTCAAAAAATGTTATCTTCAACGTTAAAACTTGAAGAAATGTTTCAAAAATGTTATCTTCAACGTTAAAATTTCAAAAAATGTTTCAAAAATGTTATCTTCAACGTTAAAATTTCAAGAAATGTTTAAAAAAATGTTATCTTCAATGTTAAAATTTCAAGAAATATTTTAAAAAATGTTATCTTTAACGTTAAAATTTCAAGAAATGTTTCAAAAAATGTTATCTTCAACGTTAAAATTTCAAGAAATGTTTCAAAAATGTTATCTTCAACGTTAAAATTTCAAGAAATGTTTGAAAAAATGTTATCTTTAACGTAAAAATTTCAAGAAATATTTGAAAAAATGTTATCTTTAAAGTTAAAATTTCAAGAAATGTTTCAAAAAATGTTATCTTCAACGTTAAAATTTCAAAAAATGTTTTGAAATTTATTTATCTTTAACGTTAAAATTTCAAGAAATATTTGAAAAAATGTTTTCTTCAATGTTAAAATTTCAAGAAATGTTTCAAAAATGTTATCTTCAACGTTAAAATTTCAAGAAATGTTTGAATAAATATTATCTTCAATGTTAAAATTTCAAGAAATGTTTCAAAAAATGTTATATTCAATGTTAAAATTTCAAGAAATGTTTGAATAAATGTTATCTTTAACGTAAAAATTTCAAGAAATGTTTCAAAAAATGTTATGTTCAATGTTAAACTTTCAAGAAATGTTTGAAAAAATGTTATCTTTAACGTAAAAATTTCAAGAAATGTTTCAAAAAATGTTATCTTCAACGTTAAACTTTCAAGAAATGTTTGAAAAAATGTTATCTTTAACGTAAAAATTTCAAGAAATATTTGAAAAAATGTTATCTTTAACGTTATAATTTCAAGAAATGTTTCAAAAAATGTTATCTTCAATGTTAAAATTTCAAGAAATGTTTCAAAAATGTTGTCTTCAATGTTAAAATTTCAAGAAATGTTTCAAAAATGTTATCTTCAACGTTAAAATTTCAAGAAATGTTTGAAAAAATGTTATCTTTAACGTAAAAATTTCAAGAAATATTTGAAAAATGTTATCTTTAACGTTAAAATTTCAAGAAATGTTTCCAAAATGTTATCTTCAATGTTAAAATTTCAGGAAATGTTTCAAATGTTAACATTGTTAGGAGAAAAGTTTCATAGCAAAATTTTGGGTGGCAAGATAGAGGAGGTGGTGGTATACAATTTCTAATCACTAGATTGCGTGCCGAAAGCTTGGATTCAATTCCAAACTTCTCCACAGTGTCGATACTGTATGAAGGCACATGATGATATTGATGGTGATTCGTCCGTCGGATGGAACGTTAAGAATTCAGAAGCCCGTGGTGTTATTCGACAAAAGGCTAAATGCCGACAACGGGCTTCACTCTACATCTCTACCTCATTATTATCATCATCATCATCCCGAAGTCAGACGCGCAGGTCACTCATGAGCATCAAATAGAAACACTTGGACCTGGCGAGCCGAACATGTCCTCCGACACTCCCGGTACTAAAAGCCATACGACAAATATATGAATAAATAAACACTGTAAATAAATAAATAAATAAATAAATAAATAAATAAATAAATAAATAAATAAATAAATAAATAAATAAATAAATTAAATAAATAAATAAATAAATAAATAAAGCAGATATATTGGAGTCCGCCTCTTTGGTTTAGTGGTCAATGTGATAAACGGCCACCCCCGAAGGTCCGCGTTCGATTCCCGTCTCTGCCACGAAATTTGAAAAGCGGTACGAGGGCTGCAACAGGGTCGACTCAGCCTGGGGTGGTCAACTGAGGTCGATTCTCGACTCAGCCATTCTCGAAGTGGTTTTCCGGTTTTTCCCCCTTCACCTCGAGGCAAATGCCAGGTTGGTACCTAACTTAAGGCCACGGTCGCTTCTTTACCTCTTCTTGCCTATTCCTTCTAATCCCCCCGCCAAACAAGGCCCTGTTCAGCATAGCAGGTGAGGCCGTGTGGGCAAGGTACTGGTCCTCTTTCCCAGTTTTATACCCCGACTCAAAGTCTCACGCTCCAGGACACTGGAGAGTAAACGGATAAAGAAAGAAAGAAAGATATATTGGAGGTAGAATAGAGTGGGCACAAGAGGGCAACATTACCTTCATTCGTTACTTCCATGGAAATGGCTGGTAAATAGGAACAAATCAGTCTGAGAACAGCGCTGGCTTCTCAAAACAAACCTATGACTTCGTAACGGACTTCGATAAATATAATCATCGACCTACCTATCGTTAGTATTACATTTATCAACGAGTTCCACATGAAATAGAAATGAAACTTACACTATGTCACATCCCCGCCTCAGCTTTTGCGAGACTGTGACAAACAAGTGCCTTACCAGACTTCCTGACACTGGTATAAAGTAACTGAAAACACCAGGTAATCAAACGGCACACCATTTACATGGGACTTGACGATATTGCAGACCACCGGAGCAACCATTTTCACCTTCTCTATAGGTGTTCTGTTGCCACGGGATTCACAGATTGCTACGACCACGGGAACCATCTGCGGTTCTTATTCTTCTTCTGCCCATTCTTCCATATTCCGGTGATGACACTGCTGCAAACTGTGTCACACATGTGGACTTGGCTCTGTTTTACAGTTGGTTGCCCTTTCTGACACCATTTGAACTTATTATGATAATCCACCTATGTGTACTTCAACGTAGGGTTGGGCACTATGTCCCTGTTTCGGCACACAGTACCGGAGCATAGTTATGTTCCGCTGTTCCAGAACACATAATGTCAGTTGTTCCGAAACATTCTCAAGCGAGACCGAGACAGTGACTCGCTATCCCGTTAAGAGCGCCACAATGCACTGCCCTTCATCTACTAGCTGACTGTGAATACCGGCAGTGTGCCGCCATGTGCCGGAGTGTACCGTGTTACATGTTCTGCCATATCCTCTTTGTTCTGTGAGTTCCGTTGCACCAGCAACTGGCCTTCGGTACATGCGAATAACTTAATCTGTTTTCACTGAAGTCCAGTAATATATACCGTACGAAAGACGGTAAACTTTGCACAATGTCGCACCGGAGTCCTGTTTAGGACATTTTTACTAGAATAAAACCGGACAGATTGAAATGCAATTTATGTTCTATTTTGTCTGCAGAAGGATCTTCAGCCGGCACAATGACGAGACATTTCAAATTTAAACATCTCACATTTTTTTAAATTTTCGTGTTCTGCTTGTATATTGTATTTAAGTTTTATTTTCATGTTCTGCTTGTCTAGTTTTATTTTAATCTCCTATTCCGCTTGTATATGGTGTTTAATTCAACATTCAACTGGTGAAAATATCCTTGGATTAGTTACTTTTAAACACATGTACTGCCACTGTAATTGTGTTATGTGTGTTTCATGAGGACCGAAAAAATCTTGACTTAAAAGCAGCCTTTAAACGTGAATATTGGGCGCCAATTTCAGTGTTTCGACTGTTCCTTCACGTTCCTTGCAGCTTTATCCTGGCCGTAACTACACACAACACGTTCGATACAGGCTCATTCACGCTGACGCGGAGCATGTCATGCTGCCTCACGAAGTTCTCTCTACCGCACAGTTACAGTCCCGTGTGCCGTGTGCAGTGTGCCGGCACACTATACCGAAACACTCCACCTTAAGCTGCTAATGTTTCAGAAGAACTGACTCTTCCGGTCTGACCAACCCTACTTCAGCCAGATTCCTCACATATATGACCATCAACGTAACATTGCTGATCAACTTCTATGCTCAAGGTTCCGATGTCCGATTTCTGTACAATAGCTTCACAAGAGTTATTAGATGTTAGTAGCTCTTGTCTGGCTATTTGGCTGAATGATCAGCATTAAGGCCTTCGGTTCAGAGAATACTATGTTCTAGTCCTGACCAAGTCGTGCATTTAACCCATTTTCATCCAAAAACAACACATCCTACTACCAACCATCACAGAAACACGCAATGGTCAATAAATCCCTCTACATAGGGTTGCATCAAGAAGGGCATCCGGCCATAAAATAGGGCCAGATTAACATGTTCGGCACAGCTTGTACCAAGTTACTACCCAGTAGCTGTTATCAGTAGATTTACTGGAACGGTAATGCATCACCTTTGACCCTGAAACCGGCAAGCAGTTCACATTCAAGCGGCAAGCATTTAGGCGAGTTTTGCAAGCAACTTTTAAAAAATTCATAAAAATGTTGTTTTTCAATTTATTTTTACGTATAATATGTCATTTTATTCAGAAAAGGACGACAAATACTATAGTAGGAAATTAAACTTACCAATTTTGTATCCTGAAGCAGTATGGGCGAAGTATCCAACACACGCTAAGTATTCCAAAATAATCCGAAAGTTATGGGTAACGTGTACGTAAAAAGTAATATTATATGACAATTTTACTATATACAAAATTTGCACAATTTTATGCTGATTAAAAATATGTGCAAAAGGTTTCACTGCATTGAAGTATTGTCAAGTGAAATAGAACTGAAGTAACACAGGCACATCGCACCAAGACGTGAGTCTACTTAGTCAGATTCATCCTCGCTACCTTCGAAGTGGCTCATCTTTCTTCCTGCTTTCATAGGCCTCCAAAAATGTTCTAATTTATGGTAGTACTGTTGATGGACATTACAATTACATCCTGGGCATAAGAAGTGGGTGCGTGACTGCTTTTCTGCAGTCGAACAGACAGGGCACAACCGCAGTTTCTTCCCTGGGAGGCGTACCAGCTGATGTCCCTTTTCTGCTGAAGGTCCAGGTGGAATGTTTTGAAGAGTTTCTTCATCTACAAGACCTTCGACAATACTAACTATAAATTCCTCCTGTTCAAGGGGTTTGTCGGTGTTCAAACTATAGAGTATATAGGCATCAAAAATTACCATTACCAACAGGTTATAGAATATTTCTTTCCAGTCGAAACGTTTGAGTGACATGACTTTAGAAAAAATATAGAAATAGGTTCTTTGCGATTTTGAAGTGTACCACTATTTTTCAATGTTGTTATTAGGGTTCAGACCCATATTTATAACTAGAGAAATGATTCTTTTTCATTTCTTGTACTGTAACGTCAACCCATCTTTGCAGACGTGAATACGGACCCATATTTCCGGAATTCGTTTTATTTCGTATAATTTCCTGTGCGTATGTATTTATTAGTTTCAGTCACACTAAAAGATTCCGGATAGCATTGGAGAAAAACAAATAGAAATATGTTAGAGGAGGACTGCTCCTGGGAGGGCAATTTCATACACCTGCGTTTCTAACCTTGAACTTCTCTTCCACTTTTATTTCTGGCTCTGGAAGATAAACTCTTGTCCACTTCGGTTCTGTTTTGTCAACTGCATTACCGTCATTATCGTTATTATCATCGGTGGCTGGTTCATTGTGTTCCACATCATCGTCAATATCAGTGTCGAAATCACTTAGCCTAGGCTCATATAACTTGCCACTACCTGACGAATTATTGTCAACATCATCGTCAATTCCTTCTAAAAGTACGTCACTATCACCTTCGCCGTCCAGATCAAACAAACAATTACGAATTTCACTACTTCCCTGACAATTCACTCATTTTGCGCCATGAAAGCTAATGCACATCGGACAACCACAGCAAGCACAACAGGATGACTTTCTGCAAAGCGTTCTCGTCTTTCTACGTGTATACCGCACACTCTGTCACACTAACTACTTTAGAATTGTGGTGTATTTATAGAGTAGAGTTTCCTCTTCAATATGATGCAAGATGTGTCATAAAGATGTTGAGTTTAAAGGCGCTATCTCGAAATTAGTCAGTGCTGGAGTAATGCATCTCGATACAAGGCCAACTAGATATACAGGCCATAAGGCTCCCCCTCCACTTCGGGCGCTACGTCACACTAGTCGCCAGCCGCTTCACTTCTCGCCAGTGACTTATAAGCTGATCTGAACTTCGCAGCAGTGAGGCTATCGATGGTGTTGAATGATTTAAACGTGTGTGAACATTGTGAATTATGGCCACGTCGTGTTGTATACCTGGTTGTAGAATAAACTACAGTTCAAAACAGCCTAATATTTCAGTGTTTAAATTTCCTACTGGCGTGTTTCGGAAACAAAAGTGGATCATAGCTATCCATCGAACCGAATTCATCCCTTCAGCAAGCTCAGTTGTGTGCATAAAACACTTCGACGAAGTTTCGTAATTAGGGACGATTCCGTTAAAAGACCTGATGAGTCTCTTTTAACTGTAAAACCTAACCATTTAAAACTCTCAAACGATGCTATTCCTAAGTTTTAAAATGTGCCTGCCTATCTGTATAAAAAATCTTCCAACAACGAGCAAAAATCCTATTCAAAGACAAGAAAAAATTGAAAAACGGGAAGAGGAAGGAAAGAAAGAAAGCTGAGGAAGAATATGACAGGATCAAGGACTTCGACGACGTTCAGGGTAATTTCAGTATTAAACGCAAATTAGATTTGGACAAAGTTTCCGTCAACTTTAACAGCCAAAGTCTGTATTTTCAAAATGTATGTGACTGAGGAAAATATTCCGAAAATTGGTACTTCCTTAACATTAAACGAGGCTCTTGATTTTAAATCCATTAAACATGATATTTTCATGAGTTATAACCCTGATATACGTGCATTAGGTGATGGGGGCAAGATATTAAAATGGTCAAATTAGAAAAGTATTTATAACTTCCTGTTTAGACCTGCTCGTAACTCAAAAGTGACTGTCCACGACAAAATAGAATCTGTACACAAAATAATCGATGAAATTGAAAGTGAAGTTAATGAGTGTATCATTACTGATAAATTATATATTTTTTAAGGAACAGTTAAATATAGCCTTTGCAAAGAAAGTATCTTACTCCTGTATTCTAATAACATGGTTCACTTCAATATTTTTCGCATTTCCTGGGGCGTAAAAGAAGATAAGACAGTCAACGTTTCTTACAATGCCCCACTTGGTTATTCACAGTCTTTTACTGCAAAACTAGGCACGGGAAATTCGGGTATTGATGATTCACATTGGAATTACTTGAAAAAAGAAACTAAAATTGTTAAAGGAGCATGAAATATTTTGTAACTTGTTGAATGGAGTCTACATAAAACGTGAGCTGAACTATAAAGGAGGAAAGGTTTTATTTTTGTTTTTGCCAGTGGCTTTACGTCGCACCGACACAGATAGGTCTTATGGCGACGATGGGATAGGAGAGGCATAACAGCTGGAGGGAAGCGGCCGTGGCCTTAATTAAGGTACAGCCCCAGCATTTGCCTGGTGTGAAAATGGGGAAACTACGGAAAACCTTCTTCAGGGCTGCCGACAGTGGGATTCGAACCCACTATCTCCCGATGCACGTTCACAGCCGCACGCCCCTAACCGCACGGCCAGATCGCCCGCTAGGAGGAAAGGTAGAGGGAGTTGCTTTTAGTAGTAAAAGCGGAGAAAATAACACTACATTAGCTACAACTGCACAAACTTTTATGTTGTCATCCAGTCTTTAAAAAATAAATACGTTGTTGATTTGTTTCCATGTAAGAACCTAATATGACATTTCTTAGAAGAACTAACTTTGCAAGTCTTTAAAGTATTAACAGATAGTCCTATAGCTTATAAGGTAGCATGCATAATTTCTAATAATAACAGGAAAATGGTTGAAAAGCTGTGCAAAAGCAATTTACAAAACACTTTTCAAAATCCATTTGACGAAACACACACACACACACAAAATTGTTTGATACTGGTCATTTATTTAAAATCTTAATAAATAACTGGCTTAATCAAGCTGACAACTTATCCTGACTTTGACAACTCTGAGTCAGACAAAAAAATGTCTGAGTCTATCTAGTGCGGCCTTGGCTTGCTCCTGCCCTGTACCAAAAGGTGTTGTACCAGACTCTTTTAGAGCTACAAAATGTAAACCTGTATACTAATGTTTTTACATGAGGATTCTCAGAGAAAAATTCTGACTTCGCTTGTCAACAATGTTCTGGAAAACGAAAATGTTTAAACATGCTGTGATTAAATAAATAGTTTTAAACATTTCGTTGACAGATGTATATACATCTTTTGTAATATATTATTGAATAACAATAGAAAAGTTACCGTAGATAAACTCATCGCTGAGAAGAAGAAATCCTCAGGAAAATAAAAATGTACAAACTGAAACCTTAGGAATTCTTAGGTAAGTTTTAAGTTGCAGCTTAATTTCTAAGAAAGGTTTCAGACTTTTGTTGTGAATTGCCATCATGCATTTTCCTAGTAACATTAAAACTTTCTGTATACGTATTATGCGTTCTAATCTTTTAAAGATACCGTGTTGAGTTACAAGTGACAGATGTCATCATAATTTTACGTAAAGAAATGTACATGTACTGCCCTTCCAGTTTTCTCCCCGCATAAAACTCGTGTAGTATACAAGCCTAAGTAAAGCCACAATTGAAGGAGTGTTCAATTTTATCGTTAAGGTTGAATAAATGAACAATATCATGGTGAAAGTGAGAGCGGGCCCTACACTGCCATGCTGAACGCCAGCCACTAGCGTGACGTCACGGTCCGAGCCTTGTGGCCTGTCTATCTAGTGCGGCCTTGCTCGATAGCGACTCTACCGGTTGAGTAACAGGGAAATGAGTCGCGATAGCGACGATTGCCGGTTCCAGAGTTAAGGATAATGTCCAACACTCTAGCGTTTGGTGACAGTGATGATTACCGGTTTGGAATTCTTTGTCGCCAATGGCAATTTGGCAACCGGAAATTTCGTGCACTGAACTACTGTATCGTTAAGTTCCATATTCTACTTTATTTTGAGAAACTTAAACTTATGAAATTCGACATTAGTATGGAAGAAAAGAACTTTCCACGTTCAAGACACGACTCGCTTATACTCGTACCCTATTCGAAACTCTTGTCTTCCATACAGGTTGTATATCGTCAGTGAAAAAACAATACCTCGTACGTCACAATGGTCTTCCTATCAATTATTTTCCTTTACACTGGCCGCGCTACCGTGCCACATTTATGGATATGCAGTCCAACAAAACAACGTTCGTTGTATTCATTTTCGTATACTTACGTGTAGAGGAAAATCAACTTTAAATCCAGTACACTGTAGCAGTGAGTAAATACGTCACGAAAACATACATTCCTACAGTATAAAATGGTGTCTGGCCTCCTGATAGGCCTGGTGCAGGTCTTTTGAGTCTACTCCCGGCGACCTGCGTGTCGTGATGAGGATGAAATGAAGACGAAGACGGCACATACACCCAGTCCCCCTGCCAGAGAAATTAACCAATTGTGTTTAAAATTCCCGACCCTGCCGGGATTCGAACTCTGACCCCTGTGACCAAAGGCCAGCACGTTAACCATTTATCCATGGAGCCGGATATTCCTACAGGTTCATTTTCCTTTACACGTTTGCATAAGACAATGAACATTATAACAGGGTAAATTCGTCCAATACATATGTATTGAATAGTTGTAACTACTGTAAATATGGATCACAATATGACATATGACAGGAAGAGAGATAATCCACCTGATAGCCGCCCTTAGTAGGGAATCTATAGATCGGCCACCTCATCAGTTCATATGAACAATATTTATTGTATACAACCTGTGACAATAAAGTTCGGTGAATGAAGTCAGAACGGTCGATCCGGCAACACTGGCGGCACACAACACTACACCTGTGTAGCAGCAGGTTTTGACCACCTGCTCCCAACGTTGTTCAGTTTAGCATCGTATATGTGCCGTGTAAGACCTGTTTGACACAGTGCGTGTTTAGTGCGTTGGTTCTGAACTGTGAACAGGAACATGAACGACCAAAAGATCAATGTACAGTTTTGTTTTAAGCTTGGTAAGACACCGAAAAAAACTCATGCGATGCTGGTACGTGTTTATGAAGATCAAGCACTGTCCTTGAAAAGTGTGTACGAGTGGTTCGCCCGTTTTCGAGGAGGCCGGAAAGTGTTTCTGACAAACCCTGTAGCGGAAGACCGGCGACCGCCGTCGGTGACGAAAACATTGAGAAGGTGAGGACATTAATCACTAACGATCAGTGATTAACTGTTCACATGATAGCGGATGAACTGCAGATTAACTGTGAATCCGTGCGACAAATAGTTAACAAGAAGTTAGGGAAGAGGTAAACGAGTTCTCGTCTTGTGTCACATCACTTGACTGACGATCAGAAGCAGAGGCTTCACATGATTTTGTCGATACGGCGAATGCGACGCCACATTTCTTGTACTGTATTGTCACTGAGGATGAAACCTGGTGTCTCAGGTACGACCCTGAAACGAAACGGCAAAGCACGGAATGGCGTTCTCCGGAATCCCCTCGTCGGAAAAAGGTCAGAGCCGAAAAGTCACGCATCAAACTCGCTTTGAAAGGAAAGAGATTTGACGATATTCCTGACATCCAACAAAACGTGACGTGGCTTTTGAACATCATACCATAGGAAGACTTCTTGCAAAGTTTCCAGGACATGTTGTATTGTTGATCTCAGAAGTGCATAGTTATGGGAGGGGACTTTTTGGAAGGACAGTAAGGTCACTGTCGTGCATTGTTCAACTGTGTTGATAGTAGAGGACTATTCACCGAACTTCGTTGTCACAGGTTGTATATGTTTAGATTAAGCAAGGCCTGAGTTATAACTCAATATTAAAATTGTCAGCCATCAGGCGGATTGTCTCTTTCAGATTATATTTGAAAAAGGAAATCCAATACATGGTACTTCAAGTTAGGGAAAACAATGAATTTTTCAACCCGGAGCCCGCTATGGTCTCGATAATGGTGTCCGAAATTTTGTTTCTTCTTAAGAAGTTCTGCGTCTCCTTAGGAATTGTCCCTTTAGCACTAATAATAAGGCCAATGACTTCCCATTTTGTAATTCCGTACTTATTTCCGAGATCCTCAAGGCATGGTTCTGATGGACTGCATATCCATATGTGGCTGGGGAACATGACCATTCTTAAGGAATATAATGGATAGGAAGAGCAATGTGAGTGTGACATACGAGGTTTGGTTCCTTCAACGACGATATATCACTATTTCAAGTCCCCCTGAAAACGTACTTTTTGTTATAGCGTCGATCACAGCACACATTTTACTCTCGAAAAAATTCCCAGTTTTTGTTACTACGTCACTGGATGTGCTTTTATGTTGTTATTGTACATTTGTAGTTGTCTATGGACCAAAGTTCTATTTGAACGGTGTATATTAAACAGTATATAACGTAGTTCTGTTTATCATTGAATTTCACCACTTTAATTCTCTCCTTAACTTCATTGAGCTTATGTCCAGTCGCTAACTGTGTTATGTTACATTAATTAATACAATTCAAATAACCACAATAAGGTTATGTCTGGACACCACAGAGCTTGGTGTGATCCTCTGCAATAAACTCAGACCGCTGTATTTCAGTCCAATGAAATTTGAAACGCGCATTTTCATTTTGAAGGTTGGAGGGATTATGGCTGGGGTGATACGAAATCATGAGAAGTGTTCCCAACAACCGACCTGCTGTGGATTGGCACTGGAACAGTTTTAAATTTATGGTGATAGACTTTAAAACATTTCGTTATAGATGATATTTGTTGTTTTTCACCTGGTATGTGTACAAGTCCTGCTTAAATAGTCATAGCGGTGATTATGGGAGGCAACGGAGGACGATTGCCCCCTTCCCCCACTTTCTGGATCAATTTTCAATTTTCATTCCATTCCTGCCGCCTGAAACTGGGAATTATTTTTGAAATATTGGGGGGGGGGGATCTGCCCCCGCCCCTAATCGCCACTACTAACTATTTAAGCCGGACTAGTACAAACTCGATTGTCTTGTTAGCTAATTCTTTCTCTTCTTCTTCATGTGCCATGTCCTAGCAGAACGTTGGCGATCAGTAGCATGGTCTGTTGTTTGTTCATAGCTATTCTGAACAGAGTAAGCTTTGTCACCCCAGGTTACCGAGCCACAATGTTCTACTTCTTCCCGGACCACGTTTTCCATTAATTTTCCCTTGGAGTATTATTTGCAGGAGGTTGTATTTACTGTTCCGCATCATATGACTAAAGTATTCTAGCTTCCTTCTTTTGAAGCTGGTGAGAATTGCTGGTTCTTTGTACGGTGAGAATTGCTGGTTCTTTGTACATACGGCGCAGAACTTCTATATTGGCCATTTTAGCTGTCCAAGGTATCTTCAGCATCCTTCGGTACGTCCACATTTCAAACGCTTGCAACTTCTTGCACATGGTCACAGTTAGTGTCCATGCCTCAACGTCGTATAACAGAATGTTGAAAACGGAGCACCGGAGTAGTAGTGTCTTTCCTATAATTTATTTAATTATTAAGAAAAAATACTTAGCGAAAATGCGCATAAAATGTCGTTCGTCGCGGCTGACCGGTTTGCACAGCACCACAGCAAGTAGCGGAGACCCGCGGAGCAATGTGTAGCAGGCTCTACGACAAAGGGTAGCAGGGGAATATTGCCAGGGTCACCCGCTTCCCTTCGTCAGTTACACTCAGTCAATGTCTGTTAAGTTCTACCTAGTGTGTAGTCAAATACTAAATTACTTTTGAATTATAAGGTATAATAAAGCCACACTTCTATTTAATTCCCATACATGCCTAATTATCGTTCCTTTGGAGAAAGTTTTATTGTATAGAACTATTATTGCCGCACTTATGTTGGTAGACTGTCAAACCTCTACCGAAATTCGCTCAGAGAGCACCAAAAACTTACCATTTTATAGCAATTTCTTTGTCCGAATCGTTGGCTGAATGGTCAGCGAGAGGGTCTCGGGTTCAATTCCCTGCCTCATCGGGGATTTTAACCTTCATTGGTTAATTCTATTGGCCCGGGGGCTGGATGTTTCAGCTGTCCCCAACATCCCTGCAACTCATACACCACACATAACACTATCCTTCACCACAATAACACGAAGTTACTTACACATGGCAGATGCCGCCCTACCTCATCTGCCTTACAAGGGCTGCACTCGGCTAGAAATAGCCACACGAAATTATTATTAGCAATTTCTTTCCATTCTGTTGTCTACCCCCTCCCTCCCACGATATCCTTTGGACCCGGGGACATTTTGCTGTTTAAACATTTTTGTGCCCCCGCCCCCCCCCCATCCGACTTCTAATTCCCCAATCGCCGATACTGTAAATAGTAACTGATCTCTGCAAATAACTCTTTAGTGAGGCTTACCGGCAGCCTAGTTAGCTTTCCCTGCATTTAAGTGCCTTCTTCCTCTATTAATACAACACTCTGAACACCGCTTCCACTTACGGAAGCTGTCCTGATAGGAAAATTCAGTAGATTAACCAGATTTCTTTTTGGCCAAAGGAGAACATTTACTCGTTTAAGATATTAACAAAAAATTATTAGGATCAACCTATTCAATACAATTGAATTTACAAAATTAGGACTTACATCCTATTAAACTAAAATTTGAAGGAACATGTTTCGCCATTTAAAAGGGCATCATCAGCCTTTTTACACTCATACTCAAAGATAAAAATCAGGATTCTGATTGTCATGGTAAAAAATATAAAATGAGAATATAAGATTAGAGTGAAATTATACAAGTGAGAAATTGTTATGAGTTATTAAATAATAATTTACAATTAAAACTTTTAAATTTTAAAAAATTTTAAAATGATTTTATAAAATAGACAAACTAGGCCTTAACCACATAATAACAAGAAGGTCTATGGCTAAAGTTGCCGAAGCAAAGTTCGAGTGAAATTTGGCTGGAAGCAACTTGATTTACCTTCTCTTCAACTTGTGTAAGATTTTTATCTTTGAGTATGAATGTAAAAACGCTGATGATGCCCTTTTAAAGGGCGAAACATGTTCCTTCAATTTTTAGTTTAATAGGATGTAAGTCCTAACTTTGTAAATTCAATTGTATTGAATATGTTGATCCTAATAAATTTTGTTAATATCTTAAATTGATGTATATTTCAATACGGACCAAATATGAAATTTGTAACATGTAACTTACTCGTTTCCCATAAATATGTCGCAGAGTGCAGATTGGTTATGGAATTGAATATAATTATTGATCTTGTGTTTATTATTTTATATCACAATTTAAGTCGACTCTTAACAGAGAAAGAAATATGTTACATTTTATAAAATCGTTCAGATGATAATGACGTATGGCCTCCGAGATATCCTGAACAGCCTTCTAGTAGATCCACATTTCGAACACCTCTATTCTCCTCTTAGTGGCTTGTGCTAGTGTCCACGCCTCTATCCCCTTCAGCAGAACAGGGTAAACATAACATTTGATGATGCGCAGTTTGGTCGATAGGGTCAGATCTGGCGGTTTCTGCATCGGGGTCCCACTGTGCATTGGGACTGCTTCCTACGTAGACAAATTTGCAACTCTGTCAGTTGCTTCTATTCGTGCCATCAGGGCGCTTGCTCTTTCCATGCGGCTTTTCACCATGAGGTTGGTTTTTAATCGACGAAATCGTCGTTCTTTTAAGGTGAATATCACTTTGCTGAATGTAATAGTCTACTGGGACTAGGTCACGTGAGTATGGAGGAGGGGGGGGCACAAGTGTCTTCATGTTCGACAGCGGTGCGTGAACTGGGGCGTTGTCATGGTGGGGGCTCCTGCAGTAGTTGTTCCTCCACAAGTATGCTCTTTTTCTTCTGAAATTTGCTCTCAAACGTCTTAAGACTTCGAGATAATACTGGCTGTTCATCGTTTACCCTAATAGTGCACAGTATCCTGATGTCAAAGAAGATCGCCAACAACACTTTTACTTCACCTGCCACACTTTTTTCGGTTTCAGCGATTTTTAAGGCACCACATCTTGCCTCCGTAAATGTCTTCCCTAGTTTGGAGCAGAAGCGAATGTTGATACGCTGCTCGTGATGTTAAGACAACTCGACAGTCCTCAACTAGCACATGAGTATTCAGATCGATGCTTTCACGGCACTTATTTGAAAAGCTTATTTCCAAAGTGACGCAACTCCACTTTTTTCCGATATCAAACTGAACGTGAAAATGTATTTCCACAATAGTACTTTATCATGTGGGAAGGTATTTATCTCCAAACTGGAGTATATCGTGATTAAAATGACAACCAAAAGTTGTACTTATTTCTAACTAATCCTCGATGATTTTACTTCCAAAGTGCCGCTACTCCGCATGACCAATAGCTCGGCGCTCACATGTCACGTGACCGCTTAATGGTACTGGCGGGACTCTGCTCTTTTGCTCGTGGTTTTGCAGTGTGCAAACACACCCTGCTGAAAAGTGGTAAGAAATGGATTGTTTCTTGAAGGGGAACAAGGACCGTTGGGCAATGTACTGAAAGAAGACTAAGTCAAGGATATTGAGAGCCTCTTCGATAAACTGGGTGTACGTGAAGAACATCCTACCCTGGCATTTTATGGTACAATGTTCTCTTCTTCTTCTTCTTCTTCTTCTTCAACTGCTGAATATTGACACCCGTAAAGAAAAACATAACGTCCTTCAACTCGAATGTAATAACGATGGTTTAATTTATTTTGTGAGTTGAACATGTGGACTGTATGGACCAATAAGTCCTTCGAAACATTTCCCCCCCGAAAATGTTTGTGTTAAAAATACGGAATAATAATCTTTACGTTTGTTTTCGGTCATATGTCAGGCTTTTCTAGTTAAATGAATGTTTTTTTTTATTGTAGGCATTTTTTACTACTCATATTATACGCAGTTTGAAATTTCTAAATTGTGAGTAAATACAACGTTTGTGAAGTATTAAGCATTATATTTTGAATGTTTGAGCACCTACGAAGAAACCTAGCCCACACCGTTCTGCGTAATTCGTATTTCGAGCTAGTCTTCAGTTCCGAAGCGACGTAAATCCAAGATCCCTCGTCCATTTTTATGGTATTCTTTTTTTTTTTTTTGTTTGCTAGTTGCTAGTTTACGTCGCACCGACACAGATAGGTCTGATGGCGACGATGAGACAGGAAAGGCCTAGGAATTGGAAGGAAGTGGCCGTGGACTTAAATAAGGTACAGCCCCAGCATTTGCCTGGTGTGAAAATGGGAAGCCACGGAAAACCATCTTCAGGGCTGCCGACAGTAGGGTTCGAACCCACTATCTCCCGGATGCGAGCTAACCGCACGGCCAATTCGCCCGGTTATGGTATTCTTACCACTAAGATTTTAGTCATCATGACAAGCAGATTTTATTCGAATTGATGATGCTACATAGAAAAAATGAAGTCTCTAATCTTATTAGGAAATCAGATACCGGTAATTAAAAAGTGTTTGTGTTTCTTTGAGATGCGTCACTTTGGAAATAAGCCCTTCAATTTTTTTTTGCTAGGGGCTTTACGTCGCGCCGACACAGATAGGTCTTATGGCGACGATGGGATAGGAAAGGCCTAGGAGTTGGAAGGAAGCGGCCGTGGCCTTAATTAAGGTACAGCCCCAGCATTTGCCTGGTGTGAAAATGGGAAACCACGGAAAACCATTTTCAGGGCTGCCGATAGTGGGATTCGAACCTACTATCTCCCGGATGCAAGCTCACAGCCGCGCGCCTCAACGCGCACGGCCAACTCGCCCGGTCCCTTCAATTGTAGACATGATAATAAGATTTTGGGCTTTTGCCGAATCAGAAAATGTTTTCCAATATTCCTCATATCCTTCTCATTCAGAAATGTTTCTCAAACTTTCCTTGTGCCTAAACACTCTTTCAGAAGAAGTACCAACCCCAATACTTCAGAACAGAGTAGATATTTATTTTCATCTGTATTCTGTCTGTAGCTTTTATTCTTGTGTGCCCACATTAACTACCATAAACAAAACAACGGAAACTTACTTCATGATTTACCATCGGATGCACTCTACCTGATCAAAAGTATCCGCACATAGAGAAGAACAGTCTTTGTAGACTTAGAAAAGGCATTCGACAAAGTGAGGTGGGATGAGCTCTTGGAGATAATTAAAAACCATGGAGTGGAATGGAGAGAGAGAGAGAGAGAGAGAAGACTGATCAAGGAATTATATTACAACCAAACAGCAAGAGTGTGAATAAGAGAAGAATTAACAGAAGGAATCGGACTGGAGAGAGGTGTTAGATAGGATTGCTGCTTTATCACAAACTTTGTTTAATATTTACTTGGAGAAAATTATTGGAAGTAAGAGAACTGAATGCGTAAGATTTGCTGATGATATGGCAGTAATAGCTGAAAATGTGAAGGATCTCCCCAAAATGCTGAGAGAATTAAACAAAAAGTGTGAAGAGTACGGAATGAACATAAACATAAAAGAAAACTAAATTCATGATCATTGGAGGTAAAGGTGAAAAGGCGACAATCAAGGTAGGGGGGAGAAATTATTGAACAGATGAATAAGTTTAAGTATCTTGGAGATATTGTGACTGAAGACCTTCACTCTCTAACAGACATAAAGTCTCGAATTGCCTTAGGCAAGGAAAGCTTCAACAAGGAGAAAGAACTGTTTTGTGGCCCGCTAGAGAAAAACAAATTAATTCCATCCCCTGGTCTAAGGAGTTTGGACAGCCAAAGTAGGGAACTGCCTGTAGGGGTGAAGTACAGTGGGGACTTCGAGTGCCCTGGGACCGCTACGGTAGCTGTGAAGGCCCTTCAGGAACTCTGAAAAGTGGTGGCAAAAGGGGGCTCTGGTTAAGACGCAGCAGGTCGTTATGCTACTTAGGTTCCAAAATGGGTAAAAAATAAAAGTAAATAAATGCAATGTAAATTTTAATCTTATACCAGTTGCATAGTATTATTTGAAGTAATTCCACATACTGTATTTGAGTTGACTATGTCTGTAAGTATAGGAGATATTATAAGTAGAATTTTGTAAACAATATAAATTTATTAAGGATGATCTGTTTGTTTAATAGAAAAAAAATGTTAGCATAAATTGTATATTGTTGTATTCTAGAAAAAAAAAATTCTTCTCTTGTTAATTTAAAATTTAGTGCTTGACAATAATGTATTTTAGTGTACCATTTGCCACCGAGGTAGACACCTCATTTGCAAATAAAGAGATTTTGATTTGATTTGATCTGAGGAAGAGACTTGCAATGTGTTACGTATGGAGTATAGCTCTGTATGGCGCTGAAGCATGGACATTAATGAAGGAAGAACAGAGAAGAATGGGGGCATGTGAAATATGGATTTGGAGAAGAATTGAAAGAGTAAGCTGGGAAGATAGAATATCATATGAGAAAATTCTGAAGAGTGTGGGAGGAGTAAGGAGCATGCTGACTGTAATCCAAAAATGAAGAAAAATTGGATAGGGTATAATCTAAGACATACTTCTTTACTACGAGTGGTAATGGGGGATGATAAAAGGAAAACGAGGAAGGGGAAAGAGACGATATCAGTTATTAGACAGCATTAGAAAAAGAAAGGAAGAGATTATGCAGAAGTGAAGAAAAGGGCACAAGATCGAGAGAAATGGAGGTCACAGCCATAATTGGAAAGCCTATGATGATGACCCATATGTAACGCGGAAGTGAATCCTGGATGTCATGAGAGGCGGCCCGCCATTATAAAAACACGCGAGGAGTGTTGCGTTGTCAGTAGAAAAGCAGTAACAGGAGATCTCAGTGACTTCAAACGTGGACTAGTCATTGGATGTCACCTGATTAACAAATCCATGAGGGACATTTCAACCTTTCTACAGCTGCCCAAGTCGGCTGTTGGTAATCTGATTGTGAAGTGGAAACGCGAGGAAACAACCGCAGCTAAATCAAGACAAGGCAGACCTCATTTAATGACGGACACGGGCCGTCGACCATTTACTTTGATGGTCGTAAAAAAATCGCAAGAAATCAGCGGAAGGAATCTCTGGTGAGTACGGAAGTGTTACAGCAATTCATCCAGCACACTGACTGTGCGTCAGAATTAAAGGGAATGGGGTACAATTATCGAGCTGCTGCTCATAAGCCAAACATTTTTGTAGTCAACTTTAGGCGACGCATGAGGTGGTGCAAAGAGCGACGCCAGCGGACAGTGGATGACTGGAAACAAGTGATTTGAACTGATGAATCACCCTATACCTGGTGCAAATCCGATGGAAGTGTTTGGGTTTGTCGAATGCCTGGAGAACGTTACTTGCAATCATGTGTAGTGGCGAGAGTGAAGTACGGTGAAGGTTGTGTTATGGCATAGGAATACTTTTCGTGGTTAGGGTGTGGTCTCCTTATTGCGCTTGAGGAAACTATAAATGCGGATATGAACACAGTAGAGGACGAGTTCGGAGGCCATGATTGTTTGTACCATAAAACTGCATCTGTGAGGCAATGATTTGTGGAACACTTTGGGAAGAGTTGGAACGTCGACTTCACTCCAGACCCAGCGTTCCCTGGCTTAAGCTCTTGAGGAAGAATGGTCTGCCATTCCTGCACAGACATTGAGACACCTCATTGAAAATGATCCCAGCAGGAGCCGCCATAAAGTCGAAAGGTGGACCCGCCCCATATTAATGTCCAATAACAGGAAACGTGACGCGTATAAAATCTAAGTGCAATTTCAGATAGCTACCAGGATACTTTTGATCAGGTAGTATATGTTACGAAACGAAATTCTGTACAAAGCAACTTCTGTGGATTAGCGCTAGAGTGTACGATTCATTTTTCCAAGATCGTGGGATTCCCAACGAGAGAGCCAAAATTTCGACGAATAGAGAAATGCCATGGGACTTCACGACATGTACTGATGTATTCTTTAGATCCGATTGATAACATACACCCAGTCTTAGGAGCCATCAGTAGAGTTCCAGCGACACGTATACGTCTTATGGTTACGATGGGATAGGAAAGGTAAGAAAGAGGCCGTGGCTTTAATTAAGGTACAGCCCCAGCATTTGCCTGGTGTGAAAACGGGAAACCTCGGAAAACTATCTTCAGGGCTGCCGGCAGTGGCGTTCGAACCAACTATCTCCCGAATGCAAGCTCACAGCTGAGCGCCTCTAATCGCACGGCCATCTCGGTTCGGTTTTACGTGGAATATGTACCCCCGTGATGTAACGTCCTGTTTTCAGAATCTTAGTTGCGTTGACTGTTCTTCGAATCATGGTCAATTCGGCGGTTGGCGAAAGCACTCTGCTGACATAATCAAGATGTTATAAATCTGGCAGGCTTAAGGATATTACTGAGTGTGTCTACATTTACGTTTGAATGTACTGAACTGTGATCGCGAAATTTTGAAAACTTATAATCGTTTAAGATAAAGAGTACTAGTCCCAATCCTCATCTTTTATCAATCATTTGAGGAAGTATCCTCTTCAGACCTCGATATGTGCTGCAACGTAACAAAGCATTATGTCAATGTACGAAAATACTCCCTTCAGGCAGCACCAAGAAACAATATTGACATACGAGGGATCAATCAGCACCGACTTCCAGATCCCTCACCTGCCATAGCTGAAAACTATGATTGCTGTTATGCTCATGTATAATAATCTGTTATTGTTTTCTCTGCTGATCCAACATCTTTCTGGCTAAGAAATCTGGTTTGTGGGGAGGTGCTATAGTGCGGTGTGTACAATGGCCCTGGGCTCTCTAAACATGAAGATTGTGTGTGTGTATATACACGGCCAGTATGAAACATAACAAGGCCGATGGCTACAATATAGGACTAACATGCATGATACTCCAAGCCTGCTTGTCCGACATCCCCCTTCTACTGCTAACAATACCGCTAGTGACAGCGTCATTACTGAAAGAGCCCATCACAACAACATGGCGGAAGCACGTAAACAAATGAAGTGTTGCTTGTCAGACATAGCCTGCTACGTATAGGTGCGCTAGTGTTCTCCAAAAACTGGCCCCTCGCAACCTCCATGAAACATCATTGTCCTCAGCTATTCATTCTCGTCAAATGCTATTGAGAAAAGCTGTAAACAGGTAACATGATATTCTTTCACTACTTCTGTCTTTCAACAATCAGAATTCCACAAGCTGAGAAAGTTCTCACAGGGTGAGAATGTCCTGCTATTTATCTTATTTATAGTAGTCATACTATTAGTATGAAGGTATCCTTTTCATTTAAATGGGCACTCTTGTGAAATTTCTAGCTTCTGTATTTTTCACTCAGTGTTTAACTATTTTATTTCTGACGTATCTATATCCTAAAACAGGGATGGCGAACCTACGTCTTATGTGACACGTCACACAAAATACTAACATATTTGAATGTTTATAACATGTAATAAATAGGTCGGGTCCGCCTCCATGGTGTAGTGGTTAGTGTGATTAGCTGCCACCCCCGGAGGCCCGGGTTCGATTCCCGGCTCTGCCACGAAATTTGAAAAGTGGTACGAGGGCTGGAACGGGGTCCACTTAGCCTCGGGAGCTCAACTGAGTAGAGATGGGTTCGATTCCCACGTCAGCCATCCTAGAAGTGGTTTTCCGTGGTTTCACACTTCTCCTCCAGGCAAATGCCGGGGTGGTACCTAACTTAAGGCCACGTCCACTTCCTTCCCTCTTCTTTGGGTATCCTTTCCAATCTTCCCATCCCCCGCAAGCTCCAGGACACTGCCCTTGAGGCGGTTGAGGTGGGATCCCTCGCTGAGCCCGACGGAAAAAACCGGCCCTGGAGCGGATTAAGAAAGAAAGAAAGAAAAATAAATAGGTCGGAAATCTTGCAACATAGTACTATTTTTATCACTCTTTAATAAAGGGATATGTCTCAATTAATTCTATGGCAATTTTTTTTTCTTTTCACAAATGTTGTTAGGTTAAAGCAAAAATAACCTTATTCTAACTTTTACCTGTTTTTAACGTGCAATTTTCAGTAATGTTTGAAAAAAATCATGGAACATTCTCTCTAATGGATTTAGATGTCATGCAATATAATACCTAAATCAAGTCAAATGATGGGTTTCATCATGATTGTAGAGGAAAATAACCGATCGCACACTAGAGAGTAAAAATTAATAAACAAGACCTTAATTACTATAGATAAATGAGGTAATCCACCTAGTCAATACAATGTAAAATTAGTTCTTCAATTCATTTCAATCATAGTACGAGTTTCGTTCTATTGATATTAGGCCATCATCAGCCATAAGATCTTCAAACATTTAGAAAACTAATTGGACATGCATATAACAAAAATGGCTGGCATATTACTTGAAAATAGTTTTGATCTAAAACTCACTATACACACACACACAAAAAGTCACTGTCTTGAGGATGTAACACAATACTTGAAAATTCTTATGATCTGTTGGTAATTAATATTAGATCAGAACTATTAAATACTGTGCTATCAAATATTGTTATACTGTATGTATGGCCAATTAGTTTTAAGTGCTTTAATTTAATTTACTGTAATTTTAATTTAATTTATTGCTTGCTACAGGATTTTCACCCCAATTACAGCAGCATTCTTTGAGATACACAGAGAACTTACAAACAATTATTACTTAATATTACCTATCCTAACTTAAATCTTAATCTAATCCTTTTTACTTTCTAGGTATTCTAGATAAATAACTACATAAATAAAAGTATCACAATTAATAACAATGACACAGTGGCTGATGATGGCTTAATATCAATAGGCCGAAACTAGTATCATGATTAAAACTGAAGTACTAATTTTATATTGTATTGATTAGGTGGATTACCTCATTTACTTACAATAATTTTGTCATCAATACGGAACATGAAAATTATAAATTTTGAAGACGCTAATTGACACACTACTCGGTAAAAGTTTGCCGTCCCTGTCCTGTAGTCTATATAAATAAAATAGTGAGGGTCACGTGAAGCCCGACTTCTTTGCTGAATGATCAGCGTTGAGACCTTCGGTTGAGAGGGTCACGGGTTCGATACCCTGCCCGGTCGGCGATTTTAATTGCGTGTGATTAATTCTTCTGACTCGGGGAATGGCTGTTTGTGTTTGTCCCAACACTCTCCTCTTCACATTCAGACAACACACGACACGACCAACCATCACAGAAATATGCCATAGTGATTACAGGTGTGGAAAAGCGGGAGAAGAAGCGAGGGTCACGTACCTGCGCAATTATTATTTGTCTTTAGTTGGGATATAATTGACTTTCTTTCAATGGTATTCTAGCTTTTATTTATATTACTATATGCATTATTGTGGTAGTCTTTAATCTGAATTTCATTACTTCACTAATTCCTCACAGTTATTGGGTATGTACCAATCTTATTATTTGCATGTTACGCGTATGTCCAATGTATAGAGTCCCTTAAAGTGAACTTTTCTCGTTGGTACCTTTCATGAATAAATACATTCCTTTAAAGAAAACACAATAACGGAGGGGCTCAGAATTTGAAGATGGTCGTTTAAAAAAAAAGGCAGTTTGGTACGGGTAGCGCAGATGTTTTCTAATACTGTGTGTTTCTGTACAGAACCCATGGGATCGAACCCCACCATCGGCAGACCTGAATACTTTTTCCTGTAGCTTCCGATTTTCACACCAGGCTCCGAGCTGTCAGTGGAGGGATGGAGTGGCATGACACTAGTAGACGAACAAGCTAATAAGTTAAGTTATTGGTTTTATCTCCAACTGATTATTTTTCTGGTTTTCGGAGATGCCGAGGTGCCAGAATGTTGTCTCGGAGGAGTCTAGTTTAAGAGCCAGTAAATCTACCGACTGGCGTATTTGAGCACCTCGAAATGCAGTCGGACTGAGCCGGGATCGAACGCGCAAACTTCAGCTTAGAATTTAGTCCCGCAGGAGTTCTTTTACGTGCCAGTAAATCTACCGACACGAGGCAAATACCACCGGACTGAGCCAGGATCGAACCTGCCAGGTTGGGGTCAGAAGGCCAGCGCCTTAACCGTCTGAGCCACTCAGTCCGGCTTAAATGTTTTCAAAGAACTGGGAAATGTATCGATCATTTCCCTTGATAATTTATTCCAATCCCTTAGGCCTACTCCTCACCAATCTGTCCTCTTGAATTCCAACTTTTAAAAGCTCCACTAAAGCTTATTCTTCTGCTTATGTCATTCCACGCTAACTCTCCACTGACAGCTCTAAACATACCGCAGAGCCCAGCAGCTCGTCTCCTTACTCACAAGTCTTCCCAGCCCAAAGTTTGGAACATTTTAATAACACTACTCTTCTGTCGGAAATCATCCAGAGCAAATCGTAGAAGTTCGAAATCAAATGACTAGAAATATAAAATAAATTGTTTACACAGTGACTTTAATTGGTGACTACCCTATATCTGAGATTAGACGTAAAAAAAGTAGAAGCTGCTTCCTAGTTGTTGGTACTGGAAATTGCGAGACGCTGTTGCGACTCTCCTTTTTTCAAGACTCTCTTTCTCTCTCTTTTTCATCGTCTTCTTTGCGCTCTTCTTTTTAACCTTCTCCTTTCCCCTCTCTAACACTTTAATGGTGTTACATGATCGAAAATTACTCCAATGTCTAATTATTGAATTAGCCCAACTTATTTTCAGGCCAACACTGTTGGTAACAATGTGTCCTTAGTTGAGCTGCCAACCTCCTCCTCCTCCTCCTCCTCCTTGTTTTATAGCAGAAGTTTTAATAACTAGTTTGTTTCGGCATCACAAGACAGTAAAGTATATTACTGGTGCGAAAATAGATTGCTGTTCCTTCTCTGTATTTACTTCGCGTGATTTACTAAATGGAATTGTCATTAATGATGATTTTTTTCGAAGTTCCTCCTTCAAGGTGTGGTCGGCAATATTAAATGTCAGAAAATTAAAACGCTCACGATACAAATTTTGATTACTTAGTAAATTGACTCGCTTTTTTAATGACTCTGGTTAGCCTGTACATTAGACAACCTTAAAAACGAAGAAGCAGAACGCTTTATTCACCTATTTAACTGTTACTAAGAAACGTGATTACAGAGTAGTAGTAAAAGACGTATCTGGTCTCTCTTGCTTTTACTGGGGGATATTAAAAGCTCTAATCTACTGTGGCAGGTTGAAGTGTAAGAGCAGTAATCTGCAGCGGAGCACTCTTCGCTGATCTCAGGTTCCAATACCGAAGTGGAAATGCCGTGTGAAAAATGAAAACCTACAACCTGTTTTCCAGTCTTTGACCGGTTCAGGGATGTAATGAATGAACCAGATATAGGCTATTATTACAATGGGGTCGCCACTCCCAAGGTGATATTAATGACTGATAAATGATATGAAATGATAATGGAGAGTGTTGCTGGAATGAATGATGACAGGGAAAACCGGAGTACCCGGAGAAAAACCTGTCCCGCCCCCGCTTTGTCCAGCACAAATCTCACATGGAGTGACCGGGATTTGAACCACGGTATCCAGCGGTGAGAGGCCGACGCGCTGCCATCTGAGCCACGGAGGCTCTGTAATGCCGTGTATATAGTTTTATTTCAGCTTATTCCACAGCAACTGCAAATATTTTTACGATGATGGATACTACGCCTATCACAGGCTAAGGTAATGTACTATGTATCCTTAAAAAATCAAATAAGTCCGAAAAGTGAATGCAGTTAAATTATCGCTTTAGCTACATAATTTTTTATTTGATAATTTATTAATTTTTATTTCATTTTCTTTGATATTTTACTTCAAAGCACGCAATCTAGCAATCTTAAGATTTATGTGACTGTTGCTATCGTGGTCATAGCCACAAGACATTATTTTTTAAAATCTGCGTCTCGGGGACTCGACTTTTCATTTCTTAATCCGCTCTTGCAACGGTCGGGATTCGAACCGCCGCCGCATTAGTGAGAATCCAGTAAGATTACAACACAGCTATCATACCCTTTGATTATTTTATTACCGAGCTCGATAGTTGCAGTCGCTTACGTGCGGCCAGTATCCAGTAATCGGGAGATAGTGGGTTCGAACCCCACTGTCGGCAGCCCTGAAGATGGTTTTCCGTGGTTTCCCATTTTCGCACTAGGAAAATGCTGGGGCTGTACATTAATTAAGGCCACGGCCGCTTCCTTCCCATTCCTAGGCCTATCCTACCCCATCGTCGCCATAAGACCTATCTGTGTCGGTGCGACGTAAAACAAATAGCAAAAAAGATTATTTTATTCGACGTAATTTATGATTTATTTATTTATTATTAATATTATCATTGATGGTGATCTAAGCTTATGGGCTTCATCGCCAGCACCTTTACAGTCCAGTGCGGACGTCAGTTTTCTGGAGGACCTTCCTCGAGGTTTTGCCGTCCTTGACAATTGCCCACCAGTTTTCATTCCTAGTTACTCGTACCTTGTTATATTTTCTTTCCATGGAATTGCTTGTTGTGATCCTTTGTTATAGTAGTAGTAGTTGTTGTTGTTGTTGGGTAGTTATGTTTTAACTTTATTATCGCACTACTGTAAGTGACCATTGCCACCGGGATATTTTCCAATTGCAATGTATTTATTAATAATAATACTAATAATAATATTTATAATAATGTCGCCGTGGCTCAGGCGGTAGCGCGCCGGCCTCTCACCGCTGGCTTCCGTGGTTCAAATCCCGGGCACTCCATGTGAGATTTGTGCTGGACAATGCGGGGGCGGGACAGGTTTTTCTCCGGGTACTCCGGTTTTCCTTGTCACATTTCATTCCAGCAACACACTTCAATATCATTTCATTTTATCTGCCATTATTAATCATTGCCCCACAGGAGTGCGACAGGCTTCGGCAGCCGGCACAATTTCTATCCTCACCGCTAGATGGGGCTACATTCATTCCATTCCTGACCCTGCCGAATGACCGGAAACAGGCTGTGGATTTTCATGTTCATACTAATAATAATAATAATCTCTTCCGCATCTCCTCTTCCTTTCCAATAAGTATTTCTTCCTTCATATTCCGCACATGCCCAACACACCTCACTTGTTTTGCCCGTATTATTGAAAGAAGCGTGTTGCCGCATTTCTACATTCCTTTCTCCTTCCCTTCGCTTCTGGCTCAATTGTTCGTTCGTTCAGACCGCTGTGTTCTCTTGTACGTAACTTGGAAGTGCGAGGCTTGGCATCTCCAAGCAACACGAGCCGGCCATCAAACTTCTACATGACAACCTCAGCAGGTCTGCCTTCGTTTCCATGGCAGGTACTACCAATTCTTAACTACTGCGACATTGGTCTCGTTGATGCGACCCGCGAACGAACTATGAAACTTCAACGAGCATTGAACTGTGGTCTTCGATTTGTTTTTAACTTGAGTTATGATGCTCACATAATCCTAGCGACGAAATTTCCATGTCCTTACTATATGCGTCTCACGAGAAGTGACGGCAGCTTGTAGGTACGGCACGAGTAATAGATAATCTAAACTAAGCTACAAACGCCAGTGCGAGTTCTCTGAAAGAGATGCGTGTTCATTATTAAACTGTTCATTATGCAGTGCTTGCAGTAAATGTGTAACTAAAGCTCTACCAATTTGAAAAATCACAGCAGCACTTTAGTTCACAAGAATCACCGCGGACGGAACCGATGTCCATTTTCAGGCCTTGAGACTTGAGACTGGCGCATGCGCAAAAGCCATGCTCACCCTCCGCACCCCTTATCCTGCATGACGCGACTTCTCCTCAGATGACCATAGTACGTTGATAGGCCTATGTCGAACTCTGAAAGAAATCTATCCAAATATATTTCTTCATAATTCCATTTATTATTCTCATTCCTTAATAGGGAACATGCATGATCCGGGGTTTTAATTAAAAATAGGCTAATCTGATTCAAAATTTTATGCAGAATTCAAAAATGTTATCACAATGTACATATAATAACTCCAAACATGATAAAAATATAAATTCAAGTACGAGAATGTCACGTGACGCAAGTATGCTATCTCATTGGTCTGACGTCATCGTACAGGTTGACTGAATTAGCAGACGAAATAACACATAGTGTGCTGTGAGAAACAGGATACACTTCGCGTATTTCTACTTTATGTTAGTGTCTGGTATAGTTAAAATCGAGGTCTATACATTGGATAATAATCTGAGTGGTATATTTTGGACTTCAAATGAATCCTGCGCAGACAATGAGACAGAAAACTTATAAATGTTGTATAGCACATCGCATACCATCCCAAACAAATTGTTTATAAATGTTCCAGAGGACGCTAAAACTAGGAAGAAATGTATTTTGGCGAGCCAGAGAAATGCTGGTGATATATCGAAAAAGTCTACAGTTTATATCTTTGAAGATAATTTTAACGTAAATTGAATTTGTTTGAATTTTCAATCACTTTTCCATGTTAGCTGTTCTAGTGGTAAAACTTTAAATTTTAAATTTTAATGTATGATGCTTTAATTAAATGCATCAATTACATCTTGGAATATGAAAGTAATAAACAGTGCATTAATTAATGCTGATTATTAAAGTATTCTCCAAACCTAACCTATGTTTTGGGTGATCCATGTCAAGGTAATAGATCAAAGGGGTTATGAACCATATTGAAAGCTCTAATTATACCAGTTTATCTTGGCATGCGACAGTTATTTATGTCTTTATTGAAGAGCTTACATTTGTAAAGAAATTTAGGCCATAGCTAAATACTCTATACTGTAACAAATAGGCGTGTACATCATGAAAGAGAACAACGTGAATTTAACAAATGCATATCTCTACACAAAACCAATGCTTGTCTGTCGGGGTGGTCTGTCTTATAAGTTAACTATACTCAGTTATAATAATATTATCATAACATTAATGAAATAAATAACATAATTGCACACAGGTGAAAATACATTACTGGTACTAAAAATAACAGTGATGTTGGTGTTTAAAGTATTAGCCAACTTAGCCCAAGTTTTAGGTTATACAAGCCAAGTCAGTAAATCAATAAATCACAGCACCCAAAGACATTCCTATATTGAACGACTAAAATGTCACCAAGACACTTTTCTTGCTTGATATGCTCAGCTTGTTAAAACCCAAATGTAATTAAAGTTATTGACTTTACACCCCACTAACTACTTCTACGGTTTTCGGAGACGCCGATGTGAACGAATTTAGGCCGCAGCAGTTCTTTTACGTGCCAGTAAATCTACCGACACGAGGCTAACGTATTTGAGCACCTTCAATTACCACCGAACTGAACCAGTTTCGAACCTGCCAAGTTGGGGTCAGAAGGCCAGCGCCTCAACCTTCTGAACCACTCAGCCCGAGTTGTGAAAACTAGATTAAGTCATATTTATCTTTATCTTTATCATGTTTAAATTTTTCCCTCCACCAAGATATTTCAAGTTTCTCTTTCATGGGCCCCGGAAGTGGGTAGGCCAGTTGCCCCAACTATAAATATATATTTTTTCAGGAATGATAGATTATAGACCTATAGTACTATGATCTTTCTTTCTTTCTTTCTTTCTTTCTTTCTTTCTTTCTTTCTTTCTTAATCAGTTTACCCTCCAGGGTTGGTTTTTCCCTCAGAATCAGCGAGGGATTTCACCTCTACCGCTTCAAGGGCAGTGTCCTGGAGCGTGAGACTTTGTACAACTGGTGAGGAGGGCCAATACCTCGCCCAGGCGGCCTCACCTGCTATGCTCAACAGGGGTCTTGTGGGAGGATGGGAAGATCGGAAGGAATATACAAGGAAGAAGGAAGAAAACGGCCGTGGCCTTATGTTAGGTGCCTGGAGGAGAAGTGGGAAAATACGGAAAACCACTTCGAGGATGGCTGAGGTGGGAATCGAAACCCTTCTATACAGTTGACCTCCCGAGGTTGAGTAGATCCCGTTCTAGCTCTCGTACTATTTGTTTTCAACTTTCATGGCAGAGCCTGGAATCGAAAGCGGGTCTCCGGGGGTGGCAGCTAATCACATTAACCACTACACCACAGAGGCGGACTAGTACTATAAAGGTAATAGCCCACTGCAGGGAACCGCGCCGCGCCGCGCGGAACAAGCTTGTGGAACATTCCACGGGTCATTTTCCGAGACTTCGCCCATACAGCCCACCCCACCGCACTGCTCTCACACAGAAATATGAGTTCCAGTTCCGAGGAGGACTTATTATTTTCGGTTGCGATATTTACAAATGAGGAAGAAGAAAAGCGCGAAAGAAAGAAAAGTTCGGGTCCACAACATTTATGAGAAAAGGGAAACGTACGGAGAGTTTCACCATTTATTTCCTGATCTACTAAAGGACCGAAGTAAATTTTCCCACTGCTTTCGTATGTCCCAAGAAAAATTCTATGAACTATTGAACCTAGTTAAGCCGTGTGTACCGAGTTCGATAGCTGCAGTCGCTTAAGTGCGGCCAGTATCTAGTCTTCGGGAGATAGTAGGTTCGAACCCCACTGTCGGCAGCCCTGAAAATGATTTTCCGTGGTTTCCCATTTTCACACCAGGCAAATGCTGGGGCTGTACCGTAATTAAGGCCACGGCCGCTTCCTTCCCACTCCTAGTCCTTTCCTCTCCCATCGTCGCCATAAGACCTATCTGTGTCGGTGCGACGTGAAGCAACTAGCAAATAAAAAAGCCGTGTGTAGAGCGAGAAAATAATATCACCTTTCGCCGAGAAAGGCGTACAGTGCACAATACCACTAACCGCGTGAAGGTACGAGCGTGCTGGCACTAGTTGAGGACTCACGAAGACTGCCGAAACGCCATGAAACCACATTCTTTCCGTTATTCCTTCCTTCTACCCTCGCCCAGACAAGCGCGCCGAAAGGAAAAAGTTCCGTTCCAGAAACCAGGGGGCTTCTGGTGCGGAAATTCCACAAGCTTGTTCCGCGCGGCGCGGCGTGGTTCCCTGCAGTGGGCGTTAAGCCATTTTATTTCACAAGAAGCAGACCACGGAAATTTCTTCTCGGCTGCGCGGCGCGATGTAGTGGGCGATTACCTTTATGCTCCCTATATGTTTATGTTAGTGCTGAAATCCGATTTGTTACTTTACTAATGCTGAAAGCCCGAAAATGTAATGTTATTCTTTAATATGCAAACCAGTCTAGAAGGAAATGTTGAAAGTGATGATTACTATCCAGGTTCGTTGTTATCCTAATACTATGAGTTACAGTACATTGAACGTACGTTCCTGGAACTCAATCCCAGCTGAAATTAGAGGCATAGGCAATCCGAGGCTATTTAAAAGGAAATGTTTTTTTGCTACGGGCTTCACGTCGCACCGACACAGATAGGTCTTATGGCCACGATGGGATAGGAAAGGCCTAGGAGTTGGAAGGAAGCGGCCGTGGCCTTAATTAAGGTACAGCCCCAGCATTTGCCTGGTGTGAAAATGGGAAACCACGGAAAACCATCTTCAGGGCTGCCGATAGTGGGATTCGAACCTACTATCTCCCGGATGCATGCTCACATCCGCGCGCCTCTACACGCTCGGCCAACTTGCCCGGTAAGGAAATGTTTAATGTGGTACTCAAATATGTAAAAAGTAGATTTCACCAACGTAAACATTTAATAATTAGCTCTTAATTATCAATAAGGATACAAAATTATAGAGGTTAAGTAAATTAATTTTAGTGATTTTTAGAAATATAATATGTAAAAATGATTTTATGTGCATTATTCTGTAACTTGTATAAAGCTATTGTATAATATAGTTTGGCATAATAGCAGGCTTCATAGCCTGAGCCACGCCATATAAGAAATGCAATAAACTAAACTAAACTAAACTATATAAAAGATGCCACTTACAAACTTGCATTTTATCCGCGAATTTCTGCTGGAACAAAAGTCACTATTTTTCAAGAATGATGGCATCTACACATGGTAGATTGTCTGGCTATACTGTTTTGAACCTTCTTCTGTTATTTTGAAGTTATTCGCGTTCACGAATAATAAATAATCGGCTTTTAGTAACAGCTGAAGCCAAAAGACAGATTGTCACGTGATTCTCGTCCTTTGAGTCTGGCCTTCTTGCCATACGAACAGTCTGTCACGGATAGGATTGGCAATATTCTCAGAAAGCACAATATCAAGACCATTTTTAAGCCTAATATCATCATAGGCAATTGTTTGCGATCTGTCAAAGATCCTATTGGTTTAAACTGCGCTGGAATACATATGATTCCTTGAGAATGGCTGGTAGAGCTGCATGCGGTACTGGATCGTGACGTCACAGCGCGCCGCTTACGTCAGAGGACGTTTCACTCGCCTTGCGGAAAGGGAGTTTTAAATATTTTTTAAATGGTAGAAAACAAGGCAACTTACCACAATGTAACACGTTTACGTACTATTTCATTGGTGTACTTAAAAAATATATTTTTGAAAATTATGTATGTTCCCTGTTGTAACACTAGATCTGTCACTTCCCTCGCTATTCCCGTCAACCACCCTTCAGTGTATAATAGATCCTTTGTTGTGGTTGGGTCACGACTTTGGAATTCACGTTCATCTACTGTCAGGAACTCTCAACTCAATACAAAAATTTAAGACTGCTGATTGTTTTGTGTGATTAGGGACGTATGGCATGTTGTGTGATTGTGGTAGGTATGCTAGAAAGGTTACATCGCGCATTTCTATCTACGAAATGTCACTGTAAAATTTGTCACAAATGGAACATAATAATTGCTTTTACACAGTTGAAGTCTAAAATCTGCGGTAAATTAAGAAATATTTTATTTTTGGAGAATATTATGTATACCTACTTTACTATTTCACAAGTACTTTTGGCGCTACGCTCACAGTAACACACGTATGTCTTATGTTTGTCTTACACTTTAAACAATTTCGTGTGTGATGTCTGTGTCCACGTAAGTTCTTTGCTTTCGTTTCATTGCTTCAGTTGTCAATGACATCATTTCCTGAATTGTAGTGATTTATTGATATTGGGTCCTCTCATCACCATCCTTGCCAAAAGCGTGCTATGCTTAACACGCTATCAGCCGAGCAAGGGAGGTTTGTGAGGAGGATAATTAAACGGTGAACTCGAGTTCCTAACCAGAACATTTCTGAGCAATGGCTATTGAAGGAAACAGATTGACGAAGTGCTACATCCTAAGCCAAAAGACAAATTGTCACGTCTTTGCCAGCCAGAGAAGTCTGCTGTGGCAGAACATGCCATACATAATGACCATCAAATAATTTTTGATGCAACTTCTGTCATTTGTAAAGAGAAACATTTTATTCCCAGAATCATTCGTGAGGCGTTAGAAATTGCTAAACGCCCGAATAATGTCAACAAAGGTGACGGCTATATACTGAGTAGATCATGGCTACCCTCCATAGTTAACTCGTCAACATCTTTCTCCGTGACTCTGGAGGCCCTGGAATGAACTACATTTCTAACAGGGTCTCTGTATCTTGAGTTTGGTTACTATGGAGTGACCGTAGCCGTTTTGCTTTGTTGTTGCTCTGGGTACAGGGTCGAAACGCATCAGCTGGTATTTAATATCACACGACCTAATATCCCCAAATTATTATCATAATGCCAGTATTTAAGTTCAAAACAAAAAAGCGGAAGAAACTAAGCTATAAATTATTTGTATGAACTAAAGGGGACGGGGGGTTTATATGGGCTATTTTCTGTTTGTACAGAATCAGAGGTAAACTACGTCACATAAATAAAACCTCAACATGAAGTGTAAGGCAAATTGGGTGAGAAAGTAGACACATCATTTTTATGGGCTTGAGGGGTGAGGGATGCATTTAATTGCATTTAATAAATTTCTCCAGGCAATAACGGCTAGAAAATGGACGCAACAAATAAATACTGTAGATGACCCTACAAAATATCACAATATTAATGTTAAAGAAAAATATCACACACGTAGACTTATCGCATAATTGTCACTCAACGCAAGACAATTACGCACTGATTTAAAGCCTAAAACACACACTCAACAAACAAATACTGTAGAAGACTTCACTATAGAAGAGAGCTGCCGGCGGTTCACAGAGTGAGGGACTACACGAGACTTGTACCAGAGCAACACAGATGAAGGGAAATGAAGGAAGGCAACGAAGCGATGGCTGTTCCCGCCATTGTGCTTCCTCCCTACAAATGTATTTATGGAAACGAAAATGTTATGTATTTATTTTAATAAATCACGGGGGGAAAATGCCTCAAGCTCTTTATATATCCTCCATTATAAATTACAAAGTATAGTATAATATCCATTAATCGCGAGGAATTATGGGTGTCTCAGAGGGAGGGGGGTGTTCACTCCTTGTAGGTCCATAAGAGTCATATTGTTTTCTTAAAGTGGAATGAGCTATAGTAAAGGGCAGTCTGAGATGGGGTCTCGAGATTTCTCGAAAGTAGCGCAAGCATCTGTTTCTCGCAAGAAATGTCGAGAGATTTTGCGAGCGTTGTCTCCTCATTGTGCGACGAGCAGTCTGTCGTATAGGCCTACAGGTAGACGGAGCTGAATATGGTTTGCGCCGAATATGCGAACAACCAACCACAGGCCTTCTCCATTCCGTAAATAAGTATCAACAAGCGAGTAGGCTGTTCATTTCTACCGTGGTCTCTTATTGACGCGGTATAATTATAAAGGATACACATTCTGGCATTGTATGCAGCGGTTAGTAATGAGAAGACTAGGGCCGACGGCTACTGTTGGTGATGATAAACGGGGTTAAAAGTCAGGTTGTGAGTTTTACAAATAGGAAAAGTCCTCTCAGTTTTAATTACTGCGTTGATGGGGTGAAAGTTCCTTTTGGAAATGATTGTAAGTATAAGAGTTAAAATAAGGAAAGGTCTTCATAGGGGTTGTCACACAAATGGAATTGTAAATATAGGGTACAGATTTCTGCACATGGTTCTGAGGGTGTTTAGGGGTTGTAGTAAGGATTTAAAGGAGAGGCATATAAGTCTACGGTGAGACCCCAGCTAGAGTTTGGTTCCAGTGTTTGGGACCCTCACCAGGATAACTTGATTCGAGAACTGGAAAAAATCCATATAAGAAAAGCAGCTTGATTTGTTCTGGGAGATTTCCGACAAAAGAGTAGTGTTACAAAAATGTTGCAAAGTTTGGGCTGGAAAGACTTGGGAGAAAGGAGACGATCTTCTCGACTAAGTGGTATGTTCAGAACTCTCAGTGGAGAGATGGTGTGGAATGACATTTGTAGACGAATAAATTTGAGTTGTGTCTTTAAAAGTAGGAAAGTCACAATATGAAGATAAAGTTGGAATTCAAGAGGACAAATTGGGGCAAATATCGTTTATAGGAAGGGGAGTTAGGGATTGCAATAACTTAGTAAGGGTTCAATAAATTTCCAGTTTCCTTGCAATCATTTAAGAAAAGGCTAGGAAAACAACAGATAGGGAATCTACCACCTGGATGACTGCCCTAGTTGCAGATCAGTAGTGATTGATTGATTGATTGGTTGATTGATTGATTGATTGATTGATTGATTGATTGATTGATTGATTGATTGATTGATTGATTGATTGATTGATTGATTGATTGATTATTCGCTTTTCTCCTTCCTCGTTCTATTAAGGATCAGATATTTCTTGTCTCCGTTATATTCCACTCGGAATGTGTTTAATGGCTAAGGTTTGGATCATCGGTTTACATCATTACTCATTATTTACCAGAGCCCACATTCAACATTCATTTGACTAATGGTTGTGTTTTCCGACATTATGACGACGAAGGAAATAATTCCTTACAATGTTATAGAGTATTCGAGTCATAATTAGGTACTTGGGTATATGGCGGTGCAATGTGTATTTGTGTTAAATTGTACGTGACAACTTCAAGACGATGTCCAAAACGCAACAAAAGTCGTGGACGTGGGATTATTTTGAAGAGATGCCACATAGCGAAATCCGCTGTGTCGTGTGTTTAAATGAAGTATAACACGTCAGGAGAAATACTACTTGGATAATCCGGCTCTTAAAAACACTTTATATCACAGAAGGAGGATCGTCACGGAGAATACCTGCGACCCGGTCTGCATCACAAGTTGTCGACAACAATTACGAGGTATCCATGTAGGTGTATATCCTATCGACAGTTATTAACAAATTGTAGGGCCTACAGGGTTATTCAGTTAAGATGTTCACGCAAATAACTTTTAAATCGTTTAAGATAATGACATCTGTTTCACTTTCGTTAATGGTGTTTTGGAGGTCATAGTTGAACATGAAATACTTTTCTAGGCTTTTGACAAAATGTATCGGCACACACTTCTTCATTTGAGAACGCTATTTCACGCAATAACTGCTGATGATAATATACTATCAACCTTACGCTCGTAGTTACCGGGACGTCGCACAGGTCGCAGCACAGGAGAATCGGTCTCGAGATTCTCACGAGATTCTCGAGTTCTGTAATATCAGTTTCGAGATTCTCGAGTGAGAGCACTTCCCATACATACATACATACATTATCATTATAGACTGTTATGCCTTTCAGCGTTCAGTCTGCAAGCCTCTTTTATTTGTTGATTACTGTAGTCACGTCCTAGTTCGTGAACCATGGGCAACGGCTGAGTGGCCTAGTAAGTGGTCCTGAGAGTCGGGATACCAGTTGCTATGGAATGGGAGTGGGCATCTCGGACATATTCTGAGCCGTGGCCCTCCTTGTGCTCAGGCGGCTAGGACTATACAATTCAACGGTGGTCCATAACCCGTTAGAGGAGAGATCCTCACTTGGATTATGTGCAAGTAGGGTAGCATCCTGCTTCATGAATTTACCGAGCTCAGAACACTTTAAGCACTTCCCATTACTTGTAATAATGCTACCATTAACAATATTCGTTACATGTCAATATACAACTTTTCCATTTTGAAGGAAGTCACGGAATATTTACAATTCATAGAATAACGAAGAAAATGAAGAATTGACGGTTCTTTAGTTTCTATCGGCTCTGAAAGATACCGGAATTTTGGTCTGAAATGGGACGGTAGACCTATTGACACGATTCTGACGAATTTGAGAACAGAACAGACAAACGGAGTACAAGTATTCTTCCTAACCGACGAATTGAGAGAAAAATGGCGTTTCTTAAAGTCTTGTTCTAATGAATCAACATATAAATGGTATTCGTGTTGAGTAAGAATTGAACATGATTGGGCACAGAAGAACAGCACTTTATCTTCGAACTACTCAGGCCAGTCGCGATGGTCACGTCTCCACATTGAACCTTTGCTTGAATTTGTAAAATTTGCTATTTCATCCGCTATTAGGTTTGATTTGTTAGCCTATACAAACTGGTCCTAACTTAATCTACATCATTTTAAAGACATGTTACTTGTCGAATTGTGCAGTGATTTAACACAGCATACAGTGCATTCATGCATATTATACTGAACGATCACTCTATTAGGAACACCTGGGGTGTGACACTTCGGGAGCAATGACGCGATACCACGTGGTGACAACATGACGAGCGGCTCACGGATTACGTACTGACCTCTGCTTTGCACGTCAGGCGATAACATTTCGCAGTAATGAGTAAGCGTGGCGATTTCAATGACTTTGAACACGTGCAGATAATTTGAGTCCAGAGGTGGGGTACGATGCGCAAAGGTATCACCGAGATATTACTATAAAATTTGTCACAAATGGAACCTAGCAATTGCTTTTACACATATCAAGTGAAAAATTCCTGGCACATTAAGAAATATTTCATTTTTGGAGTATATTATGTATGCGTACTTTACCACTTTACAAGTACATTTGGTGTTACGCTCACAGTGACACACGTATATGTCTTTTGTCTCACACGTTGAACAATTTCGTGTGTAATGTCTTTGTTCGCTGAAGTTCTTTGATCACGACGAGTTGTGGACTTGTGCCCTAACTGATTCATTAAGTTATTTATTGGTCCAGGGATCATGCTACTTCGGCAATAGCTTAAGGTCTTGTAATTTAACAATAACCTGTTCATTTGCCTCATCGAAAAATGAATACTGTTCACCTCCATTTTGCTTTTTGAAGTAGCCGCTCTACTCATAACGGACAAAGATAATGAGAATCCACAGACATAGCACTCGCATTCCTCGGTGCTAGCCCTGGACCTCAAGAAAAGAACAAAAGACGGCATCAGCAGCGGAATACGACATAAACCAGTCCTGTCTACAAGCCTTAAGTATGTTTTCATATTTCTCAAATAACGACGGTATTTCTTAATGTGCCAGGAATTTTTCACTTGATATGTGTAAAAGCAATTGTTATGTTCCATTTGTGACAAATTTCATAGTGATATCTCGGTGATACCTTTGCGCATCATACCCCAGAGGTGTTTGTGCCAGTATCTTAACAGTAGCCGCCCTAGTTGGTTGTTACCTACCACCGAATCGAGGCAAGAGTGGAGGAATCGTGGGCACTGGGCAGACATCGAGCAGAAGATCAAACTGTGGCCGGTCACGAGCAATTGACCAGAGAGGCGAGCGTCGGGTGTTACACCTGGTATCATGACCATGTGACGTACCTTGTGTCGAGTCGGGTTCGGCTGGTGGTGGTGATTATTGTTTTAAGAGGAAGTACAACTAGGCAACCATCCTCTATATAACACTAATCAGAGGGGAAAATGGAAGGGATCCGACACTTCGAAAAATGAAGATATCGGTCAGAGAAAGACAAGGGCCACGAAGGGCGTGAAAATGAAAGACTCCCTAGCCCTCGCAAACCTAATAGCGTCGGGGTCAGAAAAGAACAAGAGTTGACCAAGAGAGGTCGGATAGGATAGATGAAAGTTAGGAGCCTGGCACAAGTAAGTGGAAGCAATGCCAGGGCTCAGCTAAGGGCCCCGTGGTCGCCGACCCACGCTCCAAAGTTCAGAGCCCCTGGGGCCCCTTTTAGTTGCCTCTTACGACAGGCAGGGGATACCGTGGGTGTTATTCTACCGCCCCCACCCACAGGGGGATCGGGTTCGGGAGCCGCAGACCAACAAGGGTACTCCGGTTGACCACACGTCATCATAAACAACGCGTCGCGTAGGCTCAATGAGGGCGTCAGAGTACCTTGGACGCATGGAAGTAGGTTGTCTCGAACGATGAGCGGTTTATGATGAATTTTTTTTTTTTTTTTTTTTTTTGCTAGGGGCTTTACGTCGCACCGACACAGATAGGTCTTATGGCGACGATGGGATGGGAAAGGCCTAGGAGTTGGAAGGAAGCGGCCGTGGCCTTAATTAAGGTACAGCCCCAGCATTTGCCTGGTGTGAAAATGGGAAACCACGGAAAACCATCTTCAGGGCTGCCGATAGTGGGATTCGAACCTACTATCTCCCGGATGCAAGCTCACAGTCGCGCGCCTCTACGCGCGTGGCCAAATCGCCCGGTTTATGATGAATAGGCATCTATTTGTATGCAAATGGATATTTTGTTTGCCGATATGCAGACCTCCAAAACCGAAAGTGAGATTAATTATTAAGTTTAATTATGCATATATATGTATATATGCGCAGCTGTGAGCTTGCATCCGGGAGATAGTGGGTTCGAATCCCACTGTCGGCAGCCCTGAAGATGGTTTTCCGTGGTTTCCCATTTTCACATCAGACCAATGCTGGGGCTGTACCTTAATTTAGGGGCCAAAGCCACTTCTTTCCCACTGCTAGGCCTTCCTATCCCATCGTCACCATAAGACCTATCTGTGTCGGTGCGACGCAAAAAAAAAAAAAAAAAGAAGAAGGAATGCATAATTTCAAATTTCGGATGTATTGTGTATATTTTCGGCTTTTATGGTGCATAGTTTAACACGTTTTAACGGCGCTCTTCAAGAAAACGTAAAGTAATCAATGCCGTGAAATCTTTCGGCAATGAAACGGTTCAAAGGGAACTGGCACTTATTAAGATACATTTCCAAATCATACCAGAATCAATCAAGAAGTTAGAAACACGCAATGTCTTGGTGATTCGCTGGACATTATGAAGAACGTGAAGCGTGAACTGGAAACAACGGTCTTGTCCTTAAATGGCATCCGGGCTACGACATCATGGTAGCTACAAACAAATATTTGGTTGTCACTGATAATGTGGATCTACCAGAATGTTTAAAACCTACACTCGCTCCCGAATTCAAGTACAGTGCTGTCACATTCGTAGATGTAGAGAGATCATTCTCCGCATGGAAGCAAGTTTTAATAGACAAACACCACAGATATATACCAGAAAACATGGAGAAGATAGTTGTAGTATATTGCAAATCAAATTCTGGACGGAAAATGTAGGGTGTGGAGTATAAAATGAAAGAGGAATGTGTATTTAAGGGGATTTGTACTTGAACATCATAGAAAATGCTCCAATATTTGCTTATATTCAGTGTGTGAAACACTATATATATTACGATGCCGGATTTAGAATGTAACTTTTCTTGCTGTATTTTCTTTCCATGGAATTGCTTGTTGTACTTTTGTTCTTATTGCTGTTGTTGTTGTTTGGTAATTATGTTTGAACTTTGCCTTATTATCACACTATGGTAGGTGACCATTGCCACCGGGATGTTTCCCAGTTGCGATGTATTTGTTAATAATAATAATAATAATAATAATAATAATAATAATAATAATAATAATAATAATAATAATAATAATAATAATAATAAAGTTTAGAATGCACAAGGTTATAATTATTAATATAATTTCTCGTCCGCCTCTGTGGTGTAGTGGTTAGCGTGATTAGCTGCCACCCCTGGAGGCCCGGGTTCGATTCCCGGCTCTGCCACGAAATTTGAAAAGTGGTATGAGGGCTGGAACGGGGTCCACTCAGCCTCGGGAGGTCAACTGAGTAGAGGTGGGTTCGATTCCCACCTCAGCCATCCTGGAAGTGGTTTTCTGTGGTTTCCCACTTCTCCTCCAGGCGAATGCCGGGGTGGTACCTAACATAAGGCCACGGCCGCTTCCTTCCCTCTTCCTTGCCTATCCCATCCAATCTTCCCATCCCTCCACAAGGCCCCTGTTCAGCATAGCAGGTGAGGCCGCTTGGGCGAGGTATTGGTCATTCTCCCCAGTTGTATCCCCGACCAAGAGTCTGAAGCTCCAGGACACTGCCCTTGAGGCGGTAGAGGTGGGATACCTCGCAGATGATGATGATGATGATGAAGATAATTTCTCTATGCATTTAGAAGTATTTTAAACTCACCAAAGTTGTGATTTTCCAAAAATTGCTTCTTTATAAGATTTTTAATGAGTTTTTATAATATTCGATGAATGTTGGGGTTGGTACATGTATCTCAGAAACTGTTGAAGACAGAGAACTGAAACTTTGTACAGAACTCTTACGAAGACATTACATTAAAGTACACACTTTTTAGGGTTCTAGGTGAAATACTAGCCGGCCCCGTGGTGTAGGGGTAGCATACCTGCCTCTTACCCGGAAGCCCCGGGTTCGATTCCCGGCCAGGTCAGGGATTTTTACCTGGACCTGAGGGCTGGTTCGAGGTCCACTCAGCCTACGTGATTAGAATTGAGGAGCTATCTGACGGTGAGATAGCGGCTCCGGTCTAGAAAGCCAAGAATAACGACCGAGAGGATTCGTCGTGCTGACCACACGACACCTCGTAATCTGCGGGCCTTCGGGATGAGCAGCGGTCGCTTGGTAGGCCAAGGCCCTTCAAGGGCTGTAGTGCCATGGGGTTTGGTTTTTAGGTGAAATACTTCCCATATTTCGTTCAATACTGTTTTTGTTTGTATAAAAGTGCACACTGTAGAAATCTCACACGCTAGAAATGGTCTGCGTTGAGGAACAGATTATGTTGAACATCTATGAAAAATTTCATTCCAGTAACGTTGCTGGTTTCTGAGGTGCATGTACCAACCTATTAAGTGACAACATTTATTGAATGTTACAAAAACTTAAGCCAATGGCCGTAGCCGTGTTGAAACACCGGATCCCGTGAGATCTCCGGAGTTAAGCAACATTGGGCGTGGTCAGGAGTTAGATAGGTTTGCCACGCGCTGTTGGTGGGGGGTAAGGGAATGGAGGAGCGGAAAGGAACTGGCCACCCTACCGCACGTAAACTCCGGCTCAGGAACACCTCTGCGGAGGTTCGGACCTACCTTCGGGCAGTATAACCCTTACCTATAACATTACAATATTTATTAAAAAAGCACAACTTTTATGGGTTTAAAATACTTCTACGATATAGTGAAATTATCAGAATAATTATAACCTTAAGCATTGTAAACTTTAGTAGCAGGAGTACCATGAATATAGGCAAATATTGGATCAGCTTCTCTGGTGTTCACGTACAAGTTCCCTTAAATCTGTTTCTTGACGTTTGTGGGGTTTTCGCGGTTTTCTTAACAATCTTTCTAATTGACTCGTCATGTACATTAAATAAAAGACTGTGTCTTATCTAGCAGACGTGTGCATATTGTTTTAACATGATGATGATGATGATGATGCTTGTTGTTTAATGGGGCCTAACATCTAGGTCATCGGCCCCTATATTGTTTTAACAATGAACACTAATAGAGTGATACGTCTCATAAACTATCCACGGATTGATTTTACTAACCGCAGCCGTAAGTAGTGTGATTTTACTAGCCGAAGTTGTAAGCAGTATAATTTAACTAGCCGCAGCTGTAAGTAGTGTGATTTAACTAGCCCCAGCTGTAAGTCGTGTGATTTAACTAGCCGCAGCTGTAAGTAGTGTGATTTAACTAGCCCCAGCTGTAAGTCGTGTGATTTAACTAGCCGCAGCTGTAAGTAGTGTGATTTAACTAGCTCCAGCTATAAGTCGTGTGATTTAACTAGCCGCAGCTGTAAGTAGTGTGATTTAACTAGCCGCTCTGAGTAGTGTGATTTTACTAGCCGCAGCTGTAAGTAGTGTGATTTAACTAGCCGCAGCTGTAAGTAGTGTGATTTAACCAGCCGCAGCTGTAAGAAGTGTGATGTGATTTTACTAGCCGCAGCTGTGACTAGTGTGATTTTACTAGCCGCAGCTGTAAGTAGTGTGATTTAACTAGCCGCAGCTGTGAGTAGTGTGATTTAATTAGCCGCAGCTGTGAGTAGTGTGATTTAACTAGCCGCAGCTGTAAGTAGTGTGATTTTACTAGCCGCAGCTGTAAGTAGTGTGATTTCACCAGCCGCAGCTGTAAGTAGTGTGATTTAACTAGCCGCAGCTGTAAGTAGTGTGATTTAACTAGCCGCAGCTGTAAGTAGTGTGATTTCACCAGCCGCAGCTGTAAGTAGTGTGATTTAACTAGCCGCAGCTGTGAGTAGTGTGATTTAATTAGCCGCAGCTGTGAGTAGTGTGATTTTACTAGCCGCAGCTGTAAGTAATCTGATTTCATGCAGTTGTTTATTCATGATAATGATATTATATATTGGTGTGAATGAATCGCGTAAATCTATTAAAGAAATGTTACCTTTGCATATCATACATGTGTTTAATAGCATGAAGATTAGTGCATAATTAAGTGCATATTTCACCATTTTTGCAACATAGGTGCATTCTTATATTGGTGATTTATATAGCATATAAATCCGATGTCTAGTGAAGAGTCCCGTTTCCTTTTGCAACTTGCTGACGGCGTAGTGTTGGCTACTAAGTGTACGCTTCGAAGCAACAGTCCGAGTGAATCGAATCACAGCAACGGCGAACTCACGGCACACGAGTCTGCAGGCTCGAAGTAAACAGTGCAGAGTGGAGCATTCGCTGATCACTGAGACATTAACAAATACGGTTCATTATGGGAACGCAGGAGATTAGTGGGGAGCTGGACATTCCCTGCCGCCGAAACAAGAATTGTATGCGTGTGTTTTTATAGTGAAGTCTCGCTTTCAGCTTATTTTAAAATAATACACTGAGTTAACAGTGTTAAATAATCCAAGATAATAAGAATAATAATTTCGTGTGGCCGGGTGCAGCCCTTGTAAGGCAGACCCTACGATGAGGGTGAGCGGCATCTGCCATTTGTAGGTAACTGCGTGTTATTGTGGTGGAGGATAGTGCTATGATTGTGTGGTGTGTGAGTTGCAGAATGTTTGGGACAGCAAAAACATCCAGCCTCCGAGCCACTGGAATTAACCAATGAAGGTTAAAATCCCCGACCCAGCCGGAAATTGAACCCGGGACCCTCTGAACCGAAGGCCAGTACGCTGACCATTCAGCCAACAAGTCGGACATCCAAGATAATATTCTTGAGTATAAACCTGAAATAATTCCTGTGCCAGTTATTATTATTATTATTATTATTATTATTATTATTATTATTATTATTATTATTATTATTATTGAAAAATGAAAACCTACAACCTGTTTTCCAGTCATTTACCGGGTCAGGGATGTAATGAATGAAACATTTATAGGCTGTTATTACAATGGGGTCGCCACTCCCAAGGTGATTTATTAATGAGTGATAAATGCTATGAAATGATAATGGAGAATGTTGCTGGAATGAAAGATGACAGGGAAAACCGGAGTACCCGGAGAAAAACCTGTCCCGCCACCGCATTGTCCAGCACAAATCTCACATGGAGTGACCGGGATTTGAACCACGGTATCCAGCGGTGAGAGGCCGACGCGCTGCCGTCTGAGCCATGGAGGCTCTATTATTATTATTATTATTATTATTATTATTATTATTATTATTATTATTATTATTATTACTTTCGTTTAGAGCCAATCAAGAGCACGTAAAATAACTGTACACATTTTCTGAAGTCTCTTCTTCTTCTTCTTCTTCTTTCTTCTTAATCTTTATCACCTCCAGGGTTGGTTTCTCCCTCGGACTCAGCAACAGATCTTACCTTTACCGCCTCAAAGGGGCAGTATCCTGGAGCGTGAGACATTGGGTCGGCAGATGAAACTGGGGAGACCGGGCGAGTTGGCCGTGCGGTTAGGAACGTGCAGCTGTGAGCTCGCATCCGAGAGAGAGTTGGTTCGAACCCCACTGTCGGCAGCCCTGAAGATAGTTTTCCGTGGTTTCCCATTTTCACACCAGGCAAATGCTGGGGCTGTACCTTAATTAAGACCACGGCCACTTCCTTCCCATTCCTAAGTCTTTTCTGTCCCATCGTCGCCATAAGACCTATCTGTGTCGGTGCGACTTACAGCAACTAGCAAAAAAAAAAAAAAAAAAAAAAAAAAAAATCTGGGGAGAAGTTCCAGGACCCACCCGAGCGGTCTCACCTGCTATGTTGCACAGTGACCTTGTGGGGATGGGGGATGGGAAAATTGGAAGGGATAGGCAAGGAAGAGGGAAGGAAGCGGCTGTGGCCTTAAGTACCATCCCGGCATTTGCCTGGAGGAAGCCACGGAATTCCACTTCGAGGATGGCTGAGATGGGAATCGAACCCCCATGAACCCAGTTGACCTCCCGAGGCTGAGTGGACCCCGTTCCAGCCTTCGTACCACATTTCAAATTTCGTGCTTGGGGCGGGAATCGGACCCGGACCTCCCGGGGTGGCAGCTAATCACTCTAACCACTATACGACAGAGAAGTCTTTTTTACAGCCCAGAAACGCTGCATTCTTACCTTGACAGTCTGCCGTCTCCCCGTCGTCACTATTTTTGTACTGTAACATAATAAGTTGAAAAAAGTCTTTTAACGTCAGAAAAGGGGGAAAAGTTTTGAAAATACCTGCAAAAGGGAGCAAGAAAGGTGCTGATGAACCGCTTTATGAAGGTTTAAACTAGTTACGGAAACTTTCTTTATCCTGTTGATATATAAAGTAAGAGTTTTGTCTGTGCATTGCTCAGAATTTTTAAAAAATGGTATTTTTGAATCGCCCGTGTCCTCAATAACAAGGAAATACACTTTTTAATTGTCTGTCCGTCTGTCTGTCTGTCTGTCTGTCTGTCTGTCTGTCTGTCTGTCTGTCTGTCTGTCTGTCTGTCTGTCTGTCTGTCTGTCTGTCTGTCCGGGCTTCATGAGATAATGGCAGAAGAGAATTTGATGAAAATCGGCATGTTAAGTCGGAGAATGATGCACTACAATCTAGGCTATAAATAATTTTATTCACGGTAAGTGCAATGGTTGTTTAAGGGAAGGCCAAAAATGTAATTATCAAATATCTATATTATTAATGGCCCTATCCATAAATCTGTGGCTTGGTTCTAAAGGGGCCAATGTCATTTTTTAAAATCGAAATTGAGATATTAACTGGTACAAACGCGTTTTATCCTGGCTTGCAACATGTTAAAAGGGCCAATGTCTCTGTTAAGTTCCAAACGAACAGTTAACGTTTAATTAAATAAGCCCTTGCCAATAATGTTAGATTACCAATAAAGATTAGAGACCTGGCAATTTTTGAAGAATACGATACAAAAAATTAGCGTTTAATAAGGTGACTTCCACAAAGGAGGTATAAAGTTATTTAAAGTTAGTTGTTGAAAACAATAATTTGAAAAGTATAAGCAAAACTTCAAAAGCTCATACCTCGTAGCTTAAAAACAAGTTTTTTGACATTGGCCCTTTTAGAACCAAGCCACAGAAATATTACTGCACATAACTAAAGTTATGTAGAATTAAATTTCCGATCATTTATGACTTATACTTTTTTACCGTAGATACCGGCTATGATATGAGAAATATTCGTGAATTTCGATTTTTGTTGCTCAGTCTATATCAACGCCAAAACACGAGAAAATGGGTGAACAGAATTTAATGAAAATCTGTATGTAAAATCTGGGAATAAGGTGATACAATTTTTATTTACGCTGGATGAAATGGTAGTCTAGGGGAAGGTGCCTAAAATACAAATTTGTAAATATGTATGTTACTGGCCCTATGGAACGAAAGTTATAGAAAAGACGCCTGTGATAGTAGAATAATGGATTTAGACTTCTGCTGCTTAGTCCGTATCAACGCCAAGCATTGCTAACATGGGAATAGCATTAACTCGTGTTAATTGGTGATGTTTTTTGTCGTGATTGCCTGAAGGTGTAAAACCCCACGGTCATCGGTCCGTATCGACAAGAAAAGATGTGAAGATGATTTTAAAAAATGAGGAAATGGAGCGATCGCTGGAAGAGTAAGACAAAAGGGAGTCATGAAAGAAGGACTATCTTTACATTAGATGCCCTAATATCACAGAGTCGGAAGAAAACCAAATGAGAAGGTCTACAATACGCGAAATCTCATAAAACTGATCAACAATAACATTATATTGACCATTGTTGTGGTGTGCTTTGTCTCTTCTGCTGCAACTTATCTCCGATAGATTGGATTACTGCTACGCCCTGAGTAAAACAGCATGCCTGAATTTTGTCGGAGAGTAGCTATGGAGTTGGATAACTTTGCACATTCTAAATGACCGTCCCGTCAAGACGGGTATTACAGCTAGTAATTAATAAACTTGATTGGATTACACACAACATTACAATATTTTTGACAGTAAGACGCCGGCAGAGGTTGCTAGTGGTTTTCAAGCAGCCGTTTACTGGGTAATCCTATTCCACTGTTGGAAACAGTGGCTTAGCAGTGTTGTCACCTTATATTTTCAAGATCCGCTAATTACTACTAAAAAACCGCTAAAATTCCGCCAAGAAATCCGATCTCTAATAATAATAATAATAATAATAATAATAATAATAATAATAATAATAAAGTAAATATCTGCACTCACCTGATCTGTGAGTTTCACTGGGATTAACCCCTTGCCTGCGAGCCGGCGAACTAAAACATGTAGGCGTTTTAGTGTCGGGTGCAAACTAGATGAATCCCCCACCTCAAGGGCCACAACAGAACAGGCCAGTGATTTCCTTCATAGCATAAATATAAATGCTGCTCTCTCACAGTTTCATTATCTCTCGTCATTCGTCAACTAAGAGAGAAGTATCCTTTCCCCACTCATTACAAATTTATGATACCATGATCTCATAACATCAAATCCAAATAACATGTTTCCCTCCAGTGACTGCTAGCTCCTGACAAGAAATACGGAATAGCTCGGAGACAGACTGGAGTGCAAATTAAAAAACGTAAAATGGATAAAAACACTAAATTTCACTATAATAATTCTAGAATTCCGCCAAAAAATCCGCTGTCCGCTAAATGATATATTTCTCCACAGACAGTCTTCTAATTGCGCCAAATTTAGCCAAAAAATTCGCTAAGTTAGCAACACTGGCTTAAAGTACAGTTCTGAAATTATAGAGGTATTCTGCATCAAAATAGTTCTGCGTATTTTATGAAATGTAACCAGAATTTGTATGGATACAGCGAGCAAAATGGGACAATTATCAGTGAATCAGGCAGCGCTCTTTCACTGCAACCGCAATTATGTAATCTTAAAATAGCAGCTTCTCTCTCAAAGTAAACGTGCAGTCATCTGAGAGAATTAATGGAAGTCACACAGCATCATATATGATGTTCTCTTATAAGAATATTTAAAATGAACCAGCCTCGCAGTTTGTTTTGTGTTTGTTGGGGATCTTCGACCACGCCTTCTTGGAAAGCACCTGACCACGTCTCCTCGGTCTAACCCCATCATTACGAATAAACGACTCCGAATGTCGCCCCGTGATGAAACGGCCAAGAAGACTCTATCGTGAGAGAAGAAAAGATTGAAAAGAGAAACAGAGGACGAGGGGAGGGGGGAGAAGAAAATATCCTCTCTCGCAAGAAAGAATCATCTCCTCTTAAAAGGAAAATAAAAAAGGGGGTCAGACACTTTGACCCTCTTCTTCTTGTTTCTTAATAGCTCTAACTACATTTTATGACCATCGTTTTCAGCCTTGTTTTGTCGTTTTTCTATCTTTCCCATTCAGGCAGAAGATAATAACACAGTATTCTTGTATTGTTGAGAATATTATAAGCTTATCTTTAATTAAGATGATTGCTTCGATCGAATTCCATTCCCTTCACTCACTTTATAATGTTCTACATATGTTCACAATTACACTTCGCATCCGGTTCGGATCACAACAAAGGATTTATGGAGAACGAGAAGCAGAAGAAGAAGAAGAAGAAGAAGAAGAAGAAGAACTATTTTCTGTTCACAAGATTAACAGACATGTTTTAAGCTTGGGATGATGTAAGCAACGTGAAACTGAGAACTAGAACTCAATCCCGAACGAAATAGTAATTATATTAAGTAGGCCACTCGAATATTTACTTCACCGTAAGTGTACTTATGTTTATATTAGAATCTTAATAAGTGTTTTGGTATTTGATACCTACAATTCAATTTTGTCGAGAAAATTGCTGTACTAAAGTATGTGTATGTCTTTCTTTCTCTCATGCATAGAAGAGATTCGGCTAAATGGGCAGTATTAGGGCTAAATTGGAATAGGATACATTTTGGTAGTGAAGGAGGAATTAACGGGTGTGTTTCGTCTTACAAGGTGAAGCCACGGGAATGAAATGTTTAATAATGTTATTTATAAAGTGAAAATAACGTAGGTATTTGATATAATATTATTTCGTTGAATGTATTGCATTCCAATTTGACAACGTCGCAAGTGAGGCATCCCCCATACATTTCATTGTTTATATAGAACAGGCGGCAAAGGAAATCAAAGGGTAATTTGGAATGGGAATCACAATCCAAGGAGAGGAAATCAAAACCCTGAGATTTACAGATGATATCGTTATTTTAACTGAGTCTGCAGAAGATCTAGAGAAATATTAAATAAGTCCTAAACAAAAGTAATGTAATGTAGTCGAACTAAGTCAGGTGATGCAAGAAATATTAGATTAGAAAATGAAGTTTTAAAGGAAGTATTTTTTTCTTGGGTAGTAAAATAACTAAAGATGGCAGAAATAAGAAGGAAATAAATAAGTCCTAAACAAAAGTAATGTAATGTAGTCGAACTAAGTCAGGTGATGCAAGAAATATTAGATTAGAAAATGAAGTTTTAAAGGAAGTATTTTTTTCTTGGGTAGTAAAATTACTAAAGATGGCAGAAATAAGAAGGAAATAAAATGTTGACTAGCACAATCAAGGAAGGCCTTTCTGAAAAGAACATTAATTTAGGAATTAGAAATATGTTTTTGAAGACTTTCAACTGGACTGTGGCATTGTACGGAAGTGAAATACGGACGATAACTAGCTCAGAAAGAAAGAGAATAGAAGCTTTTGAAATGTGGTGTTACAGAAGAATGCTGAAGGTGAGATGGGTAGCTCGAATCACGAATGAAGAGATACTGAATCAAGTTGGTGAGAGGAGATCGATTTAGCTAAATTTGACCGGAAGAAGAGACAGACACCCAGGACTTGTTCACTTAGTTTTTGAGGGGAGGTCTAGGTGGTAAGAACGGTAGGGGTATACCAAGGTATGAATATGGCAAACAGATTAGAGAAGATGTAAGATGCAGTAGTTACGTAGAAATGAAAAGTTTAGCACAGGATAGGGTGGCATGGAGTGCTGCACTCTATGGACTGATTACTCAAACAACAACAATGTCGCTTCTGCAAATCTCTTTGTAATTGCCGCCATATTTGATTTATTTATTGCCTTGTAAATACTACACGGTAAGAATGCGAATCTATTACTTATGCTAGCTATATTTATTTAGTATTTCAAAACTATATGTTAATTTACGTTTTCGATTAATTAACTTTGTTTCTTCAATGAATGATCGGCATTGTTGCATTCGGTTCAGAGGTCCAAGGGTTCGGGTCCCGGTTGGGTCGGGAACGCCTCTTTCAGCTGACAGATTGGAAGGACTCATTGCAGCGCGCAGAGACGTATCAATATAATTTACATGGGTAAACCTAAATTCAACAGGTATAAATAGGATGTCCAATGATTTATTTCACCTCGGGTGTCTCAGAACTCACTGTGGTGTTCCAGGATAATAAATATCATTGTTGTTGTTAGTAGTAATTATACCCATATATTTGAATACATTTTACTGCAAATTCATCACCGAAAGATAAGCATTAAGTTTAACCAAAACCTTGAACTTATAGACCGAGCTCGATAGCTGCAGTCGCTTAAGTGCGGCCAGTATCCAGTATTCGTGAGATAATGGGTTCGAGCCCCACTGTCGGCAGCCCTGAAGGTGAATTTCCGTGGTTTCCCATTTCCACACCAGGCAAATGCTGGGGGCTGTTCCTTAATTAAGGCCACGACTGCTTCCTTCCCATTCCTAACCATTTCTTTTCCCATAAGACCTATCTGTGTCGGTGCGACGTAATGCAACTTGTAAAAAAAAAAAAAAAAAAAAATGAACTTCTAGAAGTCGTGATTCGCTTGTGAACAAAACTAGCCTACCCCTTTATGGTTGATTTAAAACAATATTTAATATTTTTCAGTTTTTTAATGTCACAACACCGCAGTGACGATGGGATAGGAAAGGGCTAGGAGTGGGAAGGTGGCGACCGTGGCCTTAATTAAGGTACAGTCGCAGCATTTGTCTAGTGTGAAAACGGGAAAAGCACGGTAAACCATTTTCAGGGCTGCCGACAGCGAGGTTCGAACCCACTATCTCCCGAATGCGAGTTGAGTTCTACGTGACCCAAACCACTCACTCTGTGCGTATTAATTATTCTTTTTGTTATTTGCTTTACGTCCCACTAACTACTTTTACGGTTTTCAGAGACGCCGAGGTGCCGGAATTTAGTCCCAGAGGAGTACTTTTACGTGCTAGTAAATCTAGGGATACGAGGCTGACGTGTATGAGGACTTTCAAATACTAACGGACTGAGCGAAGATCGAACCTGCGAAGTTCGGGTCAAGTGTTTATTAAAATTCTGAACTAAATTTTGAAACAGAAATATCCTTGTTTACCATAGATTCTTTAAAGTCTTATGGCAGGGTTGCCTAACTTATGACACGCGTGTCATAGGTAACATGCGAACACTAATTCTGTGGTCGTTAAACTATATATTAACGTATTTGAAAGTTTTTAACATGTAATAAATAGTCCGGCAATTTAAGAACATAGGATATTTTAATGTTATGCTCTAATAAATATATCTCAATTAATTGTATGGCCGTAGTGTATACGAATTTTATTAGGTTAGAGCAAAAATATAGCCTAATTTCTTTCTTCTTCTTTCTTTCGATACAGCCAACTTTGGGCTACGAATACACCAGCTACCTGCCACGTTTCTTCCTAAAGGTAATACCCTTCTGTTTATATTCTCTCCACATTGGATCCTCCTTTGCCGTTCTTCCACCGAGATGTTCCGTGGTTTAGCATGTCGTTTCTCTGGATTATCTCTCAATTCCGCAATTTTCTGTCTGAAGATATTTCTATTTTGAATTCCTGTGGGTGTGATATCTCCTTCGTTGAGATGTATATGCACTTCGTTCAACCAGCGGGCATGACTTTTCCAGTTTTCTTGAAGAATAATTAATTTATATGCCAGTCTGTCTGGGCTCATTTTCTTCAAATGTCCAAAAAATGTCGATCTCATCCGCCTCATTTTGGTGGTTATCTTCTCAATCCTCTCATACACTTCCTTGTTGGACCTCAGAGATAGAAGGTAAATTCTCCAGCGACTTTCTTTGGTCCTAAGATCTTTTTTGTTGCTATTTTGCTTTACGTCGCCCCGACACAGTTAGATCTTATGGTGACGATGCGATACGAAAGGTCTAGTCTAGGAATGGGAAGGAAGCGGCAGTGGCCTTAATCAAGGTACATTTGCCTGGTGTGAAAATGGGAAACCACGGAAAACCATCTTCAGGGCTGCCGACAGTGGGATTCGAACCCACTATCTCCCGGATGAAAGCTCAAAGCTGCGCGCTCCTATCCGCACGGCCAACTCGCCCGGTGTCTTCTATCTTAGCTCCAGATCTTATCAATGTGGTTCTAATTGCGGTGGGACCTTTGGGTTCCACCCCCATGTGAATAATTTCATACAAGCTACCATGATGGGAAGACGAAAATTGGAAACTACCCCAGCCGGCACAATCCGGGGCCAGAAAGAGTCTGGACTAAGCAGGGCATCGGATTCTGCGGGCCCTGAACCATCATGCTGTGATCAGTCGGAGGATCCCTCATCCCGCATAGCCTACTTCATTATTAAAATATATCTGTTTATTTTTCAATGATGTTTGTAAAATAAAATCCTGAATTATTCAGTGTAATGCAAACTAATATCTAAATGAAGTCAGAAGATGGGTTTCATTATGATTTTAAAGGAAAGTAACCGATGGCACACTAGACAGTAAAATGCCATAAACAAGACCTTCACTAACGTGCTATTCGGTAAAGGTTTGCCGTCCCTGTCTTATGAGTTCATTTGTGCCGCCATTTTTCTGCCCCGTCTTTCAGTCCGATTAAACTCTTTTCTTAAGCTCATGAAGTACCCTTGAAGAATTAGGAGAATGATATAAAAGAATTCCAATATCTTTCATCGAATCGACAAGTCACAGTCGACGAGCGAAATTCGATAAGTTCCGTATAATTATTCGATATCACATTCACTAATGGACAGTTTCAATCAAAGAGTGAAATTGGCCGCGTTCAATTATACTAGGCATTTCATTAAAGCGGTTCCATCTTTTCTCTTTTTATAGTCGTTTAAAGTATAATTATTGTCTTGTTGATGAAGTGTGAAACGAATTTGAAAATAAAGGTTGAATTTCATTTGATAAATAGTACACATAAAATATAGGTATGAAACATGTGTTATCGCAGTGATTCCATCACTGTGTTCTGATTCGTGCAGCAAGACTTCCGTTTGCGCAGTCACTATTGGTGCAATTCGATACGGACCAAACGGATGTTACGAATCTTTTTCATGTTTCTCCATTTGTAGTCGATTATTTCCTGTGGCGTTATTACAGACACACATACCATACATTATATATCCCACAGTGTGAAAATACAACCGTAATCATCTTCTTTAATAGCACGTCTTCAAGTTGAAACGAATTCAGCCAAGGCCGAGAACCTCTAATGCCTACATGTGTGGCTTCATTTTGGGATATTATTGCTGATGATACGTTGCAGTTGTATAGCCTTACACAACCGAAATTTGTTTGTCTAATTTTTCCACCCACTCTTCAGTTCATTTACTCCTTAATGGGCACATGGACCTCTAAAAATCAAATAGGAGCTCACAGCTGTGAATATGAGTTTAATTCAATATTATATTTTCTAATTCGAACTAAAATTAAATTTTAGAACTCTCGTATTTTCAAAAATTGATTTGTAAAGGCGATGGAGGGAAAAGGAATGTGATATGGAATTGTGCTGGTAATGGAAACGGAACTGTAGTTGCTAATTACTGCTTTTAAGGCGCAGACCGAAGGCATGCTGGAAAGGCATGACAGTCCAACTGATGAGCACAAAGACGACGAAACACTGAACATGTTCACGACGTAACAATCCAAAAGGTTATTCTATTGTTATGATTTCTTGGATGTGCAGTTGCTGTGAAGCTAAGAAAAGATGTATGATCATCTATGAGTACGTTGCTTGAATAGTTTTCTAGGTACCGTAACTTCGAGTTTCGGTAGCGCAACCACGAAAATCCACTCCGGCCTAAACTTCACCTGGAGATTATTTATTTATTTATTTATTTATTTATTTATTTATTTATTTATTTATTTATTTATTTATTTATTGTCTGTAACACATTACAGCTCCATCTACAATAGACTTCTCAAATTACAATTTATTGTATACACACAAATGAAAATGATTTTTCAAAGTTAAACACAAAAATAAGAAAATAAATAAATCCTAAGAAACTTCTGTGAATACATACAACTAAAACAATTGAAAATCAGCTGTCTTTGTGGATCAGTGGTAAAGTGTCGGCCTCCGGATCCCGACGGTAGTCGGTTGAAACCCGGCAGAGGTAGTCGTATTGTTGAAGGTTGGTAAAATAACGTTCGACACCCAATGTACGATGTCGGCATGTAAAAGATCTCTTGTTAAACATTTCGTGTTTACCTCACAAAATTCATTAAAACTCAGCCATAGATGCCCACGAGAGATTCCGTTTATTCTGCCATCTAGTAGACCTAGAGTAAAACGGAACGTCGAAATTGACGAGCGGACAGCGAGATGGCGTCAAATAAAAATGTATGTATACGGCAACTGAGGCCATACGATTATTATTATTATTATTATTATTATTATTATTACTTAATTGAAAATTTTGAAAAATTATTGAACAAATTTTTACAAACATAAACAAACGTAAACAAACATAAATATACAATGCAAATTAATTTTTGAAAAGTGCAATGTTATATAGGTACTAAAACAATCTGTAACGAAATGACATAGGGGAGACCGGGGCTAGTTGTTACAGGGGCAGGTTGTTACAAACATCTTTTTGAAAAAACCAATAGGAGCAGCGCACCCCTCTCCATATAATGTGTTGACCTTGCCGTCCCTCACAATCCAAGGGAGTCTCAGGCTGCGTGTGGATCTGTGAAATTTTTTAAATGGAAAAGTTTATTTTCGCTATGTGTTTAGGCAGCGTCTTGCACCTTCCCGATCTTTAACCACGTGATCAAATATACAGGTAAACAGATTTTTTTCTGTTTGTGATTTAAACCCTCAGACATAAGCCTTAGTTTTCTAATGTAAGATAATTCTATCTTTCCTCTGTGATTAACAGTAACACAAAATATAAGATGGCGGCTACTGGGGCTAGTTGTTACTTACCACGCGGGGCACGTTGATACATGTAACGATTCTTCGTGGAACAAGCCTGGCTCAAGTATATCCACAGTTACCATTAGCACAGATAGTCTCAAATTACCAGAAACATTAGAAGATGGAAATTCAGCATTGCGGCACGTTTGAGACATAAATAATTTTAGAGGGGCATTTTTTCATATTTTTTGTCTTCACTGTAGGCTACGTGAATAAACTTCAGCTCAGACCATTATAAACTAGTAGAGTATTGGTTTAAAATGATGTTAATTAGGTCATAGGGGCAGGTGATAACCTATGATATTAATTGTGTATGTACGGTCAGTCCTAAGCCATAAGCCTGGTTGGATCCTCAACAACTCCGCCATCAGCTGTCATGGATGGCCTAGGCATCACTGAAGAGGCGTACAAGGGAAATGAGGAGTGAGGTAGTTTACCGTTGCTTTCCTCACCGAGCCAGGAGTCACAAACATATCAGTCTGCCAAGCCCACTGAAATGCATGCACCAACTGACCTGATGAGCGACATTTTCACACCATTCATAGCAGGGACTGGCTGCATAAGGAATGACATTACTAGCATCGCTCATACCTAAGTCACTTTCATATTGTCAAAGCCAAGGATGAGACTGAACAGATAATTATGTTATATTTAATGAATGGGCTAAACATATTTTGAATTTAAAATGAAAATTATAAATATTTATCATATTTTCAGTGACATTTTACTCTATGTAACAAAGAGCCCCTCGCATGTAACAACCTGCCCCGCTGTGGGGCATGTTGTTACAGAATACCTAATCTGATAATAATGTATCTTACTGACAAATGTGTGCATGTTCTAGAATTTTTCCACTGCTATTCTTATGATAAAAGTTTGTTCCTTCTATCAGAAAAATTGAAATTTCATTTACTATTCACCTTAAAATTTAAAAAAATGAAAACTAAAAATTGTAACAACATGCCCCGGTCTCCCCTACATTAGCAAAATAAAACTAAATAATATCTATGCAATCCGGTAGTTTCTTCAGCGTCAAAGTAAAGTCTACTTACTTCCCTCCCACATGATGCTAACCTATTATAAGTCTGATACATTCTTCTTAAAGGCGATTTAATATGTTTCAATGTGCATGAACGTGTACAACAACGACGAATGACAACTGTCAGCCGATGAAATGAGATTATCCATTGGTTGTTCACTGCTTGGAAGGTGGTGCAGGGGGACACCCTAAGGCTTTGTTACCGAGAGACAACAAAATGGAAGTGATTATCTGTTTCAACCAATAAATAATCTTTAGGTATTGCTCTTTCTACGAAAATAAATTCAAAATTACAGACGAAAATCATAACCCTTTTTAGGGAATTATTAGTAATGTTCGCAGTGTTATGTACAGTGCTGTGATTTGCTATTTTTCTTGTCATGTTCTACTGCTTTTGCAACTCGAAGAATCACTGAAATATTAGGAATTGCTTTGAATTCGAGTACGTACGGTGTGTGAAATTGTTTTATTCGAATTCGTGATGAATAATTTCTTCCCAACCCTTTCAGGTTCGAATTAATCAACTTCTACTGTATTTTTATCATACAAAATACTTATGAATTTCCTGATTAAATAAGTGAATCAATTGGTAATGAACTCCGTCATGAAACAAATTGTTTAACTATGTTCTTGTACAGCAACAAGTTTATTCCCTAATGTCATAATCATTATAATGTACACTTGTCACTTGTATTTTCAAATAATTAATCAGATTAAATTGTTTGCACGGAAACATCATGGAAAGAACCCCTGTCTTATAAAGATGTAACTACACAGTCAAGAGAAAGACAAAGACATCTCCCTACAGGCCATACTTATGTAAGTATTTTACCTTGGAGGGGTAAATGGTAATGGATTCCGCTACCCATAACCTCGGCACTAGGTGGCGTAGAGTGATTAGCTCTATGCCCGGCCGCCTTTGTCCCCAGGAATTAACCTGGTACTCATTTATGTTTTAGGCTGAGTGAAACACAGGGCCATTTGCTCCTCCGGAAGTGTAAATCTCGTTTTTTAAATTTTTCGGCTTCCTGATGGGGAATCGAACCCACGTCTTTCCGGGTAAACCGAGCATCCGTTTTCAGTCTCGGCCAGGCAGCCCCTAACTACACAAACAAGTAAAGAAAAAATGGCGTTAAATGTCCCTGTGGGAAAATAAAATGATCATTAATATCTGTTATACGTATCTCAGTCATGGCCATCCATCAACGGTAGCTAATTTCAGATGACCACTGTCCACACTTTACATCACACCTGCACGGTTGCGACGTTGCATTGTCTGACTATCCATCAATACTTTACATCACATCAGACCTGCACGGTTGCGAGGTTGCATTGTCTGACTATCCATCAATACTTTACATCACATCACACCTGCACGGTTGCGAGGTTGCATTGTCTGACTATCCATCAATACTTTACATCACATCAGACCTGCACGGTTGCGAGGTTGCATTGTCTGACTATCCATCAATACTTTACATCACACCCGAACGGTTGCGACGTTGCATTGTCTGACTATCCATCAATACTTTACATCATATCACACCTGCACGGTTGCGACGTTGCATTGTCTGACTATCCATCAATACTTTACATCACACCTGCACGGTTGCGACGTTGCATTGTCTGACTATCCATCAATACTTTACATCACACCTGCACGGTTGCGAGGTTGCATTGTCTGACTATCCATCAATACTTTACATCACACCTGCACGGTTGCGAGGTTACATTGTCTGACTATCCATCAATACTTTACATCACATCAGACCTGCACGGTTGCGAGGTTGCATTGTTTGACCATCCATCAATACTTTACATCACACCTGCACGGTTGCGGGGTAACATCGTCTATCGAGGGATTAATCTCGGACGTTGTTGGGCTTCTAGCGAATATGTCTACTCAAATGTTCTATTCACCCCGACGGCTAAGAGATCTAGCTAGCCATGTTTTTTTGCGATTTGTTTTACGTCACACCGACACAGATAGATCTTACGGCGACGATGGGATAGGAAAGGCCTAGGAGTGGGAAGGAAGCGGCCGTGGCCTTAATTAAGGTACGACCCCAGCATGTGTCTGGTGTGAAAATGGGAAACCATGGAAAACCATCGTCAGGGATGCCGACAGTGGGGTTCGAACCCACTATCTCCCGGGTGCAAGCTAACAGCTGCGCGACCCTAACCGCACGGCCAACTCGCCCGGTACTAGCCATGTTAAATTGTGCGTGACATGGCCCTTTTACAGTCGACTGATTCGTTTGTACAAGTTATTCAAGTTCCGTGTAGGCTTATCCAAATCACTGGATTATCAATAAGGAACATAGAAATAGCTTCAATTTTTCATCAATTTATGCATACTGTAGTTGTAATGTAACCTTCAGTCTGTCGAACACACAGAATAATTATAAATATTGTGCTACAACATACCTGTAAGAAACATTATTAATCAAGGGGTAATAATGTGTATTTTTATCCCTTGATTAATAATTATTTTTACAGATATGTGAAAGTTAAAGTTCGTTATATGAAACGAATCCTGGGTATAGGGAAGGTATAGGTATAGGGTATAGGTCAAAACTGACCTATGTCTTACTAAAATAAACTGTCTCCATAGAAGACATCAGAATGCATACACACCTGCCAAACACTAAGGGCTACGAGAACACGTTCCAAAGTCTCATAGAAAAACGCAGCCATATCTGGAACGACGTTTATTCAATAGACGCATTAAAGACGGATGATTGGAAACAGGCAAATTACGAGCTTTGATACATAATAACGCGATATGCAACACATGGTTTTCATCATAAGTTCTGTCAAAATAAGTGATTTCAACAGCCTTATGAAAATTGTGTGTGTGAATTGTGCAATGAACACTGTGAAAGATATCTCGCAAATATCTGCAGTAAAAGACACATAGTCGCTTCTGTGGTGTAGTGGTCAGCGTGATTAGCTGCCACCCCCGGAGACCCGGGTTCGATTCCCGGCTCTGCCACGAAGTTTGAAAAGTGGTGCGAGGGCTGGAACGGGGTCCAGTCAGCCTTGGGAGGTCAACTGAGTAGAGGTGGGTTCGATTCCCACCTCAGCCATCTTCGCAGTGGTTTTCCGTGGTTTCCCACTTCTCCTCCAGACAAATGCCAGGATGGTACCTAACATAAGGCCACGGTCGCTTCCTTCCCTCTTCCTTGCCTGTCTCTTCCAAACTTCCCATCCCTCCACAAGGCCCCTGTTCAGCATAGCAGGTGAGGCCGCCTGGGCGAGGTACTTGTCATTCTCCGCAGTTGTATCCCCCGACCCAGAGTCTGAAGCTCCAGGACACTGACCTTGATGCTGTTGAGGGGAGATCTCTCGCTGAGCCCGAGGGAAAAACCGAACCTGGAGGGTAAACAGATTAAGAAGAAGTAAAAAGACATATCTCTAACAAAACTACGACTAGAGTAATGTAATATAGTTTTTGTATTTTGCACATTGTGCGCGTTTTCGTTCATAATAATTTACAGGTATGTTTTAGTATTACATTTGACCTGTCTGTTCGACAGACTGTAAGGATTTTAAGTTACATTTAACTGAGTCGACACTGGAAAAAATGGCTTCCTTTTTAACAAATCATACTGTACTGTAGTTATCATATAGTCTACATCATCAACATCATCATCATTAGCCCGCCTGGTGGCCATGATAGTTAGGGCGCTGAAGTCTAAACGGTCTGACACCGAGGTTAGCCGGTTTCGTGTCCCGTTGGTCGAAAAAGTTTTCACCATCAGAATGTTGGCCGGCAGGTTAGGGTAGGTGGTGTTATACAATTTCTAATCACTAGATTGCGTGCCAAAAGCCTGGATTAAATTCTATGTGGAGTGAGGGCATATGACGCTGTTGACGGTGATACGTCCGTCGGATGGGGACGTTAAGCCTTGAGCAGACCCCTTGGTGCTATTCGACAGGAGTAGGCTATGTGCTGGCACCGGGTCATTCATTTTCATCTCATTAACTCCTCTGATAAGATTGACGTCAGGAAGGGCATCCGGTCATAAAAACCTGCCACGACAAGTGCATCTCACCTCATACCCGACCCCGTAGGGAAACGGGACAAGGGTCGGACAAACAAACAAACAAACAAACAAACAAACAAACAAACAAACAAACAAACAAACATCATCATCATCATCATCATCAGTACAACATTATTGAATTGATTGATTGATTGATTGATTGATTGATTGATTGATTGATTGATTGATTGATTGATTGATTGATTGATTGATTGATTGATTGATTGATTGATTGATTGATTGATTGATTGATTGATTGATTGATTGATTGATTGATTGATTGATTGATTGATTGATTGATTGATTGATTGATTGATTGATTGATTGATTGATTGATTGTAAATAGTGCTAGGCTTTTAGTTTCGAGAGTGTACGAGGACATATTTGATCCATCTGGTGCAGTTCTTCCTATATGACGCCCATGGATGACCTGTTCGTATGGGTGTCAGGTGATGATGATGATGTAGGGAAGGATAAAGCCCGATGTCGGCACGTAGCCTACTCCTGTCGACAAACACTAAAGGGTCTGCTCAAGGCTTAACGACTCCATCCAGCGGACGAATCATCATCAACAGCGTCATGTGCTCTCACGCTGCGGAGAAGTTTGGAATTGAATCCAGGCTTATGGCACGCAATCTAGTGATTAGAAATTGTATATCGCCACGTCTCCTAGCCTGGCGGCCAACACTTTGATGGTGATATCTTTTCCGAGCAACGGGGCTCGAACCGGCTAACCACGGTCTCAGATGATAGAGACTTGACACGAGGTGAATAAATCTCCTCATCTTACTCTCACTGAGCGAGGTGGCTGCGCGGTTCGCGTAAAATATCGACCGTAGTGCACTTGTTTAGGGTCCTTTTTTATGTATTTTGATGCTTGTTGTTTAAAGGGGCCAAACATCTAAGGTCATCGGCCCTTTTGTGTATTTTTAGGTATGCATTACCCTTCCTCTGATTCCTTGCCACATGTTTTGGAACACCTACTTTGTCATTTTTAATAGTTGTGAAAGTCTACGTTTTATGTGTAAAATGTTCGAATCACTATATAAAAATACTACCTGTACACTTCTCCTGTTTCCAAGAACTCAAGAACATTATGGTACGAGTGGCACGCGGTAAATGAGGGTAACGCGAAAGATGGATGTGAACGATAAAAATAAAGAAAGAGAAAGGTTATGAGAAAAGAAGAACAACGCACGAAAAGGTGGTCGTCAGAGCGCAGCATTCTGATTGTAAGATAAGCCGTAATCCCTGCTTCTATAAGACAAGACTCATTTGTGACCGAACGTAAACACAGGCTTTTATACTGGGAGCAAATGTCAGAACATTTAGTTTGTTCGCCTCCAATCACCGTATTGTTTCCATCTACAGATACACATTAGATAAAGTAATAATTGATGCGATTGTGTTTAACCGATCATGCATAACAGACGTTTAAAGGAAAGGGTTGAATACACGCCACGAAGAAAGTACAATTTTATTCTGTTTTAAAGATAACATTCTTTCGATAATTGTATCTCAGCAATTAGTAACCGGTACATCACAACAATGCACGGAGAAGAACATAACCGGCAGAAAAGCATTTCGTGCAATTCCGCGCACCGAGTAGGAATTCAGTTTCGTAAATCGAAATAGGTGTTACAAGTGAACAGGGGGAATAACCTCATCATTGTTACAACATTTTCAGTTTTAATTATCGTACGGATGAGGTTAAACACTGGGACATTTCTGGGGCATCTAAGGTGCGTCATCACCACATCCAAATGTTCTTGTAGTGAAACAAATACTGGTGATATGAACAACTGCAAAAAGACCTCGACAATGTTGTGAGACAATGATAAACGGGGTTAACATTCAGGTTGTGAGTTTCATTAATAGGGAAAGTCCTTTCAGTTTTAATTGGTGTTCATATAAGGAAATACACTTAAGAAAATGGAAATTGGAACACCATAATTTTATTATTATTATTATTATTATTATTATTATTATTATTATTATTATTATTATTATTATTATTATACCTTCCCGGCTAGTTAAACCGCGCGCCTTCTCTAAGGCCATCTATTGCCAACGGACTTGAACTTGTAAACTTCCAAAGATTTTGTCGTCTACCGTTAGATGGCTAGACCATCGATTTGTAACTACTTGATAGAGTAATGTTTATTTTGGAGTTTGTAAACCTGGTTCTGGGGATTTTTTTTTAATGTGCCGAAGTTGTCAACACTTCAGACAGTTCCTCCTCGATTGTAATCAACCTATCAGATACTCGGAAATATGCTCTCTAACAAATTAAAACCGCGGGTGTGGACAGGAATCCAGCCTATCAGTAAAGATTTCCGGAAGCTTCCCCTTGATGATACTATAAAAGCAGGGCACTTCAGGGAATTGCTCCAGCGCGCGCGAATGTCTGCATGTACGCTGATGACACCGCCATCTCCGCCGTTTCCTGGCAAACACCCAGAGTCCAAAATTATCTCCAAGAAGTCCTCTCCACTATCGAACCCTGGCTTCGACAGTGGAGAATTAAAATTAATGTCACGAAGAGTAGTGCCACACTCTTCTCCAAGCGCACTCGTTCAGACCCTCAACCACTGGTCTTTTTCGGCGAAGTGATCCGGTGGTCTAATGTTTCCAAATACCTGGGTGTTTCCCTGGACAAAGGATTGACATTTAGAAACCATATTGCCAGAATTTCGGCCCAGGCGTATAGACGCCTTTACGAAATTCTTCCAATCATGAAAGCCGAGAATGGGCTCAACTTAGAAAACAGGCTCCTGCTGTACAAATCCTCCATTCGGCCAATCCTCGAATATGCCAGTCCCGTCTGGGGGATCGCAGCCAAAACGCAACTTAACAAAGTTCAGTGCTTCCAAAACCGTGCCCTCCGCATGATCTCAGGTGTGTAATGGTACAAACGAAATCGTGACATACACAACTACCTTCATATTGATGAAATCTATACCAGAATATTGCACTCCGCTAGGAAATTCTACTCTGGTATTGACTCCAACCCAAAGCCCCTCATCTCCAACTCGGGTAACTACGTAACTGAAGGTTTGCTATTTGTTTTACGTCGCACCGACACACACGTGTCTTATGGCAACGATGGGATAGGAAAGGCCTAGGAAGTGGAAGGAAGCGGCCGTGGCCTTAATTAAGGTACAGCCCCGGCATTTGTCTGGTGTGAAAATGGGAAACCACGGAAAACCATCTTCGGGGCTGCCGACATTGGGGCTCGAACCTACGATCTCCCGATTACTGGATACTGGTGCACTTAAGCGACTGCAGCTATCGAGCTCGGTCGTAACTGAAGGTTTTCGCCCCCCTAGCTTAACCACCCTCCGGGGTGCAGGTCACATCCTGACCAGTTCGATTCCGTTCTAAGTACCACCGCTTTCAACATCTATGCAGTCTAGCTAAAACCCTGTCGAAAGTTGCACTCAAGGCCCACAAAGCCGAAGGGCTAAAATTGCTCATTGGATCTGGGTTCCACTCACATATCCATCGAGACGCGTGGTCTGCTCCAGTGTTAAGGTGTGCGACTTGACGTGAGCCAGGAGGCAGGGGCGAGGCCTACATGAGGAAGATCCAGCGGCACAAGGTAATGGCAGATTTTACCTAGACATATGATAGCTCCTGCGGATACTTTTGTAAACTTGTGGATTCAATGTATAACTTTCAGCAAGTCTGAGGACTCTGGTTTTATTCCCTAGTGGGAAATACGTAATGACCCTCTGTCGTTTCCCATTCAACATTGCATTGAGTGGCTAAAGCTTTCAACCTCTATATTTATTAAATCTTGTCTTGGTATTAAAGTGTGTATTTTAGTCATCCCCGTGTAGTAGAGGATTAGGTGCTGGTGTTTCTCCACCTTGCATTTTCTTTATAACCGATTATGTGCAACCATTTCCTTTATCCATTAAGACCACGTAGTATGGGCAATTATGCCCCCCACCCCGTTAATTCGGTAACTGTTTCTGCGTCTTGGTTCCCTTCAAGAACATTACTTAATGTTGTTGTAATTGTGGAATAATTGATGAATACTCTAAAGTGAGGTCACCGGATGGGTTTCCTAACGTAAATTTCTGTGTATCAAAGGAGACTGACTGCCTCTACGAAGCTAGACTATGGTATTTTGGAGCACAGACCCTGAGTAGTATATTTTCTTGGAGCAAATAGTGTCCTTATAAAATATTGTACGTGTCAAGAGCCATAACGCTGCCAATTTTTGAACCTGATTATCGGACTTCTAAGTCCCCAATATTGTTAGAGGTGACGAGCTCATTAATAACTTGTTATATTGTCTGTTATTCATTCAGATTTTCTATCTCTCAATTTTAAACTAGAAAAAAGAAAAGGGAAGAAATAAGATTTCCAAATTTGTTGTGTTAAGTTCTGCTCTAGTTAATTCCTTGTCCAGCCATTCACCCAGGCGCTCCTCAGCCTTCTGTGAACTACGGAAACTCCGTCATAATAATAATTAATAATAATTTATGATTGTTATTATTATGATTTATGATAATAATATAGTAATATGTAGTAATATAATATAAATATATGATGAAAATTATTATTATTATTATTATTATTATTATTATTATTATTATTATTATTATTATTATTATTATAAAGCCGGTGCTGACATGTGTGAAAACTACCGCACCATTAGTTTAGTATCTCATGTCTGCAAAATTTTAACAAGTATTATTTACAGAAGAATGGAAAGACAAGTTGAAGCTGAGTTGGGAGAAGATCAATTTGGCTTCAGAAAAATGTAAGAACATGTGAAGCAATCCTGACCAAGCTATTTAAGATTCTGAAGGGGATTGGGATCAGATACCGAGAACGAAGAATAATCTTCAATCTGTATAAAAATTAGTCTGCAGTCATAAGAATCGAGGGCATGGAGAAAGAAGCAGCAAGAAGCAGCAATAGAGAAAGGAGTGAGGCAAGGCTGCAGTTTGTCCCCCCACCTTTTCAATGTTTACATAGAAAAGGCAGTAAAGGAAATCAAAGAGGAAATTGGAGAGGGAATCACAATCCAAGGAGAGGAAATCAAGACCTTGAGATTTGCCGATTGTATTGTTATTTTATCTGAGACTGCAGAAGATCTCGAGAAGCTGCTGAATGGTATGGACGAAGTCTTGGGTAAGAAGTACAAGATGAAAATAAATAAGTCCAAAACAAAAGTAATGGAGTGCAGTCGAACGAAGGCAGGTAATGCAGGAAATATTAGATTAGGAAATGAAGTCTTAGAGGAAGTAGATGGATATTGTTACTTGAGTAGTAAAATACACTTAAGAAAATGGAAATTGCAACACCATGAAGGCATTGGTCGTTTGTGTTGATTTTCAAGATATGGAACGATGCCATGTAGGTATATAAACCATCAAAGCTTTTGACCCATTGGATTGTTGCTACAGGTCTCCCCACGTGATTGGTCGCGGAGGAATCAACTCCAGTATACGGACTCTGGTGTAGCGTAGATGACTTGCAATCTGTGCAGTGAAGTGTTCCCCGTCAAACATGTCTCGAGGACAGAGAAGAGCACGCTATCAACAATCTACGGTACAACGTGTATGGCAGCAGTGGTCAAATGAAGATACCCACACTCGAAGACCTGGCACTGGCCCAGCGCGACAGATAACTGTGAGAGAGGATCGCCGCATCATTCGGATGGAATCCCATGCAACAGCAGCGCAAATTCGAGCAGCTGTGGCACCCCACGTTACACAACAAACAGTTGGTAATCGCCTGCGTGCAGCTGGCTTACGAGCCCGTGTCCCTGCAGAAGGTGTTCCATTGACCCCACAACAGCGACGTGTAAGGCTGGCCTGGTGTCGAGAAAGATCGACGTGGGTCGACGAATGGCATAGGGTCGTCTTTAGTGATGAATCGCGCTTCTGTCTTGCCCGCAGTGATCGCCGGAATCGTGTGCGCCGACGTACCGGAAAAAAGGGACCGCCCAGATCTTATTGTCGAGAAGAACACGGGGCCAACACCAGGCATTATGGTTTGGGAGCTATTGGCTTTAATGTGAAATCACAATTAATGCTTGTTGAGGGCACTATGACTGCTCGACAATACGTTGATAGGGTACTCAATCCAGTGGTTGTCCCTATGATAGCGAACATTGCTAATGGGTTGTTTCAGCAGGACAGTTCCCGAATTTACACTGCACGCATCTCCAGAGAAGCTCTCCACGACATCACAACCTTAGAATGGGCCCCCATATCCCCGGACCTCAGTCCTATTGGGACATGATGGGTCGACAACTGGTCAACCGTCTCAGCCACCCACAACTCTGGAACAACTGACCCGCGCAGTGCAGCAAGCATGGGCCATAATTCCTCAGGAAGCGATCCAGGGCATTATTGACTCCATGCCTCGAAGAATTCATCAATGTATTGCAGCTCGTGGTGGGCACATTCTGTATTGATTGTTGTCCAGACTTGCGGCCAGAGGGACCTGAAAGTGTAATAATCGAATCACAACCGAGCACCCGTCCTGCATGTTCAATTGCAGCAATGTACCACCACTCGTTCTGGGTGTTGCAATTTCCATTTTCTTCAGTGTAACTAACGATGGCAGAAGTAAGGAGGACATAAAATGCAGACTGGAACAAACAAGGAAGAGCTTTCTTAAGAAAAGAAATTTTCTCACTTCAAACATTGATATAGGAATTAGAAAGATGTTTCTGAAGACTTTCATCTGGAGCGTGGCATCGTATGGAAGTGAAACATGGACGATAACTAGCTCGGAAAGAAAGAGAATAGAAGCTTTTGAAATGTGGTGTTACCGAAGAATGCTGAAGGTGAGATGGATAGATCGAATCATGAATGAAGAGATACTGAATAGAATCGGTGAGAGGAGATCGATTTGGCTAAATTTGACGAGAAGAAGAGATAGAATGATAGGACACATCTTAAGACATCCAGGACTTGTGCAGTTGGTTTTTGAAGGAAGTGTAGGCGGTAAGAACGGTAGGGGTAGAGCAAGGTTATTATTATTATTATTATTATTATTATTATTATTATTATTATTATTATTATTATTATTATTATTATTATTATAAATCATCTTATTCTTAAGCATTGTGGTATTAAGCAGCGTTTTGAACTAACTTCATCGTGTGTCTTATACATTTATTTCAACGCCTTACTCTTGGTGCCATGTCTTAACGAATTTGAGAACAATAAATGTGCTACTGGAATTTTTCACATGTTGCCATATTGAAAATGCTGGATGTTCCTGTGTTTCAACAATTTGATTAACTTTGCTGCTATCAAGTCTGGAAATATGGGAAAGCAAGGCGAACTCCCTAGCTCTCATCAATCTAGGAAATAAATAACTAAATTATGCCACGTAGAGACCAGAGACTTTACGGATGGTTAAAACCTGAAATGTAATGTGTAATTCAAGGAACTTTTTATAATTCGAAATAATCTAATAAGGTCAGCGATAACCAACCGTATGATTGCTGTGTTATTCAACGCTCATTATCCAGAGTCAAGGCCCCATAAACAGCTCGTGTGTCGGCCCTTCGGTGACTGCATAGGCCCTTGAAAAGTTCATTGATTAAAAGGAGGAAATAGTAGTTATGAACGTTGACCTATAGAAAAGCACAAAGAAATTGAAATGACATATTTGCGAAGTTGAACAAGAAACAAGAAAAAATGTTCATTGACAATGGTCTAAGGTTGGATTCTCGAGCTTGCATAATTTCACGACGATGTTATTAGACGTGTATGGCTATTATCGATGCTAAGGATTCGTAAAATACTTTTAGTGTTTGTTAGAGGTGTATTCCTTCTATATATTATCTCATCAACCCATTTATAACCACATAAGCCGAGCTGAATGGCTTACGCTTTACGGTCGGTGGGTTCGATTCCAGCTAAGGCTGGTGGCGTTTGAAGGTGCTCAAATAGGCCTACTTCAGCCTCGTCCCGATAGATATGGAAAAATATAAAATAATTAATATGAAAGAATATTCCGGCACCTCGGCGTCTCTGACTCCTTAGGTAACCGAGTGGTCAGCATGGTGGCCTTCTGTTCAGATGGTCCCGGATTCGATTCCCGGTCGGGTCGAGGATTTCAGCCGCGGCTGATTAATCCCTCCAGCTCGGGGACTGGGTGTTTATGGTCTCTTAATAAACTTCTTCGTTTACATACAACATAGCCCACTAACAACAACCACACAAACACCCAAACACATCCTTTCGTAAAGGGTTGGTTTCAAGAAGGGCATTCGGTCTGTAATTATGGGCAAAATGCACATGTGGTACTGATCACAAATAGTTGAAAAAATGCCTGGAAGAAGAGCAAAGCTATTATTATTATTATTATTATTATTATTATTATTATTATTATTATTATTATTATTACAATCACAGAAGCCTTACAAAACACGATTCTTCAATAAAGTATTAGATTACCTCTTAAAACTACATCCCTTGTGGGTAGGGGCGGTAGAAATCATCTGCCTTACATAAGAGGGACTAAAAGGGCCCTAGGGGCTCTTAACTTGAGAGCGAGGGCTGCTGATGACATGACACTTGCGAGTGTCAGAGTCCTTACTTTCATCCTTCATATCCGACCTCTCGTGGTCAATGCTTATTATTTTCTGAACCCGACCTTACTAAGTTTCTGGAGCCTGGGTTGTCTAACATCTTCACTCCTTTCGTGGCCCTTGACTTTCTTTGACAGATATCATATTTTTCGAAGGGTCGGACTCCTTCCATTCTCCCACTCTGGTTAGTGTTAATAGAGGATGACTGCCTAGTTGCACACCTTCTTAAAACAATAATCACCACCACTACCACTACCGACTGCCTGGCCGAGGCGGTAAAAGGCTTGCTCAGTTCACCCGGAAGGACTTGAGTTCGATTCCCCGTCACGAAGTTGAAACATTTAATAAATAGATTTCCACTTCCGGAGGTGAATATGGTCCTGAGGTTCGCTCAGCCTACACCATAAATGAGTACCACGTTAATACCTGGGGGCAAAGACGGCCGGACGTAGAGGTACTCACTCTACCCTGTCAAGTACCGAGGTTACGGATAGTGGAAGCTTTTACCTTCCACCCCACCCAGAGCTTTTATGGAATATAGGGGATGACTTGATCACCACCACCCTGCATAAATTAGGTCTGTGATAAATACGTGGCAAATACTCCGTCTTTTTTATTTGAATTTCATGTGGACAGTGGTAGATGTCCACTTTGAATGTTTACTATCGAGGTTAGTCGACTGTGCTTTGTTTTTTAATCCACCATGAGAGGAGCAGATGACTCACGTACAAGAAAAAATGACACACGTGCAGCGTAACGATCAATGGCGGTGTGTATAGTGAGGGTCAAATTATCCTAGGATCTACTTGTTCTGTTTATATAGAATGTACAGTACATTTATACATTCAACCTAAATAGTTAATATGTCACTTTGTTTTCATTATCCGATATAAAGAAAGGCACTTTTGCTTGTGAAATATTAAGGACAAACGTTTGAGTCTCCGCTACGAAAACGCGAAATACGGATAAAATGAATGAATGAATGAATCAATCAATAAATCTACCACCTGAGCACCTCCCAATACCACCGGACTAAGCCAGGATCGAACCTGCCAAGTTGGGTTCAGAAGGCCAGCGCCTCCACCAACTTAGCCACTGAGCTCGGACAGTTTAAACTGAATGGTGGTAAATAGCAGACTGTACAGTTACGTATTAAGCAGGTTTAGCGATAAATTCATTTTACGAATGAACTGGACAATGTTACGTAGTAAAGCTACATTTTTTCCAGTTATCGAAATTTAGAGATATGGAGAATACTGTTTATGAGCATGTATAACACATAATTGAATCATATGTATCTACGGGCGTATATTGAATACATTATTTTTAACAGTATTTAGACATAAATACAAACATACTCTATTTTACGGCATCACTTCAATTATAACCCTTATTATGGTAATTTCTTAGAAGACAGGATACAGTAGTGAAACAAGAAACATTCCTCCGTTAACACCTTTGGAAAAAATCCTTTAGTCTCATCTGTTTGTTACTGTAAACCTTTCCTCCCTTCACGTTGAAACTTCTCGTCAATACCACGCAGTCGAGATGGAGGTTGTCAACCGCGACTTCCGGGGTTGCTTTCGTACGTGACCGGTAATTAATTCACACACGAGAAACAGGAAGGCTTCGCCGATTTTCCGATCATTAGAAGTTTGATTTTTTCGGTTCCCGTCATATTAGCTGCCAGCATCACTGTAACTTGTTAACTCTTCTTTACAAACCACAAAGGCCGTATTGCACAATTAATTAATGTTGCACAAAATTTGAATTACGGAGTACTTTTTGTTTCTTCTTTCATAATCTGCTTACCCTCCAGAGTCGGTTTTTCCCTCGGACTCAGCAAGGGATCCTACCTCTACCGCCTCAAGGGCAGTGTCCTGGAGCTTCAGACTCTGGGTCAGGGGATACAACTGGGGAGGATGACCATCGCCCAGGCGGCCTCAACTGCTATGCTGAACAGGGGCCTTGCGAGGGGTGGGAATATTGGAAGGGATAGACAAAGAAGAGGGAAGGAAGCGGCCGTGGCCTTAAGTTAGGTACCATCCCGGCATTTGCCTGGAGGAGAAGTGGGAAACCACGGAAAACCACTTCCAGGATGGCTGAGGTGGGAATCGAACCCTCCTCTACTCAGTTGACCTCCTGAGGCTGAGTGGACCCCGTTCCAGCCCTCGTAGCAGTTTTCAAATTTCGTGGCAGAGCCGGGCCTCTGGGGGTGGCAGCTAATTACACTAACCACTACACCACAGAGGCGGACTATTTTTTGTTTCAAGGGAGGAAATATTTGTTTCGAGCAATCGAGAAATTCGTGTAATGGAATTTCGAATAGTCTAATAGAGAAATAAATACACGTGAAGAAGAGGGCAACGACCAGAAAATTTAAAGTTACTTCGAGATACTGAAAATTCGATTAATGGAGGTTCGAGATATCGAGGTTCGACTGTATCTCACTTTACCGCCAGTTCATCAGTTGCACCCCGTGCTTGAAGTTTGGTATACATCTGTTGCACTCGGCGGTCACAATCTCTTCGGCAGTATTGCCCCCTCCCCGCCCCCTTTTTATACCCAAGAGACGTAGAACTCTCAATGGAACATTTTGGTATCGACAGGTAGGATTTGGGACACTGCCTAATATATTCGTACTAGTATCCTGGTATTCGCCATGCCAGCCTCGTGGCCATGACCGTTAAGGCGTTGAAGTCTAAACAGTCTGACACCGTGGTTAGCCGGTTCGAGTCCCGTTGGTCGAAAAATTTTCACCAGCAGAATGTTGGCCGACAGGGTAGGAGAGGTGGTGGCATACAATTTCTAATCACACCAGATCCCGTGAGATCTCCGAAGTTAAGCAACATTGGGCGTGGTCAAGATTTGGATGGATTGCCACGTGCTGTTGGTGGGGGTAAGGGAATGGAGGAGCGGAAAGGAACTGGCCACTCTACCGCACGTAAACTCCGGCTCGGGGACACCTCTGTGGAGGTTCGGACTGCCTTCGGGCAGAATACACCCTTTACCTCTTACCCATAATTTAAGCACCGTGCTCATATTAAGTGATTCCCCTGTGGGTGGGGGCGGTAGAATAACACCCACAGTATCCCCTGCCTGTCGTAAGAGGCGACTACGTGGGCCACAGGAGCGTGGGTTGGCAACCACGGGGCCCTTAGCTGAGTCCTGGCATTGCTTCCACTTATGCCAGGCTCCTCACCTTCATCTATCCTATCCGACCTTCCTTGGTCAACTCTTGTTCTTTTCTGACCCCGACGCTATTAGGTTTGCGGGGGTAGGGAGTCTTTCATTTTCACGCCCTTCGTGGCCGATACCTTCATATTTCGAAGTGTCGGGTCCCTTACCTTTTTTTTCTCTGATTAGTGTTATAGAGAGGATGGTTGCCTAATTGTACTTCCTCTTAAAACAATAATCACCACCACCACCATCACTCATATGAAGTGAGGGCATATGACGCTGTTGAAGGTGATTCGTCCGTCGGATCGGGACGTTAAAACCTTGAACAGACCCCTTGGTGCTATTAGACAGGAGGAGGCCATGTGTCGGCACAGGGCTTCATTCTCTCCCTTTCTATTATCATATAGCACGTCATTCATTTCATCTCATTAACTCCTCTGATGAGGCTGACGTCAGGAAGTGCATCCGATCATAAAAACCCGCCACGATGAATTCATCTCACCTCATACCCGACCCCATACAGAAACGGGACAAGGGTTGGACAAACAAAAAAAACCCTGGTATTCGTCATATCGTCCGTGAAGAAAAAAATACAATTTTCCATAAGACTGGTCACGCCTCCCAGCCGCGTATTGATATGCAACCCATCAGAACAGCGTACGTTTGTTCACTTTACTATCTGAAGGTGTAGAGGAAAATGAACCTTAAATCTGTTTTACTGTATACAAACCTTCCATCAGTTCCTTTACACATTCGCATAGGAAAATGAACACAACGAAAATTGTTCTGATGGACATGATGCGGCTTGGAGGAGTGACCAGTCTCAAGGGAAATAATGGATAGGAAGTGCATTGTGACATACAAGGTTTTGTTTCTTCAAGGACGATACTATTATAATGATTAAACTCTTTATGCTAATATTAATGGTTTATCAGGACATGTGTACTAATATTTCCTTGTCCATGTTGAGAAACCAGCTCTTCATAATATTATTTGTGTTTTTTTTTATATTATGGATTGAATCTGTTAGCATTTCTCACGCATTGAGTTTAATATTATATATTTGTTAGTATTTCAGTGACAGCGTCTCCAACATTTTAAATATGTGGATGTGCAGAAAGCTCTGCCAAACTCCTAGCATGTATTTGCGGTGCATTCATAAGTAACTGCATTCGATGCCCAAATCTTTGGAGGGAACAAGTGCATCAGATGATAAGAAGATTTTAACCAAATAATTGGCATAAAGTCTGTTGTGAGTTTCTGATCGACTCAATCGATGTTGATCAATAATTTACCAAAAGTGTCTCCAAATTATTTAGGACTGAAGAATGTCAAAATAAATGTCCAGTGTAACCACTGTGGATAAGTATGCTCCGAGCGCAGTTGTCGTGTTTACTTGAAGAGGATTCTATTATTTCTAAAAGTACTTCTAGTTCATTTAATGTAGACCTTCTCTGCTTCCTTAATATTTCGAAAAAAATTCTCAATGCTTTCTCGACTTTTATGTTAAACAATAGGTCATCGTTTTGGAAAAGGACTTTCACACTGGATGAACAAACGCTTTCACTTATGTATTTATGCTGATCTGTTTCTGAGCCACAATTTCGAAATCCTCACCTCATCTCCCAGAGTAATTTCGTGAACTTTCGATTTTCTAGGAATTTTGGTGGTAGGCGTATCTTCGCACCAAGTTTTAATTCTGTAGGTTGCCTCGAAGTTTCTGATTAATTAATGTATACGTACGTTACACCTTTATACACCGGTACGTTTCCACAATGGTGTGTTAGTATTCATGTTAATCCTCACGCCAGAATTAACATATTCTTCATTAACAATTTAATGACTTCAAACCTAATAGTTACAAAATCTAGCCTGCTTTGAACTTCTTGTTGGTATGAGATGGATTCCATTCTTTTGGCAACATGAGGTCAGGTTCAAAACTTTGTGAAGCAACTGTACTTTTATGTCACAATTTAGTTGTAAGTTGATGCTGTACCATGGAAGGTCTTTTTAAATCTCATAACCTGCTTTAACTTTTGTACTTAAGTCTCGGAGGTTTATTACCAACATTGCTGTTCTCCCGAGTTAATATAGGTACTGCTGTATTCATGTGACAGCCACAACTTCTTGTCACGTCTTTTTAATTTAAGGAAATCCTGCGGTTTTGAATCGTTGTATGTAGTTATGAAGACGTATTGCCCCGCCGCAAGCAGACTGTTAAGAACGTGTTATTTGCATAACCCCAGCCTCCGTACGCTTCCTTAATGAACACCATCTAAATCATCGCCTTATATTTTACTTACAATGTTAATTACTTTCCTTCTTGTTTATAGCTCCAGGGACGGCAAAACTTGGTGGTCCTCTTCTTCCAGGTACCGTACAGCACAGCTGGCGAGGAACTTTACACATTCGGCGTCATCTTACGCAGGTCTCTAACGGAGTCTTCCACATTATTGCTGAACCTAGTGTGCCTGGTTCCGTGGCTGAATGATCAGCGTACTGGTTTACAGGGTTGCAGGTTTGATTCCCAACCGCGTCTGGTGAATTCCTCCAGCTTATGTATTTATTTGTTCCCGTATCTGAAATATATAAGACAGTTTAAATATTATATTTTTTGTGACCAGAACTTGGCTACTTTCAGTGCATTTACTGTGGACTAATGAAGGTCTTCTTGAGTACAGGAGGCTCGACGCAATTGGCATTGCAGCAAGTGTTGTACAGTCTGGACTTCTCCACATTCACACTGATTTTTTAAAAATTTATCAGAGTAGCCCCATTGTGCTAAATTATCCTTTGATCTTCCCACTCCAGATTTCAGTATATTCAGGGACTTCGAAGTCAGCCATTCATCGTCATAGTCAGGAGGCAAAGTTTCCAAAATCCTCCAACCAGTGGGATGGTAGGTCGTAGTCTTCCGTTGGTTTAGCCTAGGTCTCTCAGCGGGGATTATAACTTCATTTGATGTTCTAAGGAAGCTCTTTCTTGATTTCAGTCGTTGCGGATGTGGTTCGTACCCAGGCAAAAGATGGGTTCTTTCCTGCTCCACTTTCTTTCTCTCATTATTGGCAGGTATTTATCTTCCAATAGGAGGTGGTGCTATTCCTGCAAGGTGTTAAAGCCATTCAACAGGAGTGGATTTCAGACAGCCTGTTATAATTCTACAGGTATCATTAAGAACTATATCCACCTGTTTGGCATGCGTGGAACTGGCCTACTCTGCTACGGACACATAGCACTATTTCAGAAGTTCGGATGGTATCAGGATGACTTCCCCACTGTGATCCGACCAACTTCTTTAGGAGATTGTTCCTGGTGGACACCTTTGACTTGCAGTCCATGTAGGGTATCTTGAAAGTAAGAGAGCAGTCGAGCGCCACTCCTAGATACTGTATTTTAGAGTGTCGCAATGTTCCGGTTCGACCCCTGACCATACTATCTTCAACATGCGAGTGGCTTTCTTGTTTCTGTGAAGGTGAGATGCACTTCTCTTCATTTTCATACAACTTATCACACTAAGAACAACTACAAAAACAAGTTGTGATGAATAGATCCTTTCACAGAGCGTTGATGGCAGGAAGAGCACCCGGTCGTAAAACAGAGCTTAATCTACCTAAGTTTTACCCCCAGATTATTGGGGAAAGGCCATGAAGAAGACACTGTTGAATCTGGTGACTTATAGTTTCTTTTCTTTCTATTGAGTTGCACTCTTGCAATGCTGTTGTCTAGAGGTAACTCATCAGACGAACTCAGAAATGAGAGACAGCGGACTCCGTCATGAAAGCCAAGTAAGACGGCAAAGGGTTTCGTTACGCTGACCATGAGTTACTCAAACATCTGCAGCTATCTTATAGGACAGTAATCGTCTTGGCAGGCCAAGGATCTTAATGGCCAGTATGCACCATGGGGTGGATGGGTAAGTGGGTTGGTCAGTTGATACTACTACTACTAATAATAAAAATAATAATCTTTCTTTCTTAATTCATTTAGCGACCAGGCTTGGTTTTTTCCTCGGACTAAGCGAGGCAATCCACCTCTGCCACCTCGAGGGCAGTGTCCTGGAGCGTGAGACTTTGGGACGGGGAGATACAACTGGAGAGGATGACCAATACCTCGCCCAGGCTGCTTCACCTCCTATGCTGAACAGGGGCCTTATGCGGGATGGGAAGATTGGAAGGGACAGGAAAGGAAGAGGGAAGGAAGCGGCCATGGCCTTGAGTTAAGTACCATCACGGCATTTGCCTGGAAGAGAAGTGAGGAAACCACGTAAAGCCACTTCGAGGATGGCTGAGGTGGGAATCGAACCCACCTCTACTCACCTGATTTTCTGAGGCTGAGATGACCCCGTTCCAGTCCTCGTACCACTTTCCAAATTTTGTGCCAGAGCCGGGAATTGAACTCGGACCTCCAGAGGTGGTAGTTAATCACAACAATCACTGCACCACTGAGGCCGAAATAATAATAATAATAATAATAATAATAATAATAATAATAATAATAATAATAATAATAATAATAATAATAATGCTATTGCTTTTACGTCCCACTAACTATTTCGGGAATTTCGTCCCGCGGTAATTATTATACGTGCCAGTAAATCTCCGACACGAAGCTGACGTTTTTCAGCATCTTCAAATACTTGCTAAGTTGAGGTCAGTAGGCCAGCAACTCAACCGTCTGAGCTACTCACCAACGGTTACATTCTATGTTGCCGTACAGTGAAGATAAGATACCGTGCATTCGCACTTGATGTTAGAATCTCCGTAGCCCCATCTCGCAAGGTTGTCTTTGGACCTGCACACTGCTTTCCTCAGTCTATTCAGATATTTCCATACACTGTAGCTAGGGGATAAACTTTCCACTACTGTCATCTGTTCCGGGATGTTTGCAGCTTCTTCTCTACGAATACAGCGTGGAGAAATCCCTGCAAGCTGATACAGCCTGTCAACTGGCGTAGACTTTAAGCAACCTGTCACTAACCTCATTGAGGCTCACGTCCACCTGTTTGACATAGGATGAAATGGCGTATGGCTTTTATTGCCGAGAGTGTCCGAGGACATGTTCGGCTCGCCAGGTGCAATTATTTTCATTTGACGCTCGTAGGCGACCTGCGCGGCGTGATGAGGATGAAATGACGATGAAGACGACACATACCGTGCCAGTGAAATTAACCAATGATGGTTAAAATTCCCGATCCTGCCGGGAATCGAAACCGGGACCCCTGTGATCAAAGGCCAGTACGCTAACCATTTAGCCATGGAGCCAGAGGAGATGAGATGACGAATGCCAAACTTGATATGCATATCCCGCGACGGAGTGGCAAAGGGTCATAGCTGATGTGGCGATAGTTTGTGGATAATAATAATAACTAGCTGAAACCAGTGAAGACATGGCAGTCAATGGAGTAACTATTTATTGAAGGATTTCCTTATACGAGTATGTACGATATTCCTTTTAATTTATTTTTTTATATTTGCGTCGCACCGGCACAGATAGGTCTTACGGCGACGATGGCATAGGAAATGGCTAGAAGTGAGAAGGAAGCGACCGTGCCTTAATTAAGGTACAGCTCCAGCATTTGTCTGTTGTGAAAATGGGGAAAAGACGAAAAACCATCTTCAGGGCTGCCGACAGTGGGGTTCGAACCCGCTACTTCATGAATGCAAGCTATAGCTACGTGACCCAAACCTCACAGCCACTTGCTCGGTGCATGCGTTGTACAATTACCTTTTGGTACTATTGCAACTATAAAATATCGCTCTCTTGACACTGCAGCTGGCCATGGCTGAAAACTGGCTAAGGTAAATACAGACTTTTGACCAGGAAGACGTCTCACTGCGCATGCGTGCTTACCCTCTTCCACCTCCTCTATCGTGCTACATGCCGCAGCACTCTCACAGTTCAGGCGGCCTTGAAGCGCTCTGGCTAATCAGAATGCTACTTTCCTAATAATTTAGAAATCTACAGCAATAATATATATATTGCTTTTAAAGACACTGCAAATCTACAGGCTAAGAGCTTTCGTCAGAATACTTTACGATGCCAATCGGTTTAGTGCTTCTCTTAAACTTACGGTAACAAAAATCAGCCTAGTGTTTTAAATATAGAAAATAATAATAATAAAATCTATCGTAATCAATGTTCAACCTATTAGGTCGTGTTACGTACATTTAGCTCGTGTTGAACATATGTTAAGTACAGAACAAAAATGGCCAACTGGACACCAGAGGGATCCGAGCCCACAACCTTCCGAGTGTCCGACTAGTTGGCTGAATGTTCAGCGTACTGGCCTTCGGTTCAGAGGGTCCCGGGTTCGATTCCCGGCCGGGTCGGGGATTTTAACCTTAATTGGTTAATTCCAATGGCACGGGGGCTGGGTGTATGTGTTGTCTTCATCACCATTTCATCCTCATCACGACGCGCAGGTCACCTACAGGTGTCAAATAGAAAGACCTGCACTTGGCGAGCCGAACCCATCCTGGGATATCCCGGCACTAAAAGCCATACGACATTTAATTTCATTACCTTCCGAGTTCGCGTCGATTGCTCAACCAGTTGAGCTATGGTGGCCTAGGTCATCTTTATTCTGTTGGAAAGGATCTAAGCTACAGTTCTTCCACTACTGCCATCACACTGTAGAGTGCGTTTAAGTCGTCCGTTGAGGGCCAATTCACGACCGCATTTCAATCGAAATCAACTTTCATCCTATTAGGTCGTGTTACGTACATTTAGTACGTGTTGAAGAGATTTTAAGTTCGTTCGTTCGTAATCTGTTTACCCTCCAGGGTCGGTTTTTCCCTCGGACTCAGTGAGGGATCCCACCTCTACCACCTCAAGGGCAGTGTCCTGGGTCGGGGATACAACTGGGGGGATGACCAGTACTTCGCCCAGGCGGCCTCACCTGCTATGCTGAACAGGGGCCTTGTGGGGTGATGGGAAGTTTGGAAGGGATAGGCAAGGAAGAGCGAAGGAAGCGACCGTGGCCTTAAGTTAGGTACCATCCCGGCATTTGCCTGGAGGAGAAGCGGGAAACTACGGAAAACCACTTCCAGGATGGCTGAGAAGAGAATCGAACCCCCCTCCACTCAGTTGACCTCCCGAGGCTGAGTGGACCTCGTTCCAGCCCTCGTACCACTTTTCAAATTTCATGGCAGAGCCGGGAATCGAACCCGGGCCTCTGGGGGTTGCAGCTAATCACACTAATCACTACACCACAGAAGCGGACTGAAGAGATATTAAGTACAGAACAAAAATGGCCAACCGGACACCAGTGGAATCCGAGTACGTAACATGACCTAATAGGTTGAAAGTTGATTTCGATTACAATGCGGTCGTGAAAATTCAATATTCAAAATCTATTGTGCCAACTACTGAGTGCAGGTATTTCGATTTGAAAACACTTAGACTACCTGAATATCAATTCCGACAGAGGAATTGGCACTCTATTGAGCATTGCCAGAGGTTCTTTATATGTCGACACCGTACGATATGGAGTGACTCTTCCCCACACCTGGATAATCTGCGTGTTTAAAGAAACGATGCTGCGATTTGAAGACTACACGTTACCACTGATCTACAGAGGAGCCGTGGATTATGATTAGCTTGATTATCGCCAGTCGGCCAATGCAGGAACTCCCACGTTTTAACCAATCAACAAATTCACACATTATCGAGAACGGGAGCTGATGGTGGTTAATAAAGAGACCAGTTATTTCATTATACTTGCAATTAACTGGCCATCTTAATCTGTAAGTGACATAATGACGGGTAATCAGCTCCAAGTACAACTTATACTCGATCCCAAGACGTGGCCACTCTAAGAGCACATTAATAGACTCACCTCGAGATAAGGATCTGCATCATGCTAACGATCGCATAACTATCCCTCTCCGGATCAATTGTTGAGTGCCAGTCCCCAGATCCAAAGATCTTGTGTTCAAACTCGGACTTAAAGTCTGAAAAAATCCATTTGAGACACCATCTCACACGATGTCGGCATGTAAAGGATCTTTGGTGACACAATTGATGTTTACTCGACAAAATTCATTATTAGAGATCGTCAAACAGAAATCCCATTTACTCTGCCATCTGGTGGAGTAAAATGAAACGTCGAAACTGACGCGCAGGTAGCCCAAATTATGTCAAATTGAAACGCCTGCACATCCTAATTGAGGTCATAGGTTATTATTATTATCATTATTATTATTATTATTATTCATCTGTTTACCCTAGAGGGTCAGTTTTCCCTCGGACTCAGCGAGGGATCTCGCCTCTACTGCCTCAAGGGCAGTGTCCTAGAGCTTCAGACCCTGGATCGGGGGATACAAATGAGGAGGATGGCCAGTACCTCGCCCAGGCAGCCTCACCTGCTATGCTGAACAGGGGCCTTGTGAGGGGATGGGAAGATTGGAAGGGATAGACAAGGAAGAGGGAATGAAGCGGCCGTGGCCTTAAGTTAGGCACTATCCCGGCATTTGCCTGGGGGAGAAGTGGGAAACCACTTCCAGGATGGCTGAGGTGGGAATCGAACCCACCTCTACTCAGTTGACCTCCCGAGGCTGAGTGGACCCTGTTCCAGCCCTCGTACCACTTTTCAGATTTCGTGGCAGTGTCGGGAATCGAACCCGGGCCTCCGATGGTGGCAGCTTATCACACTAACCACTACACCACAGAGGCGGCATTATTATTATTATTATTATTATTATTATTATTATTATTATTATTATTATTATTATTATTGTTGTTGTTGTTGTTGTTGTTGTTGTTGTTGTTGTTGTTGTAGTACCAGGAGGTACACCTCAACTCCGCACATTCAAAATTAGCGCCTTAATGAACTCTTCTATCGATCAAAACGTGCAATTGCTACTACAGGAAGTTGGGACATCATTTGGAAGATATCACTACTGAAGTATTGAGTAACTGTGTTATTGTGAAGTTTCCTAAACTGATTGGATTTCTTTTGGTTTTGTTTTTGCTGTACATCAAGAAGTCTGGACATTTTTTCCACAGATGTCACTACCATAAACTGTTGTCATGCACTCTGGTGCAAGGTAAAATAATTTGTTATTGAAAGAAATTTTGTGTTTATAGGTTTTCTCAAGTAAATCTACTTTCATTCGTTTTTTATACAATTCTAGGTTTGCAACACTTCTCTCTTTTTCCGCCAGTTTTGAGTCTAAGCAATTAGGAATTTACTGTAATTGTATTTCAGCCTATCACAGGTTTCTTGGGTGTAACTTTTGAATTTACCAATGAAACCGAGAGGGTGTGTCCGGATTGGTCCAGAATCCTCTCGAACCTTCCCTTCGGATATATTAACTGAGGCTTTTCTGGCTAACTTGTCTCATTGATCATCGTCTTTCTGAGTGTGTGTGTTAAGGCAGGAGGCGGGACGCCTCATTCTTCGGCAGATAGAACAACAGCCAGGTAATGGCCACATGAATTCTATCTTTCTTGCTGTTTCTGCAAATTTATCCGGGGGGAAGTTCCGAATTTCTAACTATGTAACCAGCCTTTTCCAGAATGTAACTTTTCGTTCGGCTAATGTAAAAATTTCATGAAATCTTTAGCTGTAATTCGGGGATAGAGAGTGCGTTACTCTCTCGAGTTCCCCTTCAACTAGGTTCGAGGTGACTGCGATTTTGTAACTGTTTTTCTTCTTTTCTGTAATGCCTTAAAGTAACTTTCATTCGAGTCACCTCAGTAGGTTGGGATTAGCCCCTGTATCACTGGGCCGAGAGCGCCGTTAGGATTTTATTCTTCATTTAGGAGTGTAAGTATACGCCTCCATTCATTTTGTGTTCGGGCCATTAATTTAACCTGTTATTCCTATTCCACGAAGACCCAGTAAGTTGGGTACTAGATATCCCTGTATACTAACTTTATCAACTGTAAATTGCGCCCTGAGAGGCCAGAGAAATTAAAATTTTGCGTAATGTTGCCTTCAGTAAGCTGTAAGAAATTGAGAGCATGTAAGCTCTTTTTAAAGTTTTTTTATAGTGAGGGGTGCCTCTGAAAGGCTAAATATTGTAACTTTTGGAGTAAGTGCTCTTGAATTTGGGAGATTTCTATCTTTGTTTAAGCCATAACCTCCTCAGAAATTGTAAACGTGTCAACTTGAGGGCTCGAAGCCCAAAATTGTTAAATTCTCTATTCTGGGGTGTTCCACCCTTGTAACTGAATTGGCATTGTACCTGAGATTTCATTGTTATTTCACCTAGTGAAAATTTGTTAAGTTTGCTTTTTGAAAGAAATATAACCTTTATTTAAAGTTTTAATTCAAATTTTGATATCGTAGTTAGACCCATTCAAATCCATCACCTTCTTTCACCTCTTTCTGCTCTACGGATAACTCCGGATCAATTATTATTATTATTATTATTATTATTATTATTATTATTATTATTATTATTATTATGTTATTTTTTTACGTCCCACTAACTACTTTGACGGTTTTCAGAGACGCCGAGTTGCCGGAGTTTAGTCCCGCAGGAGTTCTTTTACGTGCCAGTAAATCTGTCGACACGAGGCTGACGTAATTGAGCACCTGCAAATACCGCCGGACTAAACCAGGATCAAACCTCCCAAGTTGGGCTCAGAAGACCAGCGCCTCGATCGTCTGGGCCATTCAGCCCGATATTGTTATTATTGTTATAGTAGTAGTAGTTGTAGAAGACCTTTGTGTTATAGTGGTTAATGTGTTTAGCTGCCACACCCGGAAGTCCGTGTTCGACTCTCGGCTCTGCCACAAAATTTGAAAAGTAGCTCGGTGAATGGAACGGGGTCCACTCAGGCTCCGGAGGTCCACAGAGTAGAGTGGGCTTTATTCCCACCTCAGCCATCTTCGAAGTGGTTTTCCGTGGTCCCTATTTCCTCTCCATGTAAATGCCGTGATGATACCTAACTTAAGACAACGGCCACTTACTTTCCTCTTCCTTGTCTAGCTTTCCCATACTTTCCATTCCCCACAAGGCCCCTGTTAAGCATAGAAGATGAGGCCGCCTTGACGTGGTACTGGTCCTCCTTCCCATTTGTATGCGCATACAAATGTCTAACACTCCATGACACTACTCTTGAGACGGTAGAGATGGGATCCCTCACTGAGTTCGGGGGGAAATCCAACCCTGAAGTTTAAACTAAATAAATAAATAAATAAATAAATAAATAAATAAATAAATAAATAAATATTAATAATAAGAAGAAGAAGAACACAACACCTTGGCTTAACGAACTTCGAAAGAACCTCAAAAACGCAAACATAAGTTCAACAGACATCCTAGAAAGAGACATTACTGCGCACAAAGTAAACAATTAAGAAGCTACATCAGAGCAACCACAACAAGAACAGTACAGACCAAAGTGGTCGGAAGAACGTAAACGAGCTTTCTCGGAAAGAATGGAAGCCTATTGGAACAACAAGAAGAACCCACAGAATAACTGATAGATTTATAATCTTAACGTCTTACAATATTGGGAGAATTCGCGATTACTACTACTACTACTGTACTAATAAATATAATAATTAAAAAATTCTACTTTCTAAAATATAATATTCTAAATTTTCAACTTTCTCTCATTATTATTACTATTAGACTATTTTTATTATTTTATTATTAGTATCTCCTATTTCCGACTCCCTGAGAGCCCCGGGTTCGGGATTTAAATCTCGTCTCATTAACTCTTGTGGCTCGGCGACTCGATGTTTCTGTTCGTTCCAACACTTTCGTCTTTATATTCAGACACCACATTACACTACTAGCAACCACAGAAACACGGCACTGTGATTACATCCCTGCACAAAGGGTTGACGGCAGGAAGAGCATCCAGTGGTAAAACAGTGCCAAATCCAAATGTGCTACACAGTTCGCTCCCATACCTCCTCTTAAAACAATAATCACCACCTCTACCACCTTTAGCACTAATGCCAACTAGCAGAAGAAAAGTCGTAATAAACGTCGGTTAACATTATTATTATTATTATTATTATTATTATTCCGGCGTTACCCGTGGAGCAGAAAGAGGTTAAACAATGTGCCGGGGTGAATGGGTCTAACTACAATATCAAAATTAATTTAAAACTTGAACGGGAAGTTATATTTCTTCAAAAGACTACTCAATAAATAACAATATGTCAGGTACAAAAGCAATCTTGAATCAAGACTAGGAAAATTCCAGATTAGTGAACCTTGCAAATTATGGGCTTTAAGCCCGTAGTGTTATAATTCCTGAGATACCGGATCCAGTTTACACCATCTAAGTTAAAAATAAGGAACCATTAAGTTAGGGGCGGAAATCCCCTAAATCAAGAGCACTTGCTCCCTAAATACAATATCTGGCCTTCCAGAGGCACTCTTTACAATAATCAAAACTTGGAAAAAGAGCTAACAGGCTCTCCAACATTCATCCAATTTTAACCTCCCGCTTAAGGCAACATTACACACAATTCTAACTCTCTCTCTGACCTTCCATGGCCCAACTTACAAATTGAAACAGGGGTATTTCGTACCCAAACTACGATGCCTTCATGGGAAAACAATAGGTTAGATAACTGGTTCAAACACAAAATGAATGGAGGCGTACACTGCGCTCCAAGATAATGAAAACTTCAAAACTTACAGGGCTCTAGGCCGATGAAACAGGGGCTATTGCCAAACTACTGAGAAGACTCGAATAGAAATTACTTTAACACATTACAGAAGGAAAAACAGTTACAAAACGTAGTCACCTCAAAACCAACATGAAGGGGAGCTCGAGAGTGCACATCACTCTTTATCCCCGATTTAAAGTTAAAGATTTTATGAAATTTTTACATTAGCCGGAAGAAAGTTACATTTTAGAAACGTAGGTTACATGGTAGAAGATTCGGACCTTCCCCTTGGAGTAATCTGTGGAGGTAGCTACAACAAGAAAGATGTAGTTTATGTGGCCATTACCTTATGGATGTTCTGCTGCCGACGAAAGAGGCCGCCCGTCTCCTGCTTAACACACACACTCAGATAGACGATGATCAATTGGCCAAGAAACGTGAAAAGCCGCAGTTTATAAACCCTCAGGGAAGGTTCGAGATCATTCAAGACTAACCCAGCCACACCCTCTCAATTTAATTTGTTAATCACAAAGTTACACTCAGAATCGAAAAAGAAGCCTGTGATAGGTTGAAAATTAATTACAGAAATTAGTGATTGGCTAGATTCAGAACTGGCGGAAAGAAAAAGGAAATATTGCCAACCCAAAAATAAATGAACATCAATCAGTTACAAAAGCCTAGAAATACAAAACTTCTTTAAATTATCATTTCTTTCACTTTGCACCAGAGGGCAAGATCATAATTTTTTTTCTAGTGTCATCTGTAGAAAAATATCCTAACTTCTTGATGAATGGCAAACAAACCAACGAGAAATTCACTCAGGTTAGGAAACTGCACAATAACAAAATTACATAATACTTCGGTGGTGACATCTTCTGATTAATTCTAAGTTCCTGTTGTAGTAGTTTCCACTTTAGTTCGATAGAGGAGTTCCGTTAGGCGCTAATTTTGAATGCGCGGCGTTGAGATGTACCTCCCGGTACAATTATTATTATTATTATTATTATTATTATTATTATTATTATTATTATTATTATTATTATTATTATTGAATGCATCAAAATGATCAATATGGTTTACAGTATTACGTGACATTTAAACAATGGAACCAATCCCCATGGGGCTACAGTCTTGAAGTACCTTGGCGTACCAAGCGGCTGCTGCTCGGCTTCGAAGGTTTTCAAATTACGTGGTGTCGCGTCGTCTGTGCGACGAATCCTCCCGGCAGTTTGAATTTTTATTCTTCGTTTTCCTCTTCCAGGTTAGCTGACATTGCTTCAAAATATTCTCTAAGTTCACTGCAACTTTCTAGCCAGTCGGTCGTGAAATCGGCAAACTCTTCTTCCCCCTTTCGCTTCTATCGCCGTCCAGATTTTTTCCTCTCTGAATTTGTCATCCCTTTGATCCAATCTTAACTCTTCTTTAGCAATTTTGGGTCCGAAAAACAGTATGATTATTTCCAATGTCAATCAGGGTATTCCCCCACAAAATATGCACCTCGGATTGCATTGTATTCCACTTTCTCTGCTGCTAATACTCGTTTCATGGAACGTACCTTCACTCTCTTCACCTTCCGATTGTCAGTTTGTCATATAATATGTCGATTCAGTTCTTCCTACTGAAGATATAACTGAACTAAGTAGTTGCTATCGAGCACACCGATATAGCTGTGCGATTACGTTAGCTACACCCGTAATATTTAAACAAGCATTTTGATAGACAGGGCAGGAGGGAGGATCATTGCTCATTGTTGCCATATTTCTGCATTCCTTCCTTCCTCCCTTCGCTGTCCGACTCGTTGGCTAAACGGTCAGCGTACTGGCGTTCGGTTCAGAGGGTCCCGGGTTCGATTCCCGGCCGGGTCGGAGATTTTAACCTTAATTGGTTAATTCCAATGGCACGGGGGCTGGGTGTATGTGTTGTCTTCATCATCATTTCATCCTCATCACGACGCGTAGGTCTCTTACTGGTGTCAAATAGAAAGACCTGCACCTGGCGAGCCGAACCCGTCCTGGGATATCCCGGCACTAAAAGCCATACGACATTTCATTGCCCTTCGCTTTCGGCTCACTTGTTCGTTAGTTCTTTTTTTTTTTTTTTGCCTTACGTCGCACCGACACAGATAGGTCTTATGGCGACGATGGGATAGGAAAGGCCTAAGAATGGGAAGGAAGCGGCCATGGCCTTAATGAAGGTACAGCCCCAGCATTTTCCTGGTGTGAAAATGGGAAACCACGGAAAACCATCTTCAGGGCTGCCGACATTGGGGTTCGATCCCAGTATCTCCCGATTACTGGATACTGGCCGCACTTAAGCAACTGCAGCTATCAAGCTCGGTGTTCGTTAGTTCAGACCGTTGTATTCTGTTGTAGACTACCTGCCCAGACAATGACTTACTTGGTCTCATGTATGTTATCTTTAACAGGGGCCATGCTGATAATCTCAGACAGCAGAGCCCAACTTACCGGGTTCGATCACTCCGGTGGTATTTGAAGGTGCTCAGATACGTCAGCCTCGTGTCGATAGACTTACTGGCACGTAGAAGAACGCCTACGGGACTAAATTTTGGCACCTCGTCGTCTCCGAGAATAGTAAAAAGTACACTCATGTTCATAAAAGTAGAACACATTGGAAACTAGAAATAGGAAGTTTATATTCACAGGTCATGTTCACTAGTATGTTCTGCAGAAACGATTAGCATTTCAGTCACCTAGGTTCAGCATGTGCCCTATTGCCTATTAGGCACTTGGTCTTCCATGGGCACTGATAACTTGCTCCATGCGTGATGGCATCGACGCGAATAAGGCGCGAATAGCGTTCTGGGGTATAGCTATCCATGCTGCATTCACCTGGCTCCACAGTTCATCTTTGGTGGTTGGCATTCGGTCAGAGCGCCGCACCCGTCGTTACACCACATCCCACACATTTTCGATTGATGACAATTCCGGTGATCGGGCGGGCCAGGGCAACAGTCTGACATCCTGTGGCAACAAGAAGGCAACATGAAGGCAACATGTGGTCGCGCATTGTCCTGCTGAAATATGGCGTCTGGGGTGTCGTGCTGGAAGGGTATGGCTCCGGGTCGCAGGATGTCATTCACGTAGGTCAAACTGGTCACGGTGCCCCGGAAACGCACCAACTGTGATTTGTGGTTGTACCCAATAGCACCGCACACCATAGGACCTTGAGTTGGCGCTGTATGCTTTGTGCGAATGCAGTTAACAATGTGATGCCTCTCCCCAGTCCGAGGCGAACCAAAATGCGGCCATCATTTTCAAACAAACAGAACCTGGATTCGTCCGAAAACACTTTATGATGCCATTTCTATCCCCAGTGACGTCGTTCCGTAAACGGAGGAGTGGACGACGCGCCAGTAACACAGATCGTAATAAACGATGACGGACTGTCACTCCTGATAGTGTACGATGTGTTACACTGTTTCACTTTTGCGCCAGAGTCGAGGAGGACGCAGATCTGTTCTGCAATGCCATTCGGACGAGGTGTCGATCTTCTCAGGGGTTGGTCTGGGTGGTGCGACCAGACCCATCTCGTCGTATTCTATGGCCTTCTGTGAACCATTCTGTGCACACCCGTTGCACTGCCGACACACTTCGCCCCACACGAGCAGCAATTTTCAGGATGGATGCATCACATTCTCTCAATAATGCGCCCTATTGCAAACTCACTCATTTGACGGTACGGTTCTCTCATACGTCTGCGAGACATCCTTTATGTCTGCTCAAGTCACACTTATCCATTTCCTTCAGTTTATAGCGACAATGAGAGCCGCAGGCACATTTTACCAGTCGGTGGTGATGCGCCGAGATATCGATGTGGACTTTGAACCTGAGGGCCGACATGGTTCATATGCCAACCATTTCTTCAGTTCATACTAATGCATATGTCCTGTGAATATGAACTTCCTATTTCTAGTCTTTCAAGGTGTTCTGGTTTTTGAACATGAGTGTAGTTGACAGCACGTAAAATCAACAACATTAATATTCTTTAAAAAGGCTGGTACCTATAGCCTGTACCTTTAAATGGACCCAGCTTTGTAATTCTGGAAGTTCTAGTCCTCTTCTTTCCAGGAGTGGGCAGTTTAGATGAACACTTTTCTGAATTGTAGTATTTCTTCATCGTAGCTCTTGTCACAATACGTTTGCTAACTCTAAGAGCTTTGGTAGTGCGTTCCTGGACTGCGTGGAATGGACTTAAAGGAACATTCCTTTCCGAAAAACTCGTAGCCTCCCCTTGCGGCATATATCATTTCCCTACGTTGGTGATGAATTGTCACACCACGGCCAGCGGTAGTTTTTCACGAGGTGGACGAGTCCAGAGCATCTCTCTCCCTCGAGGAGTTTTCATCATAGTCGAAGTATGTATTGAAATAAAATAATTGTACGGAATTAGTATTTCAAATACCGTTAGATAATTAATAACGGCCACAAAGCAGAAAGAGAAATAGAATATAAATCACACTGAACCGCTTGCGGCAAGATCTAACTCAGAAGTGAGGGGCTTGGCAACTCTATGCAACATGAGCAGGCCAACAGGTTTATCTCCATGGCAACAGCAGTAGGCCCTCCCTCGTTTCCATGGCAACAATACCCCCATCACCTACCTTTATCCCTCCCCGGCAGGCATTAAAGGGACCTCCCTGTAAAAACTGTCAGAACGCATCTTTCAGTATTTCGACCTTAGATGTAGAACGTTGGAAATGTTACTATTGATTACTTTTTCGGGTTTACGGCATATCAGTTTTTCTTGGACAGTGTGGAATGCCGCAGCAGAGCCACATTCTTAGGTATTATTATTTGAACCTTTCAGCGCAGGAAATGTGAGAAATATCTGTCTGCAGACAGGGTGAGTTGACTGTGCGGTTGGAGCCGCGTAGCTCTGAGCTTGCATTTGGTAAATAGTGCGTTCGAGTCCCACCGTCGGCAACGCTGAAGGTAGTTTTCTGTGGTTCCCCATTTTTCACAACTCCCTGTGGTGTGGAGATGCGCAGATAAGGTATACACGGCAAAGCATAGAGTAGAAAATGTGCTAGTGTGAAGCTTTCTTGTGAAGGTGTTTACTTCATTCACAGACCCTTACAGAACGAACGCGTTAGCGACTTGAGCTATTTGCTGAGAGAATGCTTCTATGAATTCTGACTACTTATAACTACTGTTTGAATTTTTTTTTTTTTTGTTGCAAGTTGCTTTACGTCGAACCGACACAGATACGTCTTACGGCGACGATGGGAAAGGAAAGGCCTAGGAATTGGAAGGAAGCGGCCGTGGCCTTAATTAAGGTACACCCCGGCATTTGCCTGGTGTGAAAATGGGAAACCACGGAAAACCATCTTCAGGGCTGCCGACAGTGGAGCTCGAACCCACTATCTCCCGAATACTGGATACTGGCCGCACTTAAACGACTGCAGCTATCGAGCTCGGTAGTAGGGCCTACTGTTGTTTGAAGATTGAAATGCTGAAATGTCGAGAATTACGAACCCATTTGCTCCGCCTCTGTGGTGTAATGGTCAATGCCATTAGCTGCCACCTCCCGAAGATCAGGGTTCGATTCCCGGCTCCTAGCCCCCCACCCAGCTATTTTTTTTATCACCACCACCTACATCTGACCTTCTCCGCCTTCTATTCACATCCCTGGTTAACATCTCTTCCTTCTATCACAACATTGAACTTCACCTTCCCCCTGGTACCCACATTTAAAATTAACATCCATGTGTAAGCAAGTCTGGAAATAAGCGAAATGTAATCATATGTAATCATATAAATCAACAATGTAATCCTGCTCAGAAAAGAATGTACTGCACAATAGTGCAACCATGTAAAAGAAATCCAAATGTACAATTTGAACAGCATAATAAAGCACTTAGCCAAGAGGTCGAAATCCCCCACCTCCTTCACCGAATCAAACCTCTCTCAACTCCATCAAACCACCAATCTTTCCCTAGGTGAGCATAGAGGTCGGTAGATGCAGAGTGGGACTCGGCCCTCAAGTGGCCACGGCTTTACCGTGGCTCTACACCTCTGCATTCGGGGGACGGGACAGGGCTGGACCTCACGGCTGGATCCAACCGTCGGCTGTCCTGAGAATGGTTTTCCGTGGTTTCCCTTTCTTCTGCACTAAAGCGAATGTCGGAACAGTTCCTAGTATAGGCCACGGCCGCCACTCCCTCACCTTCTCCGAACATCTCCTTCACCGTCACAAATCTCCCGGCCTGAGAGACGGCGTCACCGTCTAAGAGGCCCGCCTCCCCCTTCAGGGGAGGAATGAGAACATTTTAGTGGTAGAACCATGAATATGTTTGGGTCTTAGAAGACGAGAGAGAGATTCTTTTCTTGTTCCCCTCTTCGTGGAAAAATCCTTACATTTTTATTCCATTTTAGCCAGCTGAAACTAGGAATTATAAAAGAATAAACAATTTGTACAAGTCCTGTTGTCTTATCTGGTAATTATTTCGTTTAATTTCTTGAATCATTTACAAATTTATTAGCGGAAATACGCACAAAATATTGTTGGTCGCCGCTAAGCGATCTGCATAGGAGGTAGTGGAGACTCGCGCAGCAGCGTTGACCATGTGTTGTGAGGAAGGGTTAGCAGGGGTATATTTTTGCCAAGGTCATGCACACAGGTATGATTCACCCTCTTGCCAAGCGCAAACGTCAGTCTGACAGTCTCTTTAGTGCCTGTTAGTTTCTTAGTGTGTCGTCAAGTACTAAATGATTTCTAATTATATAATCACGCCATTTCATTGCACAAACCCCATGGTACTAGAGCCCTTAAAGGGCCTTGGCCTACCAAGCGACCGCTGCTCATCCCGAAGGCCTGTAGATTACGAGGTGTCGTTTGGTCAGTACGACGAATCACCTCGGCCGTTATTCTTGGCTTTCTAGTCCGGGGTCGCTATCTCACCGTCAGATAGCTCCTCAATTCTAATCACGTAGACTGAGTGGACCTCGAACCAGCCTTCATATCCAGGTAAAAGACCCTGACCTGGCCGGGAATCGAACCCAGGGCCTCCAGGTAAGAGGCAAGCACGCTACCCCTACACCACGGGGCCGGGTTTATTCCATTGTAATAAATGTGTAATATTGTTTCTTTGTCCGGCTCCATGGCTGAATGGTTAGCGCGCTGGCCTTTGGTCACAGGGGTCCTGGGTTCGATTCCCGGCAGGGTCGGGAATTTTAACCATCATTGGTTAATTTCGCTGACATGGAGGCTGGGTGTATGTGGCGTCTTCATCATCATTTCATCCTCAACATGACGCGCAGGTCGCCTACGGGAGTCAAATCAAATGACCTGCACCTGGCGAGCCGAACATGTCCTCCCGGCACTAAAAGCCATACGCCATTTCATTTCATTTCATTTCATTGTTTCTTTGATGAACGTTTCATTGTATGGTATTGAATCAAAATATATTATTAGCGCACTTAAGTTGGTAAACCTTTACTTTTACCTCTCTGTCGAAATTCGCTCCGGAGAACATCAGAAAACTTACAATTTTGTAGCTTCTTGTTTAAAAGTTTTGAGGTCTACTGCCTATTAGTAGCATCTTCCGACATGCAGGTGGTATAGATAATGCATCTTTTGACTCCGCCCAAATTAGAGATAAACGGTTCCGATAAATTGAAAGAAAAATTAGTGTATCCAAAAAAGGAGTCGCTGAATGGCGTAACAGTCCATGTTGACTTGGGAAATAAATGTTCCTTGAAGATTTTGCAACAGGTTGTTTGTACACCCCTGTTGGTGACAACAGCGCTGCTCTTATTGTGAGGTGTAAATATTCCGCGCGATGTATCTTAGGACAGGCAGTAATTAAAAGTTGAGTGTGCTGGGTCTTAACGAGACATAGCTAAGCCCAGACGAGAACGAGGACACAAACACGTCGTCCCAGGTCTCTAGGTGATAAACATAAACTCTTGAAGATACATTTCTGTTTTCCATTGACATGACGGGTGCAATTATTGGTGACAAATGGGATAGGACAAGGCTAGGAGTGGGAAAGAAGAGGCCGAAAGAGAATTTTTTTTTGCTAGTTTCTTTACGTCGCACTGACACAGATAGGTCTTATGGCGACGATGGGACAGGGAAGGGCCAGGAGTGGGAAGGAAGCGGCCGTGGCCTTAATTAAGGTACAGCCCCAGCATTTGCCTGGTGTGAAAATGGGAAACCACGGAAAACCATTTTCAGGGCTGCCGACAGTGGGGTTCGAACCTACTATCTCCCGAATACTGGATACTGGCCGCACTTAAGCGACTGCAGCTATCGAGCTCGGTGAAAGAGAAATTTGATAGAACTGAAATGAATTGAAGTGAACTGAACCGAAATGAAGTTATTCATGATTTAGATGCCGCTGACTCTTCAAGATTGACAGAGCTACACGGTTGCGGTCATGTTTGCATTTGGGACATGGTGAGTTCACACTTTATTGTTAGCAGTCTTGAAGACGGTTTTTCGTGTTTTCCCGGTCTTTCTTTCTTTCTTTATTAATTTGAATCGATTGGTGCAGAAAGCTCTTCAGGCCAGAAATCGCCAAAATTGATTCTAGGTGGACAAAATACGAGGGTCGAGTCATAAGTCATGGCAACTATATTTTTTTCTCGCGAACAGGAGACAACACGGAAAATCTAAGATATGCATTTGGAAATATACGGTATGTACTTACGTACGATGCCACTAGATGCTGTATGTAAACAACAGTGTAGGTCTAAGCAAGCCCCCAAGTTCAGTGTGTGACTGAGAGCGTCACAAAATGGAAGTCAACAAGCAGGAGCAACGATCGTATATTAAAATAGCAGTTCTCCGCGGCAGAAATACACTCCAATACCGTGCAGAGCTGCGGGAAGCATTAGTTGTGTGACTATGATCTAATCCCCAAAGTCAAGAAGCCATAACGTGGACAACGGTTTGCTGACAAAGAGGACATCGTAACAGCATTTCGGAGACAGGTGTCATACGTGGCACACATGCAGGGAATGGCATTCAGCGCCTGCCCCACCGCTGGCAACGCATAGTGGAAACCTTGGGTGATTATTTCGAAGGTGTGTAACCAGTAGAGACCTGTCCTTTGTACGTAGTCTTGTGTATTTGGTGTCTACACCACAATAAAGCAATGTTTACCAATGGCCTGTGCTCTGTCACTTTCCTACGAGAATCTCCTGAAGTCAGATTTTGTCTTCAGGCACTATGCATAAGTACATACCCTATGTTTCCAAATGCATACTTTAGATTTTCCGTGTTGTCTCGTGTTTGCGAGAAGAAAAATAGTTGTCGTAACTTATGACTCGACCTCCGTAAAACCTTTCTTTGGAACAGTATCAATTGATCAAGAGGATAGTCCGGCTCCATGGCTAAATGGTTAGCGTGCTGGCCTTTGGTCACAGGGGTCCTGGGTTCGATTCTCGGCAGGGTCGGGAATTTTAACCATAATTGGTTAATTCCGCTGACACTGGGGCTGGGTGTATGTGTCGTCCTCATCATCATTTCATCCTCATCATGACGCGCAGGTCACCTACGGGTGTCAAATAAAAAGACCTGCACCTGGCGAGCCGAACTTGTCCTCGGACACTCCCGGCACCAAAAAGCCATACGCCATTGTTTTTATCAAGAGGATACAAATGATTAAGGAAGAAGCTAAATGAAGTAATTTGTTGTTGGATAAAACCTTGCAAAATACTGAAAGTTAATTAAATTACCCTTTCCACTGATTTTAACTAGTGTTATTTCTATGCTGTGCAGAAAGAGCCTCCAGTTCGAAGCACATATTTTTCTTTCAGGACACACTGGAAACAATTTGAATAATGTAAATTACAAATTGCAAAACAGTGCGGCGTCTGAGATTATTGCCTAACTTTTTTACTATTTAATTCAATAAGCAAAGTTGTGAGACTGTTTTTGCGTTTTTCTCAAGACCATGTATTATGGGCTTCCTGCACTGACCGATTCATTTGTTTCATGTCGCACCGACACAGACAGGTTTTATGACAACGGTGGGTGCCTTAACTAAGGCACGAAAACCAGGTCATTGGTAGAATTATTTTCCATCATTGTAACTAGTTTTTAAAAGTCATATTTTACCAACTCTGTTATCGCTCAAATGAATTTAACAAAAAGCAGGCGTATTTTAAGATGTCGTAGGCTTCTGTGACTTCCATTTTGAAAACAGTGCGAGCTGTTCTCCGTTTATCGAGAGTAGTTTGGAGCGTTAAAGTGGGATATATTTCATACAAAATACCAAACCCAATGGCGCAACAGCCACAAAGGGCCTTGACGTACCAAGCGACCGCTGCTCAGCCCAAGGTCAGCAGATTGCGAGGCGTCGTGTGGTAAACACTGTTATTGTTGGATGTTTAGACCAGATAGCTACTCAGTTGTAATCACGGGGGCTGAGTAGACCTCAAACCAGCTCTTAGAACCAGATAAACGTCCCTTACCTGCCCGGGAATCGTACCCGGGGCCTCCGGATAAGAGGCAGGCACGCTACCCCTGCACCGCAGGGCCGGCTATATATTCCATACAGTTGAAGTATTTCCTTCAATAGTTTGTTTTATATTTGGTCATTGATTTCTGGTGTAAATGTTAGAGATGATTCCACTTCAGGTACCACTCGAGTTTCTACTTAATTGAAAGTCATCTTCAGCCTTCTGCAGTGCGAAGGTATGACGTCAACACAAGTTACAGACAAATGAGAATCGGGTAGCAGGAATAAGGCTGAAGAAAGGCAGAAATAAGGAAGTAACCCAAATGGCTGAAGTTCACTTTCAGTAAATTTGAAACTCGAGTACCTGGAATGGAACATAATTACATCTAAAATCAATCAGTAAGAGTAAATACCTCATCTATGCTACAACAATTAAATATTTCGAATGTGTTAATTTTTTAGAGTAATAATAATCTAGAGTCCGCCTCTGTGGTGCAGTGGTTAGTGTGATTAGCTGCCACTCTGGAGGCTCGGGTTCACTTCCCGGTTCTGCCACGAAATTTGAAAAGTGGTACGAGGGTTGGAAGGGGATCCACTTAACTCGGCAGATCAGCTGAATAGAGGGGGGTCGATTTCCACCTCAGTCACCCTGGAAGTGGTTTTCCGAGGTTTCCCACTTCTTCTCCAGACAAATGCCGGGATGGTATCTAACTTAAGGCCACGGCCGCTTCCTTCCCTCTTCCTTGTCTATCCCTTCCTATCTTCCCATCCCCCCCCACAAGGCCCCTGTGCAGCATAGCGAGGTAGTGGTCATCATCCCCAGTTGTATCCCATGACCCAAAATCTCACGTTCCAGTACACTACCCCTGAGGCGGTAGAAGTCCGAGGTCTGAGTCCCTGGGAAATACCAACCCTGGAAGGTAAACAGATTAAGAAACAAAAAACGAAATTATATTTATATTCTGTGTTTCAACCTCTTTAATATTGTGTAGATTTGGTATTGGTATGTAACGAATAGACTTCACCTAGCGAGTTGGCGCGCAGCTGTGAGCTTGCATTCGGAAAATAATAGATTCGAGCCCCACTGTCGGCAGACCTAAAGGTGATTTTCCGTGTTTTCCCATTTTCACACCAGGCAGATGACGGGGATGTATTTTAATTAAGATCACGGCTACTTCCTTCCCACTCCTAGCACTTTCATATCCCATCATCGCCATAAGACCTATTTGTGTCGGTGCGACATAAAGCAACTTGTTACAAAACTACTTGTGCCAGGCTGCTCACTTTCATCTGTTCTATCCGACTTCCTTGGTCAACTCTTCTTCTTTTCCAACCCCGACGGTTTTACCGTACGTAAGGAGGCCAAGGAAGTATTTCATTTTCATGCTTTCCGTGGCCCTTATTTTCTTTCCTTGCATCCCTTCCATTCTTTTCCCCTCTGATTAGTATTAATAAAGGATGGTTGTCCAGTTGTACTTCTTTTAAGGAAAGTCAAGCCTGAAATGTTCTGAACATTAAATTTTCAGTTTTAACATTAAAATACCTCAATTCGTCTTCTTTTAAATCCCGTTATCTCTTTTTCCACACTCCATTTTTGAAGCCCTAAATGTCGGGTTCAATGGGTAGGGGCATGGCTTATATCGACCAGGCATGTGCCCCTTTGTCATGTAATATTGCCTTCAAAGTTCCTTCGGACTACCATTTCAATAAGCCCTCTGGAATATGTAGGAGGCAGAAGTCTGAAGGAGTAATTTACAGTCCGGAGCAATTTTAATTCAAGTAGGTTTCATAAAACTTTCAGTTGCACTTTTCTAACTTCAAATATTATCCCAGCTCACTGTCATGTATAAAATCCTCCTTCGTCGCCATAAGACCTGTCTGCGTCGGTGCGACGTAAAGCCACTAGCAAAGAAAAAAATCCTCCATCTTATCAGATTCACCTGCAATTTTCTGATAAAATGTCTATATGCCCAGGAATTGAAATTATTTCTGCGTTTTATTGTCAATTGAAAAATTTTAGTTCCTAAAATATCACCAAATTAGAGTTTTTCCCGTTCTATGAATAAAAAAAACCTGAAAAACTTATACCTCCAATAATATATCTTATCTTATCTTAATCTGTTTACCCTCCAGGGTTGGCTTTACCCTCGGATTCAGCGAGGGATCCCTCCTCTACCGCCTCAAGGGCAGTGTCCTGGAGCTTCAGACTTTGGGCCGGGGATACAACTGGGGAGAATGACCAGTACCTCGCCAGGCGGCCTCACCTGCTATACTGAAGAGGGGCCTTGTAGAGGGATGGGGAGATTGGATGGGACAGGCATGGAAGAGGGAAGGAAGCGGCCGTGGCCTTAAGTGAGGTACCATCCCGGCATTTGCCTGGAGGAGAAGTAGGAAACCACGGAAAACCACTTCGAGGATGGCTGAGGTGGGAATCGAACCCACCTCTACTCAGTTGACCTCCCGAGGTTGAGTGGACCCCGTTCCAGCCCTCGTACCACTTTTCAAATTTCGTGGCAGAGCCGGGAATCGAACCCGGACCTCCGGGGGTGGCAGCTAATAACGCTAACCACGACACCCCAGACTTACTATTATGTACTATATGAGTGCTTATGACAAACTCCCAAATTATAGCCCAAAAATAACTAACACTGTGCCCCAAGGGAAATTTTCCATGCTTCTTCTTCTTCTTCTGCTTCTGAGCGAATTATGCTGTTTGCAGTTTATTTGTGCAACCTGAAACAATTTCATGTTATTGACCTAAACTTTCCCTAAGTTGTCAAAATCTGTAGCTTTAATGACAGCAATAAAGCCTGCTCTGTGTGTCAGTAGAATTGCTATCCATTGCTATCAGTCTAGAGTCTTTGTGAACATAGAAAATAATAAATCTGTATGGTCTTTAGTTTTATCATGTGATAGCAGAAAGATATATTTTAGAAAAAGAAACTGAAAAGGGATAATCTTCTTCTTCTTCTTCTTCTTTATCTGTTTACTCTCCAGGGTGTCCGCCTCCGTAGCGTAACGTTTAGTGTTATTAGCTGCCGTCCTCGGGGGCCCGGGTTCGATTCCCGGTACTGCCAGAAATTTAAGAATGACAGGAGGGCTGGTATGTGGTTAAAATGGCACATGCAGCTCACCTCCAATGGGGAGGTGTGCTTGGAAAGAGCTGCACCACCTCAGGATGAGGACACGAGTTTACTTACTACTTACCCTCAGACTCAGCGAGGGATCCCACCTACACTGCCTCAAGGGCAATGTTCTGGAGCTTCAGAGCCTGGGTAAGGGATACAGCTGCGGAGGATGATCAGTACCTCACTCAGGCGGCCTCATCTGCTATGCTGAACAGGGGCCTTGCGGAGGGGTGGGAGGATTGGAAGGGGTAGACGAGGAAGAGGGAAGGAAGCGGCCATGGCCTTAAGTTAGGTATCATCCCAGCATTTGTCTGCAGAAGTGGGAAACCACGGAAAACCACTTCCAGAATGGCTGAGGTGGGAACCGAACCCACTTCTACTCAGTTGACCTCCCGAGGCTGAGTAGACCCCGTTCCAGTCCTCGTACCACTTTTCAAATTTCGTGGCAGAGCCGGGAATCGAACTCGGGCCTCGGGGGGTGGCAGCTAATCACACTAACCGCTACACCACAGAGGCATATATATGCAACATATAAAAAGAAAAAAATGATAATTTTGCAACAAATTAACCAATCAACTTCAAATTTGATTCAGTGCTAAATCTTATTAATACAGTCGAACCTCGATATACCTTCACGTGTATTTATTTCTCTATTACTCGCAGCAACCATTTCGTCCCTTGAAGCAAAAAATACTCTGTAACTCGAATTTTGTGTGACATTAACTCTGCAATACAGCATCTGTGGTTTGTGAGGAACAGTTAACAAGTAAAGAAAGGTTTGCAGCGATTCCAGGACCTTATGACAGGATCCGAGAAACTAAAACCGCTAATGATCGGAAAATCGACGAAGCCTCGCTGTTTCTCGGTGTGAATTAATTACCGGTCACGTACGAAAGCAACCACCGAAGTCGCGGATGACAAGCTCCATTTACGAATCTCGGCTGCGTGGTATTGACGAAAAGTTTCAACGTGAAGGAAGAAAAGTGACAAACAGAAGAGACTAGCATGATTAAATTATGTGTTATACATGCCCAAAAACATTATTTTCTAGGCCAGGGCCTCTCAGGGTGCATGCGCTTGGTGCATGCACTGTGCACGGTGCAAAAGACGACTTCGCTTGGTTGACCAGAGTGCAGAGCCCCACTCCTCGATTTGGAGCAATAGCGCTTACTCTCTCTTCCCTCACGTCTGTCTTGCTCGCTCCCCCTGTCTCCCTCTTCCACACTTGCCCCGTAGCGCTCCAAATCCGAGCTGAGTTGCGCCGAGTAGAGCCGAGCTTAGCCGAGTAGCCCAGAGACGAAGCGTTGGTCCGAGACAAGCCGAGCGCGACCGATGCACAGTGCACGGAGCTCTTGCGCCTCGAATTGCACGCGTGAGATTTTGGGCGTTTGAGAGACCCTGTTCTAGGCTATATCTCGAAATAAAATTTAGCTCCCGAGGTGATTCGAGATATCGAGGTACCACTGTATATGTCTGTGTTTTAAATTTGGTTGTGATAAGTGGTAAATTGTAGACGTTCCGAATTTCAGTCACGACTCCCCTTAAAACAATAACTACCACTATCATATCCTTATGAGAATACAGAAAATACAAGGCATTCAACGAGACGGATCTTTGTATTACTAGTCATATTTGATATACCATTAAAACAATATCTTTATCTCTGATGTTTACTAAGGTAAAGTTTTAGGGAAGAATAGGAGAGCTCAACCTACTGTGGGAAGAAGTATTTGTAGTGTTGTAACCAAGGTTGAAGTTTACAGAACACAACTTTTATTGCTTCACTTTATGATATTTACACAAATAACTGAAATTTATTTTGAAGCAAAAAAGAATATTGAATATTGAGAAAAGTCTGTCTTTATACAATATGTACAGGTTTGCAGTCTTTATATACACTTCTATCTTGAAAAGATAGTCTTTGTGAATTGACACGTTGATAGTCGAGAACTATCTGGCACACTAACATAAATGTCTATGAGAGTCCTTGTTTATTGAAGTGCCTGAATTCCTAAAAAGCAAGTTCAATTGATTGAAGAAATTCCACCTAGCGAAACTAAGGGAGCTTGCATAAATTAGGGAATGAAAATGGCTTGTAAAAGAATTACGGAACATAGGCAGCGGAAACAGGTAAGGGAGCGGTGACCAGAGGTGAAACCTCGTACTGCCAGAAATTCAGTCCACCTGGTCGAAGCACATTTTCAAGAGGAGTAGCCTCCGTGCTCGACGTAGGGTGTATTCTGGAGCTGGACACCGGGGGAAGTGGGCAATTGAGCAGGGAGGGAGCTCCTATTTATAGTACACTCGATGGTCAGGCACGCGCACTGAGGGCTGCGCGTCGAAGCTAGCAGAATGATACACAGGCGCGCGTGCAGCTGGCTGGCTGAGCGTGAAAGGGAGCGCTGGACATACAACATGTAGGACAACCGAAGCAGAATGGAATGTGAAACTTGCACGAAGATGAAATGACGTAAAGCACGGATTTTTATGCAGTAACAGGTTAGATTGCAAACTAATTTGGTTACTAGGAAGTGTCGGCCACCCGCTCTTCCATAATGTAGCAAGAGTAACATAAATTATAGGGGTTCTGATGGGCCGTTGTGAAGGTAGACTATAATTGCTACTCCCTTCAGTATGTTTGCATTCTAACCTATTGATGCATAAAAATCCGGGCTCTAGAAATGAGCTACTGAAGATGGAGGCGGGTGGTTGTATGGACACATGAACATAAATGGATAAACTTCATTGTACTTTTATTAATACTAATTCGAGTTGAATTCGTGTATGCATTATTCAAGGAAGGTATAACCCTCAATCTTACATAAACCATTTATTAGGAAGGTCAGGAGATACCTATGAGGGTGATGCTATTATTTTTAAATTCTCCTAATATTTTGTATGTTGTGACTGTTTATTCCCCAGACATAGACAATAAAGCATCTCCTCTAGTGTTATTACTAACTCTCCTCTGTTCCGCCATGTGTTTTTCCCCCTGCGATTTCAAGATTAGATTCCCTTCAAAGCGTTTCCGTCTCTTACATCCTTATCTTAGAAGGACACCAAAGCAGCCAAGTAACCGTGAACTCTTACCTTCACCAAATCATTAACGTGTTAGATGTCTGCAGATAGGCCTCTGGAAAGTGACAGATCAGAGCCTTGTCAGCAAACAATTTGAACGAAGGGGAATGTGTATTCGAAGGATAGGAGAGGATTCTGAGTGGAGATGTTTCTGTGATAACTAGGGCTCGGAAGTTCATGCATTTGCATGTTATTTAGGGGTTAAAAATGTATGCTTATACATTATGTGCACGAATTATGGAATTTTCACTCATTTGGTGCATTTAACTGCATGTTTTCGTGATTTTGACAAATTCATCATATTTTAATATTTTAGCGTCTATATGGCATATTTTAATCAGTTTAATAGTTTTTACAGTACTTTTAATCAGTTTTTTTTCATCTGGTTGATGTTGGCAGTAATGTTGAGCATGATGACGCTACTTGTCATCTGGGGAGGAGTTATGTCACGCAGTGGATCCCCTGTTTCATCATCTGCCCCCGCGTTTTGTGCTTAGCTGTCGACTGGCTGTCCATTGTGTCGTGTAACGGTGTTGTGAACTGGTTGTGACCAAACTATGTTTCGCGTATAAAGAGTCCGTTAAAAAGTTCTTTAAATGCCGAAAATAGGAGCAACTTCGAGTTGTAGATTAATTTACAGAAGGAGTTTTCAGGTGAGTTAATATCTACAGATAATAGGGTAGTGTTCAGTGGAGCGTGTGAGAAAACTATAGGGAGTGAGAAAATATTTAGAATAGTTCAACATATAAACAGAGAAAAGCATAGGGAGAATTTAACTAGCAAACTCTGAAATAAAGAGCCTGTTCAAAAGCAACTATTAGAATGTTTAGGAAGGATGATTAGTGAATTTCCTTACGACTTGTGCCAAGCATTTTTAGCTGCTGATATTCACTTGTATGAATTTGATAACCCCACATTAAAATATTTTCTTACCAAATACACTGGACAACATGTGCCTGAAGCAAATAGATACATTGCGTAAGACTTACGTAGGACGTTGTTACAATAACGCCAATTTACAAATTGAATCAACGGAGCAGTTTGTATGGTTGTCTGTTGATGCAACCACTGATTCTGAGGGCCGATTTGTTACTAATGTAACTGTGAGCGCCTTCAATAAGGAAAAAAAAATGCGATACCATATCTTCTTAATTTTTGTGAATTGCCGGCCACTAACAATGTAACTGTAACGCAGTGTGTGTTGGACTCATTGAAATTATTGTGGCCATCTGGAATCAAATACGACCGGCTACTTTTATTTGTTACCGATGCAGGAACTTATATGGGAAAATTAGGACAAACACTGACATATAACTTGTTTGGCACATGCTCTTAATCGCATTGCTGAGACAATACCCAATTCTTTCCCATTGGTAGATCGATTTGTGGCCTGTTCAAAGAAGTTTTTTTGTTAAATCTCCTTCAGGAGTCAAGTTGTTTAGATCAACAGCACTCAATATCCCACTTCCTCCTGCGATGGGGAACATGGCTGGATGCAGCTTTGTATTATGCTTAGCACATAGAAGTATTCAAAGAGTTTGTTAATTCATCGGACTCGAACGAAGCTGCATCAATACAAACAGTGCAAAATATTCTGTCAGGCAATGAGTTAGAAGAGAATCTTGTTTTCTTTAAATGTCTGTTTTTCTTTTTTGCCAACCGCCATAACGTCACTGGAAGCTGTAGGATCTCCCTTAAAGGAAATACTGTTTTCGAAAGAAAAAAAACGATATCCAATCTAAATTCTGTTCCGGGTAGTATAGGACAAAAAGTGAGAGAAAAATAAATTATGTAACTTCAAAAAATCCTGGTTATAAACAGTTGTGCGATATTCGAGATTTTCTCGAAGGAAATCAGTCTGTCACACCAAGAGACTTGCCTCTTTCCGTGGAGCAGTTATCATTATTTAAATATGCCTCAATAATCTTGTGATGTGGAAAGAAGTTTTCCACGTTACAAAAGTTTTTTGCGAGACAACAGACGATGTTTTTCAGTTGAAAATTTGTGCAAAATGATGGTTGTGAACTGCAATTCATCACTCAGCATTGACAGCGGGACCATTTCTGCTTCAATATCCAAGGAATAAATGTAAGTTTATTATTATCAATACTAATCTGACTTGTCTACTGCTGTTTTATAATTTTAATAGTTCATATTTATTGGCATATTTTCAAGTTTTATTAGCGTATTTGCATGCATATTTCTTAGTTTCTTAGGGCATGGATTTCCGAACCTTAAGTGATACCCATGAAGCTTCACCGCCAGTATGGAACTCATATGGTTTATCTTCTTAATTCTAGAATACGATGGCAAGGTAAGACAAACACAATAAAACAAAAAGCAAATAAAACGAGTCCGCCTCTGTGATGTAGGGGTTAGTATGATTAGCTGCCACCCCCGGAGACCCGGGTTCGATTCGCGGCTCTGCCACAAAATTTGGAAAGTGGTACGAGGGCTGGAACGGGGTCCACTCAGCCTCGGGAGGTCAACTGAGTAGGGGTGGGTTCGATTCCCATCTCAGCCATACTGGAAGTGGTTTCCCGTGGTTCCCCACTTCTCCAGGCAAATGCCGGGATGATACCTAACTTAAGGCCACGGCCGCTTCCTTCCCTATTCCTTTCTATCCCTTCCAATCTTCCCATCCCCCCGTAAGGCCCCTGTTCAGCATAGCAGGTGAGGCCGCCTGAGCGAGGTACTGGTCATCCTCCACAGTTTCATCCCCTGACCCAGAGTCTGAAGCTCCAGGACACTGCCCTTGAGGTGGTAGAGGTGGGATCCCTCGCCGAGTCCGAGGGAAAAACCGACTCTGGAAGGGTAAACAGATAAAGAAGTAGAAGAAGGAATAAAACTACATATACAGCGTGTCTAAACCGATTAAAAATCAGAGATGTTCTTCGTGTTATGTTAAGGACGATGGTGCAATCGTTACTTCCGGGCGCGCTATTCAAATTGACGAAAAAGTCGTGTTTGCTATGCCAGAGTGTGCGTCAGAGGTGGGAAGGGAAGGGAGGGGAAGTGTGAGTGGGAGACAGAGGTAATGCTCGGTGCGAATACACAAGTTTATTGGCCATTTTCCACAATCACTTCCAAGCTCCAGTAGGCAGTGTAGAGTTTGTTCTGCACAAACTGACCACTATTCGAATCCCGTAGAAAGAGAAGAGGAACTTGTATCAAGAATACGGGCAGTTTTCCAGGTAGTTCGCGACGCGCCACGCATCCTGAACAGAGTCAATGGTCACTACTACACAGTTGTCAACTGTGCATCGACATAGGAGGGGGGCGTATTGAGCATCTACTGTAGTATTGTTTCCTTCGTTCAACAACTGCCTTCGTGATGTACAGGCCATACTGTGGCTCCGATGACGTCACGCAAAGAGGCGAACTGTTTCCTCCGTCCGACCCGTGCAACGCAAGGACATGATACGTCCGTACCTTGTAATTATGAAATATTCAGAAATGTTGTACTAATATTATGGGTGCGATGACTAACCCCTGTAATCGCATCGTAACTCGTAAGTCAGGTCTATGCCTTTTTAGGAGGAGTAGGTTTGAACTGTGTTCCACGTGGTCAGAGCTTGAGTGTTTTACTCGTCAATGTAACCAATAAATGATTATTATGCATTAATACAAATATGCAGACAACAAACGTATAATAATAATAATTGTTACGGGGTTACCCGTGGACCAGCAGAGGTGAAAGAAGGTGCGGACTGGAATGGGTCTAACTACAAGTCCGAAAGATGAATTTAAAATTTAAATAAAGGTTATATTTTCAACAGATAACAAGATTTAACAATTTTTCACTAAGTTAAATAACAATGAATATTCAGGTACAATAATAATTTTACAAGCGAAAACACAAGTGAAGGTGTTTTTACGAATCCTGGGCTTCGAGCCCCAATTTGACAATCCTTGAGCTCTCAGCTCACAACCACAAAATACCAAAGGGCAGAAAATCCCTAATTACACGGAGCACTTGCTCCCACCTCGTAATGTCAAGCCTCCTAGAGGCACCTTTCAAAATACCAAAAAGAGCTGACCCGCTCTCAATCGTCCAAGCCCATTAAAGGCATCAAGGCACAAATTATAATGGAACAGGGGTACCTCGTACCCAATCTACTGGGCCTTCGCAGGAAGGAAAACAAAACGGGTTAAGTTAATGGCCCAAAATACAAAATTGAATGGAGGCGAGTACTTGCACTCCTACATGAAAGCTTGTTAAAACCTAAGTGGCGTTAAGCAGATACACAGGGGCTATTCCCATACTATAGAGGTGACTCGTATAAGAAAATTTTTAATACATTAAGAGAAGAAAATCGGTTTTGAAAACGTAGTCACCTCAAGTCAAAAGGAAGGGGAGCTCGAGAGGGTAAGGCACTCTCTATCCCAGAATTACAGTTAAAGTAACTAAGTAACTAAGTTACATTTTTTAACAGGTAGGATACTTTGAAAAGGTTTCGAACCTTCCCCGGGGGTTAAACTCCTGAGCAAGAAAGAAATAAAGATGTTAAAAGGCCATTACCTTTGCTGAAGAGCTGCTGCTCGATGGAAGTGGCGCAACCCGCCCCCTGCTATACTTCCATACACTAAGCAAGATGTTGTTGAAGTGGCAACGAGCCATGGAAATCAGCAGTTTTTAAACCCTCATGGAAGATTCGAGACCTTTCATGAATAATTAAGACACCCCCACAGGCGTTTATTGGTTCCCTAAAAATTACAGATCAAAAATTGAGGAAGAAGAACACTATTGGTCCAAAATTAAAGAAATTCCGGATTGGCTAAGTTCAAAACTGGCGGAAAGAAAGATTCATATTGCCAACCTACAAATGAAGGAACGAAATTTTGTTATAGGAAAACTTATGAGTATAAAATATCTTCAAGAAAAGTTCCATCACTTCACACCAGGGTGCATGATCATAGTTTTTGGTAGAGACATCTGTGAGAGAATGTCCACACTTCTTGATAATTAGTAAACAAAAACAATTCGAAATTAACACAATGACATCTTCAGGTAAACGGGTGAATTAATTCAGTTTTAAAGTTCAGAGTTTCAGCTGTAGAAACTGTACCAACCGGTACAACAACAATAATAATAATAATAATAATAATAATAATAATAATAATAATAATAATAGATCTAACCACCATACCTCCAGATTGCCATAAATACAGTAGCTTTTTTGTTTACTAGTGAACACTTCTGGTGCTATCCTTCAGACCCTTTCTTGCACACCAACATTTGTATATTTTTTTGTTTTGTTTAGGAATAGACCATGTTTTCACAAATATCAATGTAAGATCTGTTACTTACTTCCCATATTCACGGAAATTGCCGAGGAATAATTCCTTTATTACTTTAAATATTACTTACTTAATTATTAACTTACACTGCTTCTAACATCTAAATGTTATCCACCAGTAAGAGTTTAATTTTTAATTTTAAAATGTATGCATTAAAGTGCTAAAATCATTTAACAGAGGTTAGGTTTTATAAATTGCATTTAATTTTGATTTTTCCTCATGTAGGTTCAGTTGGGTACTGCCAATTTTTATGTTTCTTCTGTATCAACAATAAAACGCTCTGCTGTAAATCTGTGTAACAAGAAAGTCAAAAGCAGAACTCATCATCAGCTCGTGAAAATGAGTGAAACATACTGCTTTATTTTTCGTGACAGGTACAGTTTCGGCTGGGATTTTCTTTTTTCTCAAAAGTATCATGTCATCATACGAAGAAAATTAAAATATTAGTGTATATTTACTTGTATTGTTGTATTTTCACCCTGTAACGCACCCGTTCATAGCATTGTGGCAACTGCGAACTTCCACACACTGTATTTAAATTTGCAACCCATTATATTTCCACAAAAATGTTATACGATAACAATTAAATAATTAAATTCCACGAGAAGTATTACGTCCATTGAATTTATATTATTCATCACGTGAAAATGCCATACCTAACCTAAACTGCGAGGTCTCATTATCTTAATAACAGCTGTTTACGTAAATCCGGATGTGATCAATTTAAAGAACAAAAATGCTGTATACTTAAACATAAAGTTCTGTCTTTCACAGTCACAATTATCCAATGAATGATCTCAATCCTTATGAATTACATTGAAAATTACAACTTGTAACATTTGCTTAGCTCGCCTCAATTGATCAGCTGATTGACTTGGCGCGCTTTCTACAGTACGGCCTGTACATTACGAAGGCAGTGGTTCTACATTTCAGTCCAATTACAATGTTCTGAGTGAAAGAATATACAATCGTGAAGCGAGCATCTTCGAGCATGTTAAATAATAAATAACTTTACTGCGACAGCAGATGAGAGGAGAAACGATCTGGTGCATTCCTTGACTGACAAGTGTGTCTTAACAGTGTGTTCTTGTACTGTGTGTGCGGTTACGGCTGTTTAATAAACGAACTGTGGATGTTGTCCGTAAGAGACGAGGATAGTCCTGTGCGAGTCGAACGAGGAAACGTGTGCACACGTACGGAACATTATCTCTGCCTCCATCATACACCCCACTTCCCCTCCCTCCCTTTCTCCGGCGTGAAGCACGGCAGCGGCTTGTGCTCTGGCGTGGAGCATTATCTCTGTCCCCATCATACACCCCACTTCCCCTCCCTCCCCTTCACTTGCCTGAAGCACGGCAGCGGCTTGTGCTCTGGCGTGGAGCATTATCTCTGTCCCCATCATACACCCCACTTCCCCTCCCTCCCCTTCACTTGCCTGAAACACGGCAGCGGCTTGTGCTCTGGCGTGGAGCATTATCTCTGTCTCCATCATACACCCCACTTCCCCTCCCTCCCCTTCTCTTGCCTGAAGCACGGCAGCGGCTTGTGCTCTGGCGTGGAGCATTATCTCTATCCCCATCATACACCCCACTTCCCCTCCCTCCCCTTCTCTTGCCTGAAGCACGGCAGCGGCTTGTGCTCTGGCGTGGAGCATTATCTCTGTCTCCATCATACACCCCACTTCCCCTCCCTCCCCTTCTCTTCACTGAAGCACAGGTAGCGGCTTGTGCTCTGGCGTGGAGCATTATCTCTGTCTCCATCATACACCCCACTTCCCCTCCCTCCCCTTCACTTGCCTGAAGCACGGCAGCGGCTTGTGCTCTGGCGTGGAGCATTATCTCTGTCTCCATCATACACCCCACTTCCCCTCTCTCCCCTTCTCTTCACTGAAGCACGGCAGTGGCTTGTGCTCTGGCGTGGAGCATTATCTCTGTCTCCATCATACACCCCACTTCCCCTCTCTCCCCTTCTCTTCACTGAAGCACGGCAGCGGCTTGTGCTCTGGCGTGGAGCATTATCTCTGTCTCCATCATACACCCCACTTCCCCTCCCTCCCCTTCTCTTCACTGAAGCACGGCAGTGGCTTGTGCTCTGACGTGGAGCATTATCTCTGTCCCCATCATACACCCCACTTCCCCTCCCTCCCCTTCTCTTCACTGAAGCACGGCAGCGGCTTGTGCTCTGGCGTGGAGCATTATCTCTGTCTCCATCATACACCCCACTTCCCCTCTCTCCCCTTCACTTGCCTGAAGCACGGCAGCGGCTTGTGCTCTGACGTGGAGCATTATCTCTGTCCCCATCATACACCCCACTTCCCCTCCCTCCCCTTCACTTGCCTGAAGCACGGCAGTGGCTTGTGCTCTGACGTGGAGCATTATCTCTGTCCCCATCATACACCCCACTTCCCCTCCCTCCCCTTCACTTGCCTGAAGCACGGCAGCGGCTTGTGCTCTGGCGTGGAGCATTATCTCTGTCTCCATCATACACCCCACTTCCCCTCCCTCCCCTTCTCTTCACTGAAGCACGGCAGTGGCTTGTGCTCTGACGTGGAGCATTATCTCTGTCTCCATCATACACCCCACTTCCCCTCCCTCCCCTTCTCTTCACTGAAGCACGGCAGCGGATTGTGCTCTGACGTGGAGCATTATCTCTGTCCCCATCATACACCCCACTTCCCCTCCCACCCCTTCACTTGCCTGAAGCACGGCAGCGGATTGTGCTCTGACGTGGAGCATTATCTCTGTCCCCATCATACACCCCACTTCCCCTCTCTCCCCTTCTCTTCACTGAAGCACGGCAGCGGCTTGTGCTCTGGCATGGAACATTATCTCTATCCCCATCATACACCCCACTTCCCCTCCCTCCCCTTCTCTTCACTGAAGCACGGCAGCGGCTTGTGCTCTGGCATGGAACATTATCTCTGTCCCCATCATACACCCCACTTCCCCTCCCTCCCCTTCTCTTCACTGAAGCACGGCAGCGGATTGTGCTCTGACGTGGAGCATTATCTCTATCCCCATCATACACCCCACTTCCCCTCCCTCCCCTTCTCTTCACTGAAGCACGGCAGCGGCTTGTGCTCTGACGTGGAGCATTATCTCTATCCCCATCATACACCCCACTTCCCCTCCCTCCCCTTCACTTGCCTGAAACACAGCAGCGGATTGTGCTCTGACGTGGAGCATTATCCCTGTCTCCATCATACACCCCACTTCCCCTCCCTCCCCTTCACTTGCCTGAAACACAGCAGCGGATTGTGCTCTGACGTGGAGCATTATCCCTGTCTCCATCATACACCCCACTTCCCCTCCCTCCCCTTCACTTGCCTGAAACACAGCAGCGGATTGTGCTCTGACGTGGAGCATTATCTCTGTCCCCATCATACACCCCACTTCCCCTCACTCCCCTTCTCTTCACTGAAGCACGGCAGCGGATTGTGCTCTGACGTGGAGCATTATCTCTGTCCCCATCATACACCCCACTTCACCTCCCTCCCCTTCTCTTCACTGAAGCACGGCAGCGGATTGTGCTCTGACGTGGAGCATTATCTCTGTCCCCATCATACACCCCACTTCCCCTCCCTCCCCTTCTCTTCACTGAAGCACGGCAGCGGCTTGTGCTCTGGCGCGGAGCATTATCTCTGTCCCCATCATACACCCCACTTCCCCTCCCTCCCCTTCACTTGCCTGAAGCACGGCAGCGGCTTGTGCTCTGGCGTGGAGCATTATCTCTGTCTCCATCATACACCCCACTTCCCCTCCCTCCCCTTCTCCGGCGTGAAGCACGGCAGCGGCTTGTGCTCTGGTATAGCCAGTACGCCGAGTTCGTAAACTTGAATCGCGGGCCCAGAAGCAACAAAACAACATCATTTTCTCGACAATAAAAATATTCTCTGCCAGTCCCATTGCACCATTCTTCTAAACATAACACGAAGAGCATCCCAGATTTTTTTCTCGGTATAGTTCTGATACACCTTTATGTCCAGTTCCCATTTTTTTACAGATAACTACTTTAATTACCTTTTCATGCATGTAGTAATTATGCCTAAGGAAACTGAACAAAGGATTACATTTGAAGAGTAACAGCACGTCAAGGAAATAAAGTTCTGGTCACCATGTAAGGTGCAATCCAGCATTAAGTTTATATTCAGGGTTACAATGAGGGTATTTAGGCCATCCTTAACAAGTTTTTAAAAATTAAAGTCTGCATGTACTCTAGGAACACAGTTATTTATTTATTTATTTATTTATTTATTTATTTATTTATTTATTTATTTATTTATTTATTTATTTATTTATTTATTTATTTATTTATTTATTTATTTATTTATTTATTTTAGCAAGTTAGGGCTCGTGACCCTCTCTTACACTTAACCACATAATTAATTTATAGATAATACATATATAAAAGAAATGTACTATTCTATTATAAAATCAAAGATAAGCTAAAAATGACAGATTTAGACATCACATAATGAAGAAAGAAAGTAGAGTTCAACAAATAAAATAGAATGAAATAATAAATTCGGAGTGTAAAGATAGTAAGAAAGGGACAAAGTCATAATTAAAAGGTAAGATACAAACTGAAAAAAAAATAAGCAATGCATAAAGAGAACACAAGGAGTAATAAAGTAAATGGAAATATAAGTATGGTCATAAAAGTTATCTATGTACATGAGTAAGAATCTAAATATTATGAACATTACACTATAATAATAATAATAATAATAATAATAATAATAATAATAATAATAATAATAATAATAATAATAATAATCCCGTGGAGGTTTCAGCCTGTTCCTCTATCGGGCGCGTCCCAGGGGGCGGATCGGGAGGCTCGCCGGACTTGTCCGGAGGGTTTGAGGGAAATAAAATACCTCTCACGGACCAAAAGCAGGCACAGCTCGCCAACATCTTCAGCAACCTCTGAAGCTCACTACTTCAGTTGTAACCATGACAGTGACAAAGATCGATGTCCCCAACACTTTTAACTTGATAGCATGATGGAATCAACCTACAATATAACTACCCCAGGCCCTAGTAGACATACTAGTTTTTCTCGGTCATCGGATTCTGGGAGACCGAGAACATCATGCGGGAATGTATCGGAGCTTCCCAAATCTCTTCGCCCAAAATGCAAAACTTTCTTTGGTAGTCTAAACATCAACACACTTCGGAAAACTGGGAAGTTGAAACAATTAACAGACATGTTAGATAACTTAAACATCCAAATTTTAGCACTTCAGGAAACCAAATACACGGATGAAAATCAATTTGACTCAGGAAATTATAGAAGTTACAAAGTCAAACCAGCGATCTCCCTTCATAAGAGATCATTACAATTTTGCACAGGATTCGCTGTAAGAAGAAACATTGTAAACTCAGTACTTAACTTTTCTTCGCCTTTTGAAAGAATTTCAACACTATCCATTAAATCAGGAAACAAAGCTTGTACATTACTTAATGCGCATGCACCCACCAATAACTACAATCAGAAAGATCCACAAATGGTGGAAGACTCTTGGGAACTGTTAGAAGAAACTACAGCCACAATTCCAAATCATCACATAAAAATTCTATTAGGAGATTTCAATGCCAAAATTGGTATAGAAAAGAAATTCAGGACCATTGTAGGACTATACCCAGCGCACAATAGAACTAATAAAAATGGAGAAAGATTAATTGATTTTTGCAAAAATTTTGAACTAAATTAATGTCAACACATTTCCGGGCGCTTCCACACAAGAAAACAACCTGGAGATCCCCAAATTTTCACTTGGGAGAATTTCAACTAGATCATGTGACTATTTCCGAGAAAAATCAAAAAGAAATTATGAATGTTAAAGTTAAAAAAAAGGATCATTGACTCTGACCACCATCTATCCTTAATCAAGGTCAAATTTCAACCAAACAGGTCCAAACTCAGAATAACAAAAAACCTGCGTGTCGATCCGGAATTTCTTAAACAGAACACTAGTACTTCCCTTGAAAGTATTCCTACACTACAATCCTTCGAACTGGTTAGAACTCAAAGACATACTTTTGAAGGCTTCTCGAAATGTTGGCACACCAGCCAGGAAACGCAAACAGGTGGTGGAATGAAACCTGCGACGAGGCCATAAACTTTAGAACTAAAGCCTGGCAGAATTGGAATTGTCATAAAACTGAACAAACCTGGCAGGAATTCACCAAAATACAGAAACAAACATAACAAATTATCAGGTCTGAACAAAGCAACTACGAACACTACAGATTGGCAGAAACTGAACAAGATTTTACAAGAAACAATACACGAAACTTCTACAAAACTTTCAGAGAAGAATTATCAAATTATCAGGCACCTGGTATTTGCTTCAAACGCCTAGATGGGACATTGGAAACGAATAATCAAGAGAAGTGCAAACTTCTAGCAGTTTATTTCCAGGATCTTTTAAACTGTGAATCCCCTAAAGAACAACTCACCTTTGAAAAACCCTTATCTAATCAAGGTTCAGAACCCCCAACACTGGAAGAAGTCAAAGAAATAATCCATGGACTAAAAATAACAAAGCCCCGGGGGAAGATGGTATAATTGCCGAAATGCTGAAGATAGGAGGTGACAGCGTAGCCCGGAAAATCCACTCGATTCTTGAGAACATCTGGATCACTAAAGAAATCCCGGAAGATTGGAAATGTGCGCTAATCCATCCACTACACAAGAAAAGGAATAAAACGAACATCAATAATTATAGAGGGATTAGCTTGATACTAGTTGCTTACAAATTTTTTTCCAAAACCTTGCTCACTAGACTTGAGAAACAAACAGACCATCTAATTGGTGAATACCAGGCAGGTTTCCGAAAAGGAAGATCTTGTACAGAACAAATCCTTAATCTCAAAACTATCCTCCAAATGCGCAAAACCAGACAAACAGTCATTACTTTTGTAGATTTCAGAAAAGCATATGACTCTATAGACCGTCAAACACTTTTCAATACTCTAGAAGAATTTCAAGTGGATAAAAAAAACAAGAGAATTAATCAAAAAACATTAACTGGCACTACTTCAAAAGTGAAATTCTTAGGCGAAATATCTGAGCCTTTTCCTGTTAACACCTGGGTCCGTCAAGGGGATGGTTTATCGCCGTTACTGTTTAACTTGGTACTTGAGAAAGTAATCAGGGCCTGGGAAAAGGAAACTAAACGAATAACCTTTGGAAGACTACGTAAAAACAGAATTCACGTGCAATGTCTGGCCTTGCTGATGACATAGCAATCCTTTCCAACAATAGGCATGAAGCAATTCATTCCATTGGAAAACTACATGAAATTGCCATCAAAAAGGGACTTCAAATTTCATATGAGAAAACTCAGTACATAGAAGGAGCCTCACGATACTTAGATGGACAACCTATGATAACTAAATTCGGCAAAATTGTTCAAGTGAACCAATTTAAATATTTGGGAGAAATTATTCAGCCCTCTGGTTTAAACTGCGAAACAAATAAAGAAAGAATTTCCAAATTACCGAAAGCATACAGGATCACTTGGAGCATGTATAATAAAAAAATCAATATCTCGGAATGCAAAACTTAGACGCAGTAATACAGTGATCAAACCTGAAGCGTTATATGCCTCAGAAACCTTAATCAATGGTGACGGATCTTTAACCAAAGACATTGAGAAACAAGAAAGGAAAATGTTACGAAACATTTTTGGCCCAGTTTGTATAGATGGAGTATGGAGGAAAAAATCATCTCAGGAGATACAGTATATTGTCATTCTGAAAAAAATTCTCACAGTTTTCGGAAAAGACGATTGAAATATTATGGACACTTTATCAGAATGAACACTAACAGGCTAACTAAAATTATTCTGAACCTGGAACTTTCGTCTAAAACCAAGAAGAGCTGGCTTCGTGAAATTGAAATAGATCTCCAGAAAATAAACATCTCAGAAGATATTGTGCAGGACAGATGTAAATTCAGAACCAAAATCGACAATCACCACTTTGAGAACAAACCCAATTTTACAAGATTTATCAACAAAAACTTGCAATATGGACGAAAGAATTCCCACACAATCTATTTAATCACTTCACTGCATACTGTTAAGGCAAAGTACATGTTCAACACCTGCATTTGATTAAAACAAAGATAGAAGCACTCCGAAGACCTCTACCTAATTTGTATTAGAAAATAAATGTATATAGAAGCACATACGCATTTAATTGGCAATACGACTATGCAGAGCATTGTAGATTAAGCTTTAGCAACATAACTATAGTTGACCCAACTTTGCTGTAATAAATTAATAATACTCATAGTCTCTACCCCTAACTGAATTAGTTTATTATTCTTGAAAACAAATGATCTGTATATGGTATGGGGAGAAAGGTGCGATCTTACATGTAGGCGGCAAGAAAATCCTTGGAAAAATGTCGCACAGAACTACGTACTTGCGTCAGGACGAAAACAACTGTTGTAGTCTAAACTGGGGTACGAATTGTTGTCACATCCACCTTATTTACCTGATTTGGCACCATCAGACTTTCAGACTTTATGGCCAGTGGCTGCATTAAAACATTATTATTATTATTATTATTATTATTATTATTATTATTATTATTATTATTATTATTATTATTATTATTATTATTATTATTATTATTATTATTATTATTATTATTATTATTAATAAGCAAATTTTATAAAGCCCGTCATGATAAATTCGAAATTGTTCCCTTATGAAGCCGGGTAAGTAAGAAAGCAAGAAAAAGGAAGAAAATGAGAAATGGAATGATTTAATGGGAGGAATGTGGCATAATTTTCGCGTCTTTTGTAACAACTTTCACATTCTTACAGCTGGGTGCTATACTCTTGAGCAATAAATTTCAGAAGGAAGCTCAACATATTGTTCCATTCAATTTGAGAGAGATTGAAAGTAGTCGATAATGACTATAATCTGACAGGGGAGCTGTACCTTCTGGATGACCGACCGTTAACGACGCATTCTTCTGAGGTCCAGTAACGGTATCCTAGACCTGGCTTTAACTACTTTTCTCGCACCGTTCCTATCTTCGAAAATGGGACCATATTGTAGTTATTCTCTCGAGATGTTCTACTTTACGACCAAATGTCAAATCTTTAAGCACACTGATTATGTGAAACACACGAATTGGGTCAGCATTAAACGAGCAGCGAATAATAATAATAATAATAATAATAATAATAATAATAATAATAATAATAATAATAATAATAATAATAATATAAAAACCAATGACGCAACAGCCCCGAAGGACCACGGCCTACCAAGCGACCGCTGCTCAGCCCGAAGGTCTGCAGATTACGAGGTGTTGTGTGGTCAGCACGGCGGATCCTCTCGGCCGTTATTCTTGGCTTTCTAGACCGGGGCCGCTATCTCACAGTCAGATAGCTCCTCAAAATTGTAATAGCGTAGGCTGAGTGGACCTCGAACCAGCCCGCAGATGCAGGTACAAATCTCTGATATGGCCGAGAATCAAACTCGGGGCCTCCGAGTAAGAGGCAGGCACGCTACCTCGACACCGCGGGGCCAGCAATAATAATAATAATAATAATAATAATAATAATAATAATAATAATAATAATAATAATAATAATAATAATAATAATATTTTATGGTGTTTGAATGATGTTATCAGTCCATAGACTGTGTGATGCAGCCTCCCATGCCACCTTATCCTGTGCTAACCTTTCCAATTCTACGCAAGAATCGCATCCTACATCTGCTCTAATTTGCTTGTTATATTCATATCTTGGTCTACCCCTGTCGTTCTTACCACCTACACTTCCTCAGAAACCAGCTGAACAAGTCCAGGGTGTGTTAAGATGTGTCCTACCCTTCTATCTCTTTTTCTGGTCAAATTTAGCTAAATCGATCTCCTCCAACCAATTCGATTCAGTACCTCTTCAATCGTGTTCCATCTATCCATTTCACCTTCAGGATTCTTCTGTAACACCATATTTCAAAAGCTTACATTCTCTTTCTTTCTGAGCTAGTTGTTGTCATGTTTCACTTCCATACAATGCCACGCACCAGACGAAAGTTTTCAAAAACATATTTCTAATTCCTATATCAATGTTGAAAGTGAGCACATTTCTGTTCTTAAGAAAGCCTTTCCTTGCTTGTGCTAGTCTGCATTTTATGCCCTCCGTACCTCTGCCATCTTTAGTTATTCTTCTTCCCAGATAATTATATTCATCTACTTCCTTTAAGACTTCCTTTCCTAATCTAATATTTCCTGCATCACCTGACTTCGTCCTACTGCACTCTAATACTTTTGTTCACGACTTATTTATTATTATTATTATTATTATTATTATTATTATTATTATTATTATTATTATTATTATTATTATTATTATTATTATTATTGCGTAAGGGCCTACTAGGGACCACGTTCCAATTTCAATTCTTCATCCTTTGTTGTTGCTCCTTCCTTTTCCTCCAATATTCCTTCATTGTTTCACTATGTTTCTTTTTTCTTTCTTCAGACCACTTTATGCCGGTTTTCTTTGCCTCCCTCCCTTCGAATCCTTCCATCTTTAAAACTTTCTTCCTGAAAATGTCTCTTTCCATTACTTCTTCTTCTTCCCTGATGTTGTTTCTTTCCAAGTCTTTTTTAATCTCTTGAATCCGGGTGGTTGTTCACTTTTTCTTCCAAAGATACGTGAATATCTTTTTGGTTAGTCTATTGCCTTCCATTCTGTAAATATGTCCAAAAATAGCAGTCTCCTCTTCCGTACTTTCATAGATATGTGTTCTATGTTCTGATAAATTTCGTTATTACTTCTTCATTTCCAAAATTCTGTAGTTTTTAGAGGGCCTAAAATTTTTCTTATCATTCTTCTTTATAGTACTTCCAACCTTTCAAGTTTATAATTGAATACTAAGCATTCACTGGCATATAAGCATTTTGGTTTCACAACTGTGTTGTAGTGCTTTGTTTTAAGATTTTTGGATAAACTTTTTTTGTTGTATGTACTAATGTTTGTTATACCATATGCTCTTTTTATTTTGTGTGTCCTTGCCTGTATAGCAGATTTTTAAAAACAATTTTCTTGGATTGTTTCCCCCCAAAATTTGAAATATTCTCTCTTGAACTAACATCTGTTCCTAGCAATTTTGGAGCAATTTTTATATTCATCATGAATTATGTTTTCTCTGCCGAAATTCTTAAGCCTGCAATGTTGGCGGTCTATTATTATTATTATTATTATTATTATTATTATTATTATTATTATTATTATTATTATTATTATTATTATTATTATTATTTTAAGATTTTTAGATGAACATTTTTTGTTGTATGTACTAATATTTGTTATATCATATGCTCTTTTTATTTAGTGTGTCCGTGCCTCTATAGCAGATTTTTTCAAACCATTTTCTTGGATTGTTCCCCCCCCCCCCCCAATTTGAATTATTCTTTCGAATGAACTAACATCTGTTTCCAGCAATTTTGGAGCAATTTTTATATTCGTCATGAATTTTGTTTTCTCTGCCGAAATTCTTAAGCCTGCAATGTTGGCGGTTTATTATTATTATTATTATTATTATTATTATTATTATTATTATTATTATTATTATTATTATTATTATTATTATTATTATTATTATTATTATTTCCAGGGCACTGTCAGATGATACCACCTCGTGTTGAACAAGAGAACTGCATCTTCGGACTAAACTCATGAATGGAGACAGTGTAACATTTGAAATCCGAGTTAACTCGTGATTGGAGTGATGAAAAATATGTTGAGCTCCGAGTTAATTCTGGCGTGAAATAGAAAAAGTTCAACTACTATAGGGAACATAAAAGACGCGTACATTTTACTCGTTATGGATAATACGTAATTCCCTTTCAATTGTAAAAATCAAAACAAAGTTCTGCTTGTGACGTAGAACTTGGAGGTTAAAGGTAAGAGACGCGAGAAGTACAACACGGTAGTGTATTGTGCCCTCAGCTCGCCAGGCAAGCCGCCTGAGGAACGACCGCTGAGAATTAAGATAATAACGGTCGTATAAGGCTATTGGATATCGTACTCCCTTAAATGTTTTCTATTCACTGTCTATAATTTGCCATCTGGTATTCTGAGGTTCGTGGGCCTTACAGATTCAGTCCCCAGATCTCGCTCTTAACCACTGTACTTCTCTTGTGCTCTGATTCTATCAATCCTTCTCTCCTCTCCCCTCCCCTATAATTTGTATCCATATATAATAATTCACGTAAAGGACCTTATTCTTCAGCATTTTAAATTCAAGCCCTACGATGAGGGAAAAAAGAAAGGTTCTGTTACAACCAAGAAGAAGAAGGAGGGATGTGGTGCAACTTGGTTCACAGTTAGAAGCGACGTGCCTCAGGGTGTCCACCCCTCAAATATTACCCTTTACAATAGAATATATTAAGTACCAACACCATTATTTTGTTTCGAAACCTTTCATACCGAGCATAAAGCTCTCTGATTCTTTCTGCGTCAACTCAAGTTCAAATCACGCGTATAACATTACGAGACCGATTATACTAAAGCGATACTAGGAGGTTTCTGTAATAGCTAAAAATATGTATGTATTTTCTCCTTTGAAACTGGTTTTGTTTGTTATAGTTCTGTTGCATTCGACTTAAAGTGCATTAGTCAAATCTTAATTATTTTGGATTAATATGAAAAGTAATAGAATTTCTTTATGTTAATACAATGAGACACGAAAACCTACGTTCATTAATAGTATTTCAGTTTCTCCACCACTGAGTAAAACTTCGTAACTCCTAGCATAATTATTTTAGAAGTCAATAGTTCGCAAGGTCCGCCTCTGTGGTGTAGTGGTTAGTGTGATTAGCTGCCACCTCCAGAGATCCGGGATCGATTCCCGAAATTTGTAAAGAGGTTCGAGGGCTGGAACGGGGTCCACTCAGCCTCGGGAGGTCAACTGAGTAGAGGTGGGTTCGATTCCCACCTCAGCCATCCTAAAAGTGGTTTTCCGTGGTTTCCCACTTCTCCTCCAGGCAAATGCCGGGATGGTACCTAACTTAAGGCTACGGCCGCTTCCTTCCCTCTTCCTTGCCTGTCCCATCCAATTTTTCCATCCCTCCACAAGGCCCCTGTTGAGCATAGCAGGTGGGCGAGGTACTGGTCATTCTCCCCTGTTGTATCTCCGACCCAAAGTCTGAAGCTTCAGGACCCTGCCCTTCAGGCGGTAGAGGTAGGATCCCTCGCTGAGTCCGAGGGGAAAACCAAGCCTATAGGGTAAGGAGATTAAGTAGAAGAAGAAGAAAGTGCGCCAGTATTTAGTATTCCTAAAGAAAAATAATTTCCTTCGGCTTATTCCAGTTATTTCTGGTGTCTTTGACGCCACTCAGACTATATTGGTTTTTTTGGTAGGGGGTTTAAGACTGGATGCCCTTCCTAATATCAAGTGAATTCTGAGTTGATATCAACTCAAATTCCCCCTGTGGGTTGGGGCAGTAGTATAATAACCACGGTGCCCCTGTCTGTTGTAAGAGGCGACTAACATGGGCCTTAGGGGCCCAACAGCCCCGAAGGACCATACCCTACCAAGCGACCGCTGCTCAGCCCGAAGTCCTGCAGATTACGAGGTTTCGTGTGGTCAGCACAGGCTCCTCAATTTTAATCACGTAGGCTGAGTGGACTTGAAACCAACCCTTACCGGGAATAGAATCCGGAGCCTCCGGATAAGAGGCAGACAGGCTACCCGTACACCGCGGGGCTGGTTATTATACGAAGTTAATCACATTTATAATAGTTGAAGGGTGAACGGGTTCAATTTATCCGAATACATTAGGCTAACTCTTGTGAAAGTAATCAGAGTATTTTCTGTTCATTTGAAAGTACCCAGCACTCGAACTATTGACGGTGGGTATTGCAAATGCCAGGCCGAGTGGCTGAGCGGTTAGAGTGCTTGGTTCTGAGCCCACGTTAGCGGGTTCGATCCCGGTTCCGTCCAGTGGTGTTCAAAATGCTGAAATAACTTACTCCAGCCTTTTGTTGGTAGGTTTACCGTCACGTGAAAGAACTGGAACTGCCCATTTTTATTTACATTTATTTTATCGCTGCAATACAGTTTTGGCTGGTCTCACGGTCTAGGGGTGGCGATCCTGCACCTTACGCGGAGGCCCCGAGTTTGATTACCGACCAGGTCAAGGATTTTTATCTGAATCAGAGTGGTGGTTCGAGGTCCACTCAGCCTACGTGAACACTTTTGAGGAGCTATCTGACAGTGAGGTAGTGGCCCCGGACTAGAAAACCAATAATAATGGCTGGGAAGATTCGTCGCTCTGACCATGTATAACCTCCTAATCTGCAGGCCACTAGCAAAAGTGGGTTGGGGTCGGGCTTAAATTATATTTAGGTCCTTAGCTTATTAGAGTATTACAAAATCAACAGGACATATACACAAGTTAAGTTATTTTAGAGTACCGTATTTATTAATAAAGAAAGCCTTTTCATACCCCCAGAGAACAACAATTTTTGTGGTCGTTCTTGCCTTGTCTGCTATGAATGTTTCAGGCTGTTGTATTGTTCTAGTGCGATGGATTGGTTTTCCATGTTCCAGCCCTGGCTGGTGTGCGTTAAGCTATTGAGTGACTGTCAGCACACTTCAACAGCGTGGCTTCCCTTTGTCAGTTCTTAACACACCAAAAACAATGAACGGCGTGGTTCGGTCATTCCCTCAGAGTACGCCGAGCCACTGCCTTCGTGATGTCCAGGCCGTACTGCAGCGAGCGCGGGAAAGCAATCAGCTGATCGTTAGGGGGGAAGTTAAGCACGTGAGTTAGTTGGGTTACATGTCAATTCTTCGCTGTTTTATTGAAAATTTTAACGTTGGCCGCATGTCTACTCAGGTATATATCAGACTGAGTCGTTATCGACTGCATTATTAAGTGAAAAGTCCTCAATTAGTGAAGAAAACTTAGTGTGAGGGTGTATTCTTGTGAGGCTCTAGGTTAAGAATATCGCTCTGCCGTGTTTTAATTTTGTAGTTTATTTGTGTAATGTTATATCCCTAGTTTAAAGTGAATTGAGTTAATGCTTTCAGCGATTTATTATCAACGACGATGTGTATAAAGTTGATTTAAGGGTATCAGCGAGAGAAATCACCATGCTAAGAGTTGCTGTGTGCCTCGCTGCAAAACAAATTATAAACGAGGAGAGTACACTCCAGTATTTGTGTTTCGTTCTGATGAAAAAAGAGTTAGGATATGGAAGAAGGCTATATTCCTAGGGAGAAATTAATCGTTAAATCACCACATAGTTGTGTGTATCAAACAATTTTCTGAAGACTAAATGCTGAGCGAAATAAGAGTGTATCGTCCAGATGGTTAGTTAAAATTTCTTATTATGTCAAAAACATGGATAAAATTATATATATTTTTATGCAGTAAGACTCGGCTTATTTGAATTCGGTGTACCGGTATATGAAAATTCAAGTCCAATTTATGCATTGTACCATCTTAGGTAGAAATGTATTGTGAAGTAACACTGCTGAGATTTTTTCTATCGAATTTCATATCATAGGCAATGAAACAGGGTTATTCCATGAAAATTTAATATGAAAATAATTGTATAGGCATTATTTGCTGACAATAACTGAATTTCTTGACAGTGACAGTAAATGTTTTGTTATTGTTGGAGGTTAGCTTACTTGTACTCTTTCTTGTAGGTACTGAATCGGTGGTACAGAAATAATTTACATTTGTAGTATATTGTATTGGTAATCTGTTGCTTGTTTTCTATCAGTGTGTATGATGTGCATGTTCCAGTTGACTAGAAAATGGAAAGAAACCGCAAGAATATGTCTCAAAGTGTTAGCCTGTACTCACGGAAACGGACCGATATACGCGACAAATAGAACGTTACGGGGAAGGATATGCATTGTATGTCAGAACTAACAAATATTTATGAATAGTTTTTGGTTTTATAAGGTGTTAACAGATTCTTAAGTAATTTAAACGAGTGTGTTATTCAAGTGGAGCGGCTGCGTATCGCCTCCAAGTCCCACCCAAAGCGTGACATCATCAGAGTTACAGTACGGCCTGGACATCACGAGGGCAGTGGCCGAGCCCGACTCAACTGATTTCCGTGGGCTTAACGGTACAGCATAAACAACCTTCTTTTCTTCCGTTTGTTAAGTTTTGTTTTATTTTTGTTCTGCTGTGTGAGAATACTTATGCAATTGTTTATTTCTTCCCATTCCCATCATACCTGTCTGTTAACTCTTCAACCCACATGCTAGTTGGATCCTCAAAGAGTACGACCAAAATTATGCGATTATATAGAACCTGTGACAATAAAGTTCGGTGAATGAAGTCAGGACGGTCGATCCGGCAACACTGGCGACACAGAACGCTGCACCTGCGTAGCAGCAGGTTTTGACCACCTGCTCCCAACGTCGTTCAATTGAGCATCGTGTGTGTGTCGTGTAAGACCTGTTGACGCAGTGCGTGTTTAATGCGTTGGTTCTGAACTGCGAAGAGGAACATGAACAATCAAAAGATCATTGCACAGTTTTGTTTTAATCTTGGCAAGACACCGAAAGAAACGCATGCGATGCTGGTACGTATTTATGAAGATCAGGCACTGTCCTTGAAGTGTGTGTACGAGTGGATCTCCCGTTTTCGAGGAGGCCGGGAAAGTGTTTCTGACAACCCCCGTAGGGAAGTGACGAAAACATTGAGAAGGTGAAGACATTATTCACGAACGATCGGCGATTAACTGTGCGCATGATAGCGGATGAACTGCAGATTAACCGTGAATCCGTGAGACAAATCGTTACCCAGAAGTTAGGGAAGAGGAAAACGTGTTCTTGTCTTGTGCCACATCACTTGACTGACGATCAGAAGCAGGCACGTTTAGAGGCTTCACAGGATTTTGTCGAAACGGTGGATGCGACAGCAAATTTCTTGAACTGCACTGTCACTGAGGATGAAAGCTGGTGTCTCAGTTCATGGCAAAAAGGGGGTGGTGCAACTTGAATATCCCCCATACTTGCCATATCTCAATCATCCAGACTTCTTCCTATTTCCACGACTCAAACTCGCTTTGAAAGGAAAGAGATTTGACGATATTCCTGACATCCAACGAAACGAGACGAGGCTTTTGAACACCATCCCAAAGGAAGCCTTCTTGTAATGTTTCCAGGACATGTATCGCCGATCTCAGCAGTACATAGTTATGAGAAGGGACTATTCCGAAGCACAGTAAGGTCACTGTCGTGCATTGTTCATCTGTGTTGATAGTACAGGACTATTCAGCGAACTTTATTGTCGCAGGTTATAGAAATTGCCAAAACCAATAGCGGCTGCATTATAAGATGTACAAGGCGTGATATGTAATTGGTCATTGCTTTCCCGACTTTCCCGAATATTATTGCAGCACGACTGACCCAATAAATAAACACTTTTCGTAAAATCCAGAAGCACGTAGCCACAAGGAGACTGAAATTTCGGTGGAGCTGAGTTTAGTGTTGCTTCCAGTTAGCCTACTGTCTGCGCCTGACGAGTAGTCGCAGCAGTTTGTAGCACTGCCTTCGTAATGTACAGGCCGTACTGTAGAAAGCGCGCCAAGCCCATCAGCTGATCAACTGAGGCGAGCTAAGCAAATGTTACAAGCTGTACTTGTGAATGTAATTCATAAGGGTTCGGAGCATTCTGTATGATAATTGTGACTATGAAAGCATATTTACGTATATTGCATGTTTGTTCTTTACATTCATCACATCAGGATTTACGTAAAAGGCTGTTATTAAGATAATGAGAACTCAAAGTGTAGGTTAGATACCCAACATACTGTACATATTATTTTCATGTGATGAGTGATATAAATTCAAGGGCGTAATACTTCTCGTGGAATTTTTTCGTTTAAATGTTATGATACAACACGTTTTTGTGGAAATACAATGTGTTGTGAATCTAAATACAGTGTGTGAAAGTTCGCTCTTGCCACAATGCTAAGACGTGTGCGTACCTTTATGAAAAATGAAAACAAAACTGAAAATGTACCTGTTACGAAGAATAAAGGAGTATGTTTCACTCAATTTCCCGAGCTGATGATGAGTTCCTTTTTTTTTTTTTTTTTTTTTTGCTAGTTGCTTTACGTCGCACCGACACAGATTGGTCTTATGGCGACGATGGGACAGGAAAGGGCTAGGAGTGGGAAGGAAGCGGCCATGGCCTTAATTAAGGTATAGCCCCAGCATTTGCCTGGTGTGAAAATGGGAAACCACTGAAAACCATTTTCAAGGCTGCCGACAGTGGGGTTCGAACCTACTATCTCGCAAATACTGGATACTGCCCGCACTTAAGCGACTGCATCTATCGAGCTCGGTGATGATGATGATGAGTTCTGCTTTTGACTTTACTGTTACACAGATTTACAGCAGGGCGTTTTATTGTTGATACAGAACAAGCATAAAAGTTGACCGTAAATAATTTAACTTACATATGGTTATTTCGCGGGTTAGTGATGTTCAGTACGTGCTGCTTTTTCTCCCCAAAATTAATGCGGGTAAAAGCAAAACACAGTCTAAAAATGTAGAATTATATGCAATTTATAAAACGTAACATTCTGTTAAAAGATTTTAACATTCCTGTGCAAAACGTTTTACATTTGAATTGCTGGTAGATAACATTTAGATGTCTGAAGCAATGGAACTTAATAATTAAGTAATTAATACTTAAGTAATAATTAAGAAATGATTCCTCGACAATTTCCGTGAATGTGAGAAGTAACTAACAGATATTGCTGGTAATTTGGGAAAACAGGAAATGGTAAATATTTGTGTGGAAGAAAGGGTCTGAAGGATAGTGTCAAGAAGATACCAAGAAAGCTACTGTACTTATGAGCATCTAGAGGGATGGAGTTAAGGTCTATTATCATTAGTGTACGTTTGTTGTCTCCATATTTGTATTCATGCATAATAATTGCTGTATTTATTGGGTACATTTACGAGTAAAAACCTCAACATTTGACCGCGTGGATCACACTTCAAACTTATTTCTCCTAAAGTTAAATAGACCTTACTTACGTGTTATGGTGCGATTACATGTGTTAATGATCCCATCTGTTATATTAATACAAAATTTGTGAATATTTCATAATTACAAGGTACAGACGTATCATATCCTTGCATTGCACGGGCCGGACGGAGGAAAGAGTTCACCTCTGCGTGACGTCATCAGAGCTACAGTACGGCCTGTACATAACGAAGGCAGTGCTTGTAGGTACGGTACGAGTAACAGGTGCTATACTCTTAGCTACAAACAATGGTCGTGATAGACAATGCGAGCTCCAGCATAATCCTTAATAAATTGTACATTATACACTACATGCTGTTAATATGTAACTAAGGCACTACCACGTTCAAACTTCAGTTCCCCAAGAGCCACCCTGAAGGAATGTAATAGATGTTTATTGTCAGGCCTTGAGACTTGAGATTGGCATATGCGCGGTAGCCATGTTTACCCCTCGCACCTCTTACCCCGTATCCACACGACTTCTCGTCCGACGATCATAGTACCTGTTCCAGGCTCCTCGCTTTAATTTCTCCTATCCGACCTCCCTTGATCAACCCGTTGTTCTTTTCTGACGCCAACGGTATTAGGCTTACGAATCCCAGGGAGAATTTGGTTTTCACACCCTTCTTTGGCCGATACCTTCTTTTTTCGAAGTGTCAGATCCCTTCTACTTTTTCCCTTTCAGTTACCGGTAGTGTTTATAGAGGATGGTTGCCCAGTTGTACTTCCTCTTAAACAATAATCACCACCATTACCTACATTTCCCTCATGTTTGCGCCAAGAGACAAATACAAAAGTATTGCATCCATCAAGAAATAAGCAACAGATGCCATTTCCTTAATAGGGGCTGCCTGCCGAGGCGGTAAAGGCGTGCTCGGTTCGCCCGGAAAGACGTGGGTTCGAATCCCCGTCAGGAAGTCGTAAAATTTAAGAAACGAGATTTCCACTTCCGCAGGTGAATATGGCTTTGAGGTTCACCAAAAATGAGTACCAGGTTAATTCCTGGGGGCAAAGGCGGCCGGGCGTTGAGGTAACCACTCCACCCCATCACGTGCGAGGTTAACAATGGTGGAAGCCTTTACCTTCCACTCCTCCAAGGGCCTTCGTGGCCTGTACGGAAGTGACATTGCTTTACTTTGCTTTGCCATTCCCTTAATACGCTGTTGTAATTCAGTTCTCTCTCCAGGTTTGACAAAGCAGATTGTTTACTGATTAGTTTGTTTTCATCCTATTGAAGGAGACATGCTTTTACTTTTTTATCTCTCACTTAATGCACTTCTGGAATAGGCTATAATTCCTTTTCCAAATTTGACAATACAGAAATATTATACAGAACATCATATATTTTTGTTCTTATTTTTGTTTGTCTGTTTGTTGTTTTCGTCCGTTGTGTGACAACACTTGACGTGGCATTCTTCTGTTACTCCTTTAATACACTGATGTTGTTCAACTGTTCCACCACTTTTGTAAAACTTGCGTTTTCAGGACAGTTGATGTCGTGATCCCTTCCACAAAACCTCCAGTTTTTCGTCGACTTCGTACCAAAAGGTCGTGAATTTTCCTTTCAAAAGTTCGACGTGTACGACTGGAGTTCGAACTTTACAGAGAAAAAATTGACAAAGTTACTCCCTTCCCGCTCCATATTTAGTAATGCAGAAATATTGTAGATCTTTTCTTATTGTTTTAATTTCTTTGTTTGTCATTCATTCTTATGCGTGAAAAGAACATATTCTGTTTCCGTCATTCCTTCAATACATTCATCTGTTTCCTTCCGATTTGATGTGTTATGTCCCATTCACAATTAACATTAAACGTTAATATTGCAACATAAAATTTAATCGCATAACATTATTGAGGCGTAAGCTGTAACGATGTAAATATTAGCCAGTGAGAAAAGATAGCAAGTGAAGTGAAGATTTATACTCCATAGTAGAGATGGGCAAAAACTAACACAACAGGTATTTTGGAACAGTTCCGGACTCGGAACTGGTCTTCAAATGAACAGTATGCCGGAACATCCTCTTATGAAAGAACAGTGTTCCGTGTCGCCTGCACTCCAGCGAGATTGGTCTAGCACAATCATGTTCCGAAAAAACAGTGTTCCGTATCGCCTGCACTCCAGCGAGATTTGTCTAGCAACACTCTGTTCCGAGAGAACAGTGTTCCGTATCGCCTGCACTCGGCGCGACTGGTCTAGCAACACCCTGTTCCGAAAGAACAGGGTTCCGTATCGCCTGCACTCCAGCGAGATTGGTCTAGCACAATCATGTTCCGAAAAAACAGTGTTCCGTATCGCCTGCACTCCAGCGAGATTGGTCTAGCAACAACTTGTTCCGAGAGAACAGTGTTCCGTGTCGCCAGCATTCCAGCGAGATACGTCTAGCAACTTCCTCTTCCGAAAGAACAGTGTTCCGTATCGCCTGCTCTCCAGCGAGATTGGTCTAGCACAATCATGTTCCGAAAAAACAGTGTTCTGTATCGCCTGCACTCCAGCAAGATTGGTCTAGCAACACTCTGTTCCAAATGAACAGTGTTCTATATCGCCTGCACTAGGCGGGACTGATCTAGCAACACCCTGTTCCGAAAGAACATATTTCCGTATCGCCTGCACTAGGTGGGACTGGTCTAGCAACACCCTGTTCCGAAAGAACAGTGTTCCGTATCGCCTGCACTAGGCGGGACTGATCTAGCAACACCCTGTTCCGAAAGAACATATTTCCGTATCGCCTGCACTAGGCGGGACTGGTCTAGCAACACCCTGTTCCAAATGAACAGTGTTCTATATCGCCTGCACTCGGCGGGACTGGTCTAGCAACACCCTGTTCCGAAAGAACAGTGTTCTGTATCATCTGGACTAGGCGGGACTGGTCTAGCAACACCCTGTTCCGAAAGAACAGTGTTCTGTATCTCCTGCACTAGGCGGGACTGGTCTAGCAACACTCTGTTCCAAAAGAACAGTGTTCCGTATCGCCTGCACTCGGCGGGACTGGTCTAGCCACACTCTGTTCCAAATGAACAGTGTTCTATATCGCCTGCACTCGGCGGAACTGGTCTAGCAACACCCTGTTCCGAAAGAACAGTGTTCCGTATCGCCTGCACTAGGCGGGACTGGTCTAGCAACACTCTGTTCCAAATGAACAGTGTTCTGTATCTCCTGCACTAGGCGGGACTGGTCTAGCAACACTCTGTTCCAAATGAACAGTGTTCTACATCGCCTGCACTTGGCGGGACTGGTCTAGCAACACTCTGTTCCAAATGAACAGTGTTCTATATCGCCTGAACTTGGCGGGACTGGTCTAGCAACACCCTGTTCCGAAAGAACAGTGTTCTGTATCTCCTGCACTAGGCGGGACTGGTCTAGCAACACTCTGTTCCAAATGAACAGTGTTCTATATCGCCTGCACTCGGCGGGACTGGTCTAGCAACACTCTGTTCCAAATGAACAGTGTCCTATATCGCCTGCACTCGGCGGAACTGGTCTAGCAACACCCTGTTCCGAAAAAACATTGTTCCGTATCGCCTGCACTAGGCGGGACTGGTCTAGCAACACCCAGTTCCGAAAGAACAGTGTTCTGTATCTCCTGCACTAGGCGGGACTGGTCTAGCAACACCCTGTTCCGAAAGAACAATGTTCTGTATCTCCTGCACTCCAGCAAGATTGGTCTAGCAACACCCTGTTCCGAAAGAACAGTGTTCTGTATCTCCTGCACTAGGCGGGACTGGTCTAGCAACACTCTGTTCCAAATGAACAGTGTTCTATATCGCCTGCACTAGGCCGGACTGGTCTAGCAACACTCTGTTCCAAATAAACAGTGTTCTATATCGCCTGCACTCGGCGGAACTGGTCTAGCAACACCCTGTTCCGAAAAAACAGTGTTCCGTATCGCTTGCACTAGGCGGGACTGGTCTAGCAACACTCTGTTCCGAATGAACAGTGTTCCGTATCGCCTGCACTAGGCGGGACTGGTCTAGCAACACTCTGTTCCGAATGAACAGTGTTCCGTATCGCCTGCACTAGGCGGGGTTGGTCTAGCAACACCCTGTTCCAAAAGAACAGTGTTCTATATCGCCTGCACTCGGCTGGACTGGTCTAGCAACACCCTGTTACGAAAGAACAGTGTTCTGTATCGCCTGCACTAGGCGGGGTTGGTCTAGCAACAACCTGTTCCGAAAGAACAGTGTTCTTTATCGCCTGCACTAGGCGGGGTTGGTCTAGCAACAACCTGTTCCGAAAGAACAGTGTTCTGTATCGCCTGCACTAGGCGGGACTGGTCTAGCAACACTCTGTTCCGAATGAACAGTGTTCCGTATCGCCTGCACTAGGCGGGGTTGGTCTAGCAACACCCTGTTCCAAAAGAACAGTGTTCTATATCGCCTGCACTCGGCTGGACTGGTCTAGCAACACCCTGTTCCGAAAGAACAGTGTTCTGTATCGCCTGCACTAGGCGGGGTTGGTCTAGCAACAACCTGTTCCGAAAGAACAATGTTCTGTATCTCCTGCACTCCAGCAAGATTGGTCTAGCAACACCCTGTTCCGAAAGAACAGTGTTCTGTATCTCCTGCACTAGGCGGGACTGGTCTAGCAACACTCTGTTCCAAATGAACAGTGTTCTATATCGCCTGCACTAGGCGGGACTGGTCTAGCAACACTCTGTTCCGAATGAACAGTGTTCCGTATCGCCTGCACTAGGCGGGGTTGGTCTAGCAACACCCTGTTCCAAAAGAACAGTGTTCTATATCGCCTGCACTCGGCTGGACTGGTCTAGCAACACCCTGTTCCGAAAGAACAGTGTTCTGTATCGCCTGCACTAGGCGGGGTTGGTCTAGCAACAACCTGTTCCGAAAGAACAGTGTTCTGTATCGCCTGCACTAGGCGGGACTGGTCTAGCAACACCCTGTTCCGAATGAACAGTGTTCCGTATCGTCTGCACTAGGCGGGGTTGGTCTAGCAACACCCTGTTCCGAATGAACAGTGTTCCGTATCGCCCGCACTAGGCGGGGTTGGTCTAGCAACAACCTGTTCCGAAAGAACAGGGTTCCGTATCGCCTACACTCAGCTGGCTTGGTCCAAGCGCGACTCCAACGGTCTTGATTGGTCTAGGTGTTTGAGAACCGGGCATGTTCCGCTGGCTGGATCATTGTTCCGACTCCCAGCGAACGTGGGTGCTAGTTCTCTACATTGGTTTCGAAGTTCCTCGAAACTAGTCATTGATTGGGGCATCAAAGGGAGTGGGAGGGAACCCACGAAATATGAAATTGTAAGAGGTGCATGACACTGATTTTTAATTATTTTTTTTTTCGTATTAATTCTCGATGCGTGAAACCACGTGCACCGTCGAAGTATTCTTTTATCGCAATTTACGGCTGTTTGTGTTGTGTTCTCCACTGCAATTTGTTCATTAGAAGTGTTTGATATAGACTATGATACATACCGGTGTATAAAAGCATTCAATATCAATACACGAAATGTTACTGTACTAGGCCTACATGTTTCACATTTTCCAATGCCTGCCTTCTTTTGTCAGATAAAAACCTTAGTTAATCTATAACTGTAAGGTTCTTCTGTCTGTCTAAACTAATTGATGATTAAATACAATTTATAAAATACGTGAAAATGAAACATTAAACAACAGATCAAACTTGAAAATTAATGTAATTTAATTCAGGTGTTTTTTTCTCAGGTTTGCAGCCAGTCCCTGTTATGAATGATGTAAAAATATCGCTCATAGGGTCGCTTGGTGCATGCATTTCAGTGGGCTTGGCAGACTGATATGCAGTAGCAACGGCTGGCTCGGTGAGGAAAGCAACGGGAAACTACTGTACCTCACTCCTCATTTCCCTAGTGCGCCTCTTCAGTAACGCCTAGGCTATTTATGACAGCTGTTGGTGGAGCTGCAGAGGATCAAACCAGCCTTTGGGCTGAATACCCAACATACACCATTTCTCAGGTTTCATTGATAAAACCATGTTTTAGCGTTTTCTAGAGACATTAAAAGTAAAGCATGAAACTAAAAGTGAGGAAACAAGTTTTCGAATTAGCATTTGTGAGGTTCGTTAATATTTTGTACTTCCCCACTGCTTAAACTTTTGACTGTTGTTTTTGGAACTGATATTTGGAACTTTTTCGGAACTGGAACAACCAGAACTGTTCCATAAAATGAGCAACTTCGGCCATCTCTACTCTCTGGCTAACAACTGATCTAAACTGACTGCTTGTGTACAAATTGCGACCAAAGAAACATATATTTCAACGCAGACTTACGTTCCTCGAAAACGGGTAGATGGAAAGAAATGTTTTAGACGCCTTTAGTGTTTGAGCAGAACGCGTATATCACCGAGAGAATTTAACAATTATGTTTAATGTCTTAATTGACAGATAAGCGAGGAGGCTACCTTTTGAAGACAATCGGAAACTTCATGAAATAGCGCTTCAAGTAAGGCAAAATTTGTGCTAAATATATCACGTCAAACGCATTCTCTGGTGACTAGTGCGCTCAGTTGGAGGTTTGCTGAAACAGTGAAAACAATAATAAGTAAGTCTACGAAAACCCTCAAAACCCCTGCGGCCGTTACAATAACAATGAAAGCCTAGCGGCTTTTTTTTTTTTTTGGTTTCCTTTCCAATGAAATTCACGTTAAATTGATGCTCATGTGTCAGGTTTCAACACTGCACCTCTCATGATTTGGTTTTCTTGTCACACAAGTAAGGGTCCCTGTTACTGATTGTCACCAGCCTTAAATCCAACGACGCCAATGCTTACTACGAACATCTGACCAGCAACAGGTTCTGATTGGAGGATTTGATACGTCGGAAATAAACGTACGCGTAGAAGACGGTGCCTTCTTAGCTTACATGTGACCGTTTAAGTGTACGTTTCTTCTTACGTTAGCCCTAACTTGCTCTCTCTGTTCAACTTGTCTGTCCATGTACACGCCGAAAACATTTACCTTCTACCGCAATCAATCAATCAATCAATCAATCAATCAATCAATCAATCAATCAATCAATCAATCAATCAATCAATCAATCAATCAATCAATCACTACTGATCTGTATTCAGGGCAGTCGCCCAGGTGGCAGATTCCCTATCTGTTGTTTTCATAGCCTTTTCTTAAATTATTGCAAAAAAAATGGGGAATTTATTGAACATCTCCCTTGGTAAGTTATTCCAATTCCTAACTCCCCTTCCTATAAATGAATATTTGCCCCAATTTGTCCTCATGAATTCCAACGTTTTCTTCCTAATTTTACAGACACCACTCAAACTTATTCATCTACTGATGTCATTCCACGCCATCTCTCCACCATACCTGGGAACATATCACTTAGTCGAGCACCTCGTCTCCTTTCTCCCAAGTCTTCCCAGCCCAAACTTTGCAACATTTTTGTAACGCTACTCTTTTGTGGGAAATCACCCAGAACAAATCGAGCTGCTTTTCTTTGCTTTTTCTTTTCCACTTCTTGAATCAAGTAATCCTGGTGAGGGTCCCATACACTGGAACCATACTCTAGTTGGGGTCTTACCAGACACTTATATGCCCTCTCCTTTGCATCCTTATTACAATCCCTAAATAACAACATAACCATGTGCAGAGATCTGTACCCTTTATTGACAATCATATTTATGTCATTACTCCAATGAAGAACTTTTCTTATATTAACACCTAGGTACTTACAATGATCCCCAAAAGGTGCTTTCACCCTCGTCAACGCAGTAATTAAAACTGAGAGGACTTTTACTATTTGTGAAACTCACAACCTGATTTTTAACCACGTTTATCATCATACCATTGCCTACGGTCCATCTCACAACATTATCAAGGTCATTTTGCAGTTGCTCACAATCTTGTAACTTATTTATTACTCTGTACAGAATAACATCATCTGCAAAAAAGGCCATATCTCTGATTCCACTTCTTTACACGTATCATCTATATATATAAAATAGCTTGTCCTGACTGACTTACTGACTGACTGACTGACTGACTGACTGACTGATTCATCATCGCCGAGCCAAAACTACTGGACATAAAGAAATGAAATTTTGGGGATATATTCATATTAATATGTAGGTGCTCGCTAAGAGAGGATTTCTGGATATTCCGTCGCTAAGGGGGTGAAAAGGGAGGTGAAATTTTTAAAATGAGTGTATCTATATCTCAAAACTTTAAAAGGTTACAGAAGTAAAAATTGGCATTTAGAATCCTCTTTAAAAATAAGGAAACACGTATTTTTTGTTTTCAGAAAATCCCAATAGGAGGGGTGAAAAAGGGCGAAAAGGGGGTTGAATGCCTTTAATCAGGATATCGAAACTTATATCTTAGAAACTGAAGATATTACAAACCTGAAAATTTGTACTTTTGATCTCTTTTAAAAATAAAGAAACACGTATATTTTTGTTTTTGGAAAATCCAATTAATGGAAGGGTAAAAGGGGGGTGAATTTTTAAAATGAATGCTTCTATATCTCAAAACTTTTAAAGTTTACACATGTAAAAATTGGTATTTCGAATCTTCATTAAAAATATAGAAACACGTATTTTTTGTTTTCGGAAAATCCCAGTAGGAGGGGTGAAAAGGGGTGAAGAATAGGTTGAATGCCTTTAATGAGGACACTTACAGTATATCTCAGAAACTGAAAGTATTACAGACCTGAAAATTGGTGTTTGGGATCTCATTTAAGAATAAAGAAACACGTATTTTTTTGTTTTTTGAAAATCCAGTTAATGGGGGGTGAAAAGGGGGTGAATTTTCAAAATGAGTGTATCTATATCTCAAAACTTTTAAGGTTTATAGATGTAAAAATTGGTATTTGGAATCACCTTTAAAAATAAAGAAACACGTATTTCTTGGTTTTCGAAAAATCCCGAGAAGAAGGGTGGAAAAGGGTGAAAAATGGGTTTAATGCCTTTAATAAGGCTACTTACATTTCAGAACCTGAAGATATTACAGACCTGAAAATTGGTATTTGGGATCTACTTTAAAAATACAGAAACACGTATTTTTTGTTTTTTGACAATCCAATTAACGGAGGGGTGAAAAGGGGGGTGAATTTTTAAAATGAGTGTATCTATATCTCAGAACTTTTAAAGTTTATAGATGTAAACATTTGTATTTACAATGTCCTTTAAAAATAAAGAAACGCATATTTTTTGTTTTCGAAAAATCCCAATAGGAAGGGGTGGCAAACGGTGAAAAACGGGTTGAATGCCTTTAATGAGGCTACTTATATTTCAGAACCTGAAGATATTACAGACCTGAAAAATGGTATTTGGCATCTACTTTAAAAATAAAGAAATAGGTATTTTTTTTTCGTTTTTGGAAAATCCAAATAATGGGGGAGTGAAAAGGGGGGGGTGAATTTTTAAAATGAGTGTGTCTACATCTTAAAACTTTAAAAGTTAACGATGTAAAAATAGGTATTTAAAATCTCCTTTTAAAATAAAGGAACACGTATTTTTTTGTTTTCTCTAAATCCCAATAGGAGGGGTGTAAAAGGGTGAATAATGGAACTGAAGATATTACAGAACTGAAAATTGTATATGGGATCTCCTTTAAAAATAAAGAAACACGTATTTTTTTGTTTTTAGAAAATCCAATTAATGGCGGTTAAACAGGAGTGACAAATTGGGGTGAATTATTTGAAAGACTATATCTACAGAATAACTGAGAAACGTAAAATGTTACAGAGACAAAAAGTGGGTATTTGGAATCTCCTGTAAATATAAAGAAACATAGGTGGTTTGTTTTTGAAAACTCCACTTAGGGGGAAGTAAAAAGGGGTGAAATTTCAAAATGAGAATTTCTACAGTATATCTAAAAAAACTTAACAAGTTACAGAAGTGAAAAATGGTATTTTTATCTCTATTAAAAATAAAGAGACGTGTATTTTTAGTTTTCGGAAATACCACTTGGGTGGAGGGGGGGTTAAAAGTGACTGAAAATGGTGTTGAATTATTTTAATTAGGCTACTGATATCTCAAAAATGAAGATGTTACAGACGTGAAATCTGATATTTGGAATCGGCTTTAAAAGAAAAACAGACGTATTCTCGGAAAATCCAGTGAAGTGGGGGGGGGGATGAAAGAATTGAAAAATTAATTGACTTAATTGTATGAGAATACATACATCTAATAAAAATTAAAGTTGTTACAGACGTGAAAATTGGTATTTGATCTCCTTTAAAAACAAAGAAAAACGCGTTTTGGGGGGGAACCATCTTGGGGGGCGGGAGTGAAAAGGAGTTGAATTCCTGTCATGAGGACACATATATCAAAAAGTGAAGATATTATAGTCGTGATAATTGGTATCTAGAAGATCCTTTACTATTAAAGAAACATGTATTTTTTGCCGGAAAATTCACTTAGGGGGGAATTAGGGGGGAGTCTGAAATAAAGTGAAAAAGTGAACTATTTTTATGGGGATACTTATATCTCAAAACTGAAGGTAACAGACGTGAACATTGGTATGTGGAATCTCCTTTAAACATAAAGAAACACGCCTTCTTTTAATTTTTTTTTTGGGGGGGGCGGTAAATAAACTTAACGGCGGTGGGGTGTAAAAGGAGGTGAGGCCAATTGACTTTACTGTTCATAATGTACTTATAAGGAGCCTCCGTTGATCAGGCGGCAGCGTGTCGGCCTCTCACAGCAGAGTTGCGTGGTTCAAATCCCGGTCACTCCATGTGACATTCGTGCTGGACTAAACAGATGCGGGACAGGTTTCTCTCCGGATACTCCGGTCTTCCCTGTCATCATTCAATCCAGCAACACTGTTCAATATTTCATTTCATTTGTCATTCATCGATCGTTGCCCCAGAGGAGTACTTCGGCAGCCGGCATAATTCCTATTGTCGCTGCTAGATGGGGCTTTATTCATTCCATTCCTGACCCTGTCGAATGACTGGAAACAATGACAATGGCAGCAGATGTAATTTACCGCCAAGTAGCAGTCTTGCATCTTACTGTGGGATCCAGAACATCTAATAATAATAATAATAATAATAATAATAATAATAATAACAATAATAATAATGTTCTGGATCGTCGTCAAATGTGCGGACCGCGCTGGAAACGGGTCCCGGACGGGTAATGACTAAGAATTCAGTCCGGCCGCGGGTTCAGTATAGCCAAGGCACCCAAGAAGACACCACGCCGGATCTCCTGAAGGATTTGATCCATATTAAAAATGCTTATAGGAAAAGATGACAAAGATTTAGGGACCCAACTGACCGGGTGGAATACCTAGACCTAGCGCGCTAAGTACGAAATCGATTGCTGGAAAGAAACATTGAAAAATGGGAGGAAACTTGCCGTAATCTATTAGAAAACGAGTCAGATCGCGAATTTTGGCGGATTCTCTCAGAAAACGAGTCACATCGCGAATTTCGGCGGATTTTATATAAAACAATAAGCATTCCATTATAAATTTCATTATAATACCGTAGCGAAGCACGGGTATCTTGCTAGTTGATATATATAAGAAAGCATAAAGGTCCAGTAATACTGCCTTGAGGAATTTCCCTCTTAATTATTACAGGGACAGATAAAGTTTCGCCTACTCTAATTCTCTGAGTTCTATTATCTAGACACATAGTAACTCTTTTGTAGGCCTATAGTCCGATTGCACTCATTTTTGCCAGTTGTAGTCTCCCATGATCTACCCTATCAAATGCTTTAGATAGGTCAATAGCGATACAGTCCATTTGACCTCCTTAATCCAGGATATCTGCTGTATCTTACTGGAATCCTACAAGTTGAGCTTCAGTGGAATAACCTTTCCTAGACCTAAACTGTCGTCCATCAAACCAGTTATTAATTGCGCAACCATGATTCACCAGTGTTAAGCTCAATGAAAATATTCAATAATTATAGCAATGAGTACAGACTAGATATATTTGCACTTACATGCTCTTCCATAGTAAAATCATGTAAACAAGTAACTTAATACTTTTCAGTTGTAGATTAAAATTCCAATTTGCTGACACTTATTGTTAAGTTCACGACTTTAGTTCTTTTTCTAGTTTCTAGTAATTCCATCTACCTCGTCGTCATTATTAGCCTATCTTAGATCACATCACTACCATCATGTGTAATTCATTCATTCATTCATTCATTCATTCATTCATTCATTCATTCATTCATTCATTCATTCATTCGTCATCTGTTTACACTTCAGGGTCGGTTTTTCCCTCGGACTCAGCGAGGGATCCCACCTCTACCGCCTCAAGGGCAGTGTCCTGGAGCTTCAGACTCTTGGTCGGGGGATACAACTGGGGAGAACGACCAGTACCTTGCCCAGGCAGCATCACCTGCTATGCTGAACAGGGGCCTTGTGGGGGGGGGGGGGTTGGGAAGATTGGAAGGGATAGGCAAGGAAGAGGGAAGGAAGCGGTCGTGGCCTTAAGTTAGGTGCCATCCCGGCATTTGCCTGGAGGAGAAGTGGGAAACCACGGAAAACCACTTCCAGGATGGCTGAGGTGGGAATCGAACCCACCTCTATTCAATTGACCTGCCGAGGCTGAGTGGACCCCGTTCCAACCCTCTTACCACTTTTCAAATTTCGTGGCAGAGCCGGGAATCGAACCGGGACCTCCGGGTGTGGCAGCTAATCACGCTAACCACTACACCACAGAGGCGGACTTCATGTGTAATTACAGTACTAATATAGGTTTAAAGCCGTTAGTAAATAATTGTAATCGTAATATTTTATGTACTGTATTACGCTATGTTCATATGTTCGTTCGTAATCGGTTTTCCCTCCAGGGTCAGTTTTTCCCTCGGACTCAGCTCTACCGCCTCAGGGGCAGTGACATGGAGTTTCAGACTCTGGGTCTGGGGATACAACTTGGGAGGATGACCAGTACCTCACCCAGGCGGCCTCACCTGCTATGCCGAACAGGGGCCTTGTGGGGGGATGGTAAGTTTGGAAAGGATATACAAGGAAGAGGGAAGGAAGCGGCCGTGGCCTTAAGTTAGGTACCATCCCGGCAATTACCTGGAGGAGAAATGGGAAACCACGGAAAACCACTTCCAGGATGGCTGAGGTGGGAATCGCACCCATCTCTACTCAGTTGACCTCCCGAGGCGGAGTACCACTTTTCAAATTTCGTGACAGAGCCGGGAATCGAACCCGGGCCTCTGGGGGTGGCAGCTAATCACACTAACCACTACATATATAACATATATGTAACGAAATATTTGCAATATTATGCTACTGAAGAAAAGTGTATTTGTGTTTCATATATGACTATTTTACAAGAACTTGGATAGAAGATAATATAATTTTAATATGATACTTGTTTTTATCTAACCTAATAGTATATATGATCAGCATCATTACGTTTATACCTGTCTGAACCACAGTGAATAAATGAATAAATAAATATATTTACATGATCCAATGTCGAACGGTTCTATCATTTTTACAGCATTTAGTTTCTATGTTACCGAAGAATGGGCTTCGCGGTTTCGGTCACGTACGTATTAACTTGTATTCTGGAGATAGTGGGCTTGTACTGTGCGATTCTTTGGCTGAATGGTCAGCGTACTGGCCTTCTGTACGGAGGCTCACGGTTTCGATTCCCGGCCGGGTCGGGGATTTTTATCGCTTGTGATTAATTCTTCTGGCTCGGGGACGGGGTGTTTGTGTCCGTCCCAACACTCTCCTCTTCATATTCAGACAACATGCCTCACTACTAAGCACCACAGAAACACTCAATAGTGATTACATCCCTCCAGTCCGGCTCCATGGCTAAATGGTTAGCCTATGGGAGTCGTATCCAAAGACCTACATCTGGCGAGCCGAACTTGTCGTCGTACACTCCCGGCACTAAAAGCCACACGCCATCTTTTTTACATCCCTCCATATAGGGTTGACGTCAGGAAGGGCATCCGGCCGTAAAACTGGGCAACATTCTCGTATGTTTGCCGAAGTTCGCACTGGCGACCCCACAGGCGTGGGAGAAAAACTGTAGGGAAAGAAGAAAACGATAGTGGGTTCGAACTCAACTGTTGGTTGCCCTGAAGATGGTTTTCCGTGGTTTCCTATTTTCACACCAGGCATGTATGCTGGGGCTACACCTTAATTAAGGGCACGGTCGCTTCCTTCCCGCTCGTAGCCTTTTCTTATCCCATCTTATCAAACCTGTTTGTGCCAGTGCCATGTAAAGCAACTTATACGAAAGAAAGCTTCATAATCATGCTATGTTACGTTTAATTTTCACTGGAAGTAGGGCCGTACTGATTTGTCGATGAGTTTCCTCTTCCTTTAGTGCTGATTCCATCATTCATTCGATGTGCTGAACACAAATCTGCTATTTCCTCTATCTTCAGCCAACGGCCGTAGCCTTGTTGAAACACCGGGCCCCATGAGATCTTCGAAGTCAAGCAACATTGGGCGTGGTCAAGATTTGGTTGGGTTGCGACGCGCTTTTGGAGGCAGGGTAAGGGTATGGAAGAGCGGAAAGGAACTGGTCACCCTGCAGTACGTCAACTCCGGCTCAGGCACACCTCTGCGGAGGTTCGAACCTGCCTTCGACCAGAAAACACCCTTACTTTACCTCTATGTTTGATGATCCATATTTTTGCTTGTTATTTTTCGTACTCACTAAAGAGTAGGGAGAAGCAGTACGTGTTCACGTACTACGGCCATGCAGCCAAGCTCTGCATCTGGATGGCGAGTAGGTTCGAACTAGACCATCGGTCCTGAGAATGATCTCCTCCGGACCGAGCAAGTGGCCGTTCGGTTTGGGTCGCGCAGCTGTGAGCTTGCATTCGGGAGATAGTGGGTTCGAACCTCACTGTCGGCAGCCCTGAAGATGGTTTTCCGTGGTTTCCCATTTTCACACCAGGCAAATGCTGGGGCTATACCTTGATTAAGGCTACGGCTGCTACCTTCCCAATCTCCCACCCTTCCGTCGCCGAAAACCTTCGATGTGTTAGTGCGACGTTAAACAAATAGCAAAAGAAAAAAAAACCCTCCGATTTCCCCATTTTAATTGCAGCCAAATGCCGGGACAGTTCTTATTTACAGGTCACAGCCGATTCCTTTTACCTTCTTGTTCAGTTTCATTCATTGTCACCGAGCTCGATAGCTACAGTCGCTTAAGTGCGGCCAGTATCCAGTAGGTTCGAACCCCATTGTCGGCAGCCCTGAAAATGGTTTTCCGTGGTTTCCCATTTTTTTTTTGCTAGGGGCTTTACGTCGCACTGACACAGATAGGTCTTATGGCGACGCTGGGATAGGAAAGGGCTAGGAGTTGGAAGGAAGCGGCCGTGGCCTTAATTAAGGTACAGCCCCAGCATTTGCCTGGTGTGAAAATGGGAAACCACGGAAAACCATCTTCAGGGCTGCCGATAGTGGGATTCGAACCTACTATCTCCCGGATGCAAGCTCACAGCCGCGCGCCTCTACGCGCACGGCCAACTCGCCCGGTGTTTCCCATTTTCACACCAGGCAAATGCTGGGGCTGTACCTTAATTAAGGCCACGGCCGCTTCCTTCCCACTCCTAGCCCTTCCCTGTCCCATCGTCGCCATAAGACCTATTTGTGTCGGTGCGACGTAAAGCAACAACAACAACAACAACAACAACAACAACAACAACAACAACAACAGCATTCATTGTCATTCATATCGACTGCATTAGCTCCTGAAGTGGAGTCAGTGACAGGAAGGTCATTCGGCCTTGAAAATATGCTATATCGTATCAGGAAACAGGACTAAGGGTCATTTTCTATCCCTGTGCACCATAAAAATGAAATTAATAGATCATTTGTGAAATTCCTGCCAGCTCAAATCAGACACTGTAAGTCGTTATGAAGACTACCTGTTCAAGACAGCTGGCGGAATGTTTGAAGTACGTGTGTGTGTGTGTGTGTGTGTGTGTGTGTGTGTGTGTGTGTGTGTGTGTGTGTGTGTGTGTGTGTGTGTGTGTGTGTGTGTGTGTGTGTGTGTGTGTGTGTGTGTGTGTGTGTGTCTGTTGATTAGTTAGATCGTTTTAGGAGTAAATGAGGTTCTAGGGAACAGCCTAATGTTTAATTATAGCTATAAGAAAAATATTTTAGATTATTAATCGTGTTTTGATTTTATGTAATTCTGTATAGGAAGGTTAAGTTCACTTTATGATTTATTGCAATGAAAAACCCACAGCCTGTTTCCAGGGCCCTGTTTCATAAAATATATTTCACTAATATTATTAGTAAGAAACCAATAATATTAACTAATAATATTAGTATTATGTTTCATAAAATTATTAGCTAATAATATTAGTTATTAGTTTATGAGTCAAAATTATTAGTAGATGTTCCTAATAATATTAGTAAATTGTTTCATAGACAACATGACTAATAAAAGTTACTCATATTATTAGGATTATTTCTACGAGTGTATTTTGACTCATAATTCATATTATTAGTGAAACCAAAGTGAGCGGTATTTTAATATTTTGAAGATCACTGAAATGGTCGACTCTGATTCAAACAGTGATAAGGAACGAGTGTAGGTATTCACCGTTCAATAAATGTTACGTCAAAAACAGCCTGTTCTGGCATACAACAAACATACGAATACAATGGGAGATTTAGGTTAGATTACAGAACTACTGAGTATTTGCTTGATAGGATTGGTAATAGAACATTCCACTGCAAGGAATGAAGCATAACCTTAAAATAGCAGCTTCGCATTGCACTCCACCGGCTGGTAGTGATACACAGTTCTGCTCAGACACTCCAAGTATCCTTTAAAATCTTGGCTTATATCACCAGTAAACCAAGATGATGCTGGTGATGATTATTGTTTTAAGACGAAGTAGGCTACAACTAGGCAACCATAATCTATATAACACTAATCAGATAGAAAAATGGAAAGGATCCGAAATTTTGAAAAATGAAGGTATCGGCTAAAGAAAGAGAAGGGCCACGAAGGGCGTGAAAATGAAAGACTCTCTCGGCCTCGCAACCTAATACTGTCAGGGTCTGAAAGGAACGAGAGTTGAACAAGGGAGGTCAGAAGGGTAGATGAAAATGAGGCTGGCAGAAGTAAGTTGAAGCAATGGCAGGACTCATCTCAGTGCCCCATGTTCGCCAACATACGCTCCGAAGTTGAGAGCCCTTGTAGCACTTTTAATCACCTCTTACGACAGGCAGGGGATACCGTGGCTGTTATCCTGCCGCCTCCACCAAAAGAGATTAAACAAAGATTTTGCTAGTCCATCTCAGAGATTTTTAAAAGCTCATGTAATAAACAAGTAAAAGAACAAGGAGGGTTATAGTATGCAAAAGGCTGCGAATAGTTGACGGTTTAACTCAATCACTTTCAGCAAAGTAACTTTCTTCTCTCACATTATTTTCACTTCTTTTATCCATTTTCATACATATCAAATTCACAACAACGAAAATATCAACTGAGCCTTTTGAGAATGTGGATTAATAGTCGGTTGTAGTCAAGCATTAGCCTACTGCTAGGAACAAACCCAAACCAAGAACATATGCAACAGACCGATTCTAACCTCCATTTGTATCAGCTGACTAATTAACTAATATTATTAGTGAAGATATTTTATTAGTCATGTGTAAATCTTTATGAAACAGAATTTGGTTAACTAATAATTATTTTTATGAGTTCTAATATTATTAGCTAATATTATTAGTTAGTTTTATGAAACAGGGCCCAGTCATTCGACCAGGTCAGGAATGGAATGAATGAATGAATGAATGAATGAATGAATGAATGAATGAATGAATGAATGAAGCCCCATCTAGCGGAGAGGATAGGAATTGTGCCGGCTGCTGAAGCCTGTCACGCTCCTCTGGCGTAATGATTAATGACTGACAGATGAAATGAAATTATATCGGAGAGTGTTCCTGGAATGTAAGATGGAAGGGAAAACCGGCGAACTCAGAGGAAAACCTGTCCCGGCTCCACTTCCCCCAGCACAAATATCACATGGAGTGACCGGGATTTGAACCATGGAACCTAGCGGTGAGAGGACAGCGTACTGCCGCCTGAGCTATGGAGGCTTACATTTATTGCAGTATTTAGTTTTAATACTGTGTTTATGGTTGCTCTTTAAAAATGTTTTGATTTTGTGAGGTTACAATATTTTTCATACTCAACTTTGATTATCGTAATTATGCGGTGTTTACTTTAAGTCCTAAATTTAACATAAATTATGTAATTTTCAATAACTTCCTAATTTAGTGTGTAGTTTATTTAAATTAATTTGTATTTTAATTAATTTATTTAGTTTTAAATATTTAAGTATTTTTTAGAATGTAATTAAAATGTGGTTAATTGTAAGTGAGGGCGTCGAGCCCTAACTTCAGCCATTGAACAATGCACTAACTAATAAATAACTACATACAAACGTCATCATTATAGACCGTAATGCCTTTCAGCGGTCAGTCTGCAAGCCTCTGTAAATTTACTGAACGTCACCATAATCCTCTATTAGCAACCAGTGCTGTGGCCTCATTTAGTTCTATACCTCTTACCTTTAAATCGTTAGAAACGGAGTCTAACCATCCTCATCTTGGTCTCCCTCTTCTTCTCTTACCCTCCATAACAGAGACCATTATTCTCCCAGGTAATCTATCCTCCTCCATTCGCCTCACATGGTCACACCACCGAAGCCGGTTTAAGCGTACAGCTTCATTCCTAACTTAGTATTTTTTTCCTTCATTGCGAGTACCCTAGTGCCATTGTTTGTACCAACGATCATTCTCGCGTCTTTCATACCTGTTACTTGTAACTTATGAATAAAGTATCCTGAGTCCCAGTTGTCACTTGCGTACAGCAAAGTTTTATTTTTACTTATTTATTTATTTATTTATTTATTTATTTATTTATTTATTTATTTATTTATGATCGTCCTCTTTCCTATGCCGTGACTCAGGCCTGCTATTATGCACAACCGTAATACGCTGTTTAATTTGTGTTAAATACTAAAACATACTAAAATTATAGACTTACAGACTAAATGGAAAAGCTTATCGTCTAGTTCCTACGGTTAATATTTACATGAAGAAAGTAAATTATCTTAGATATGTGCTATAGATTATGTTCTTATATGAAAGTAATGTTTGCAACACCCTGATTTGAACAGCTGAGTACTAGGAATGTCTCTAATTTCAGCCGATGGCCGTGCGGTTAGACGCGCGCGGCTGTCAGCTTGCATCCGGGAGATGTGGGTTCGAATCCCACTGTAGGGAGCCCTGAAGGTGGTTTTCCGTGGTTTATCATTTTCACACAAGGTAAATGCTGGGGCTGTACCTTAATTAAGGCAACGAGCGCTTCCTCCCAACTCCTAAGCCTTTCTTCTCCCATCGTCGCCAAAAGACCTATCTGTGTTGGTGCGACGTAAAGCCGCTAGGAAAAAAAATCATCCGACAGGGAATTCCACAGACGGATTAGCGGGGATTAATAGATCAATGTAACTAGTAGTGTGATGGGTAGGAAAACTTAGCAGGGAGTTAGTTAATGACGTTGTTTGGCGACTATTTCTGGATGATAGGTACTGAAGGTCATCTCCCAAGTAAACCGGTGTTTCGTTCCGTAGAACACTATGAATAACTGACACAGTAACTTTCGTCTCTCCTCTAAATATAGCCAAGATAACTGATTGAGGTAGGGGGATATACAGTATGGCATTGTCTCGGTTTTTTGAAGATAAAGTGAATACATGCGTTGGTCTGAAAACAGACTATGTAAAGATAGTTTCGTCCGGAAGCTGACCTCAATTTTACAGAATACTGTTGATCACAACTGCCAGTTCACAACATTAACTTTACTGCACCTTGATTCAATCTCACTTACTATATTACCATCCTGGGAGAACACACATCCTAAATACTTGAAATTATCTGCTTGTTCCGGCTTCTTATCACCAATCAGACATACAATTCTCCGTAATTTTTGAATGGCTAAATAAATAAATAAATAAATAAATAAATAAATAAATAAATAAATAAATAGTAGAGAGAAAACACGTAGCGTGCTACCGATTCAATCATTGCACAGTTGTCTTGCAACCGGATTTATTTCCTTTTACTTCATTTTGCGCTTTTGATTAAATGACTGATAAACAATACAGACATTTTTCAGTGGCTTAGCAGCTGGCTTTCTACCCGGAAGGCTGAAGTTCGAATCCCGATCAATCCTGCGTGGAGATTTCATCACAAGGATCAAGTGGCGTCAGGAAGGGCATCCAGCGAAAACTACACAAAATATTAAAAATGAGTCTATAGAGTGTCAGTAGCAAGATTATCGGAAGAAAGCTTTTAAAGATGATGGCATCGGCTTTACAACCCCACAACTACCTTAAAATTTAGGTTTACCTACGGATTCAAGAATGTCATTAATATCTCTCAAAGTGGAACTGTTTTACGTAAGACATATGCTATCGAAAACCGCACGGCGAAATTGTGAGCTTTGTCCCCCCTTAGAATTACTGACATTACATCAACCCTTGGAAAACAGCTTCACGCCTCAGTAAGCATTTTTATGTCGAAAATGCCGCCATCTCCTCCCTATTCCCCATTCTTCTCGCAGACACACACGCAGACAATGCGTGGACGTATTTCACAGGTTATCATTCAATTTACTTTAACAATGACGTAAACATCTGCCGCCCTGTCCTTTCCTATTATCAATAAAAGGCCAATCATTAAAGAGCCGCGTAGTAATTTTCATTGTTGCTGTTTTTATGTATTACGGGTTACATTCTTTTCTTATTCCCCTTACAGAAGATTCCATTTTCTTCCTTTTTTTTCATTTTGTTTATCTTCTTTCCCATTCTCGATTCCGAAATATGATTCCAAGTCTTGGGCGGCAAGCGTTTTTCTTTCTACACATCTGATGCATCCAAGCGAAACATCCAACCAAATGTTATTCATAAAGAGAACGATGTAGAAAGAGATAAAAAACAAGTATGGGAGGGAGAAGTATAAAATGACGGTTTATTTTCTTCCCCCTCTCTCCCTCATATCTTCTTGTATGGTCTTCCTTTTTACTTTGAGCAGTCATAAAGTAATATTTGAGTGTTATTACTGTTTGAGGAGGAAAGATAGCGAAAGGATTATGACAATCAGACTATGGGCTATGAGAGGCGTCAGTGGAAATAAATGGCCATTTTGTGGCCACTAACTTTCCGGTTTTGAAGACCGAGTATGATATGTACTTGATAATAGATATCTAGGTTGGGTATAGAATTCCTTCGAGGCAAAGTTGTAAAACTTTTGTTTTATTATTATTATTATTATTATTATTATTATTATTATTATTATTATTATTTACATTGTATGGCCTTACGTCAATTTATAAATGAGGATTCTTCTGTTTTCTGTCAGCCCAATACTTCTTCCTTCTCTCGGTTCTTTCTTTCTGTTCCTTCTTTATCTGTTTACCCTCCAATCGTGAGTATTCTGTGTATCTGTGCAGTGTTAGTTCTTTAGTTGTTTGTAAAATGGTTTCACTTGCGTATGTTATTTAATAATAATAATTTTATTGGCCTTACGTCCCACTAACTACTGTTACAGCTTTCAGAGACGCCGAGGTGTCGGAATTTAGTCCAGCAGGACTTCTATTACGTGCCAGTAAATCTACCGTTTCGATGCTGACGTATTTAAGCACCTTCAAATATCACCAGTCTGAGCCAGGATCGAACCTGCAAAGTTGGGGTCATAAGACCAACGCCTCAACCGTCTGAGCCACTCAGCCCTCCCCGGATGTTATTTCTGCCTGTGCAACTCTTTTATAGTGTTTTGATTTTGTGGCTTTTTTATGGTATGTATTTTTGGTGATATATTGTGCTGCTCTTCATCGAGGTTACATGTTGTTATTCCTCCTAAATATTTAAGGTTGTCGACGATTATGATTTCCTGTACTTCCGCTGTGATATTATTTATATATATAATAAGAGTTTTGTCGGTACATTGCTCAGAATTTAAAAAGGATGGTATTTCTGTATCAGTCGTATCCACAGTAACTAGGAAATGCACTTTTTAATTTTCCGTAATGTCTGTCTGTCTGTCTGTCTGTCTGTCTGTCTGTCTGTCTGTCTGTCTGTCTGTCTGTCTGTCTGTCTGTCTGTCTGTCTGTCTGTCTGTCTGTCTGTCTGTCTGTCTGTACACGCATCACGAGAACACGGCTGAAGAGAATATTTAATGAAAATCGGTATGCAAAGTCGGGGAATAAGTCGCTACAATCTAGGCTATAAATAATTTTATTCACGCTGAGTGAAGTGGTAGTTTAGGGGAGGGCTTACATTTAATTTTCAAACATTTATATTATTATTGGTTGTATCCTAATTAAAATTGGTACGCAAAGTCGGGGTAATAAGTCGATATAATCTGGGCCATAAATAATTGTGTTCACGCTGAGTGAAATGGTAGTTTACAGGAAGGCCTAAAATGTAATTCTCAAATATTTATGTTATTAGTGGTCGTATCGATAAATACTACATAACTAAAGTTGTATAGCAGTACATTTACGATCATTTGTGTCTTATACATTGTTACCGTATCGGCTAAGATCACAGAGATATTCATGAATTTGCACTTTTGTTACTAAGTCCGAATCACCGCCGAGTCACAAGAAAATGGGTTAAGAGAATTTAATGAAAATCGGTATGTAAAGTCGAAAAATAAGGAAGTACAGTCTACGCTATAAATAATTTTATAAGACGCCCTAATTTCACACAGTCGAAAGAAAACTAAATGTTAAGGCCTACAATATAGAAAGCTCATAAAATTGATCAACAGTAACATTACATTGACCATTGTTTGTTCTGATGTGCTTTGTGTCTTCTGTTGCCACTCATCTATGATAGATAGGATTACTGCTGCGTACGGATTTTTTAAAATTTGCTTTACGTTTCACCGACACAGATAGGTCTTCTGGCGGCGATGGGATAGGAGTGTGAAGGATGCGGCCTTGGCCTTAATTAAGGTACATAAAAGCATTTGACTGGTGTGAAAATGGGAAACCACGGAATACCATCTTCAGGGCTGCCGACAGTGTGGTTCGAATCCACTATCTCCCGGATGCAAGCTCACAGCTGCGCGCCCCTAACCACACGGCCAACTCGCCCGGGCGTACCGAGTGTAACAGCCTGTCTGAATATTGGCGGGAGGTAGCTGGGGAGTTAGATACCTTTCTTCTTTAGTGTGCCATTCCTCTGATTCATACATTTTCTGATACTACTCGTACGTAACATACTGGTTCATCCTCTTCATTCCAGCTTTGCAACTCTGGACTGTTAGATCGGTACCGTAGTACTGTTCGTTAAAAGTGAGAAAATGTGAAGTTTTTCATTTGATCGAGTATTTTATATGATAACATTGCTTTTAATCGCTACATTTCTACGGGCGTTTTCTAGTGATCTATGTTGACTTCAGTTAGGAAAACCACAAAGTCAGTCTTTCTGAGAATCCCGTAGCGAAGCACGGGTACATTAGCTAGTAGGCTATATAGTGGGTCAGTTCCATAATTTCTGTCCTTGCGAAGGATATTCTGAGGCCGATTTTCTGTACTATTTGCTGTAGTCGGGCTTTCTGAACGTTCGACGAGAGAGCAAGGTCATGAGCAAATGCTAATTATTTTAAACTTTTCTCTAATTTCGTTTCAACCACCTATGAGTTGCGATTACACAGCTTCCATCATTTTCTCAAATTCTCAATATGTTTCGTCTTTCGCCAGTTCTCCTTCACTTGTCGGCTTACTCGTACTCGTTCTTCTATCGAGAATACTCTGTTCTTCTCGTTTTCTCGTCGGACAGATCCTTCGCCTCCGCAACTTTTCTTCTGAAGACATATCTGTTTTTTACGTCTTCTGTCCTGATTCCGCACTTTTCTAGATCCCGATGGACTTTTTTCACCCATGGCACTTGCGTTTTCCTGTTCTCCTGGAAAGTGAGAATACTGTTGGCGAGCTTTTCTAGTTCCACGTTTTTAATATGGCCATAAAAAGCCAATCTCATTTTCTTCATTGCGGCTGTGATATTTTCAACTATTTGATATAGTTCTTGGTTCGGTCCTAAGTGGAAAGTAAATTCATCTGTTGGTTTCCTGGGACCAAGAACATTCCTAACGAACTTCCTTTCTTTCTTTTCCAGTTCTGAGAGTCCCTTGCTGGCTATTGTCTCAGCTGCATATAAGCATTCATGTTTGACTATAGTACTGTAATGCCTGAATTTGGCCGGCAGAGTGATTTCCATTTGTCAGTGTTCTGACATAGTCTGAAGCCCATCTCCACCTTTTTCACCCGTTGTTCAATATCTACCCCTTTTCATTGATGTTTGGAGATAGATATCAGGGTGCCTTCACTTTCGGGACGTAATGTAATAATAATAATAGTAATAATAATAATAATAATAATAATAATAATAATAATAATAATAATAATAATAATAATAATACCTAGGTGAGATTCTATCTCCAAACATCAATGCCTAGTTGTACTTCCTCTTAAAACAATAATCAGGGCCACCGCCACCTCAACCTCTGTCTTTTTTCATTTCTACTGAGAGTGAGAATTTCTCCCTGGTAACCGATTTACATTTATGAGCACGATGGATGTCCCCAAACTGGATTGTAATTCTGTCCTTGTAATGTGCTACGTCCGACTCAAGGAATGCTGTTTTTTTCATAGCAAATCCTTAACCCGGTTACATACACATAATATTACTTACAGTTCTCAAATAAATTAAATGCGTAGGCTACTTAGCTCATTGTGTCGACTATAGACACATGTAGACTGAAGCAAAAATCTCCGAAACATACCAGTACGTTCACAGGTCATTTGACGCGTGTGATAGCGTAGCAATTAGAAAATACATATCATCATGAGGTTCATTAAAAGAAGCGGAAAAGGGACAAGACCAATGATTATTCCGTGAACTTTTGGAGTGGTTGTGATCGGTGCCGGTTGGTCCACAGCCCAACCTCAAGCTGGCCACAACCATTTTTCCGGCAGACTTCTCAATAACGAAGTGAAGACAGGAGCAAATAAAACTGGAATCAATTACAGCAGCTTTTATCCGGCTTGAGGTTCGCGCCGTGCGGAACAGCCGAAACACCTTTACCTCACTCCGATTGCATTCCATGTAAACACGTTCGCAGTAGCAGTGGGATCGGAGTTATAGACAGACAACTTGTGAGGTGACTTCAGGGCTCGTAGTTGGGTCCGGCACTATTTCCTGTTACTTGCGCCAGACTGCTGTTTCTTATGTGACCTTCCTTGCCAGTACATGACTTCCAAATAGACAGGGTAATCTCTGGCCTATGAACCCGCGCCTGTTAAGGGCACTGCGATAACGGAACACAAGGACGTTGTCTGTGAGCTGAGTAGCTCCATCGGTAGAGCGCTGGCCTTCTTACTATAAGTTGGGAGGTTCGATCCTGGATCGGTCCAGTGGTCTTTGAAGGTGCTCGGATATGCCAGCCTCGTATCGGTAGATTTACTTCTTTCTTTCTTTCTTTCTTTCTTTCTTTCTTTCTTTCTTTCTTTCTTTCTTAATCCGTTTACCCTCCAGAGTTGTATTTTCCTCTCGGAATGAACGAGGAACCCCACCTCTACCTCCTCAAGGGCAATGTTCTGGAGCGTGAGACTTTGGATCGGGGTATACAACTGGGGAGGGGGACCAGTACCTCGCCCATGCTGCCTCAGCTGTTATGCTGAACAGAGTCCTTGTGGGAGAGGGAAAGATTGGAAGTGATAGACAAGAAAGAGGAAGCGAATCGGCCGTGGCCTTAAGAAAGGTACCATCCCAGCATTTGCCTGGAGGAGAAGTGGGGAAACCACTAAACACTTCCAGGGTGGCTGAGGTGGGACTCGAAACCTCCTCTAATCAGTTGACCTCCCGAGACTGGATGCACCCCGTTCCAACCCACGTACCACTTTCCAAATTTCGTGGCAGAGCCGGGCTAATTGTTCGCGTAAACCGCTCTCAGAGAAGAGGCCGGCAATATTATTAGCCAGGCTCAAGAGGAATTGGGAACAAAGTGAACCTCCAAAAACAACTGGCTATAAGCACTCCGTAGTGTCCTTAAATTAATAATAATAATAATAATAATAATAATAATAATAATATCATCTTGTCCACCACCGGAACCATGGTTGTACAAGAAATTAACTCAAAATTGTTCACTGAGGAACCACACTGTACTTAGATCATGGAGAGGGAGCGAGACCTCTTTAATTCACTCGTACAAAAGTAATTTTAATTTATTTATAATAGCCGTACAATTAAGTGTACATATTTTCTACGTATCCATTTCCCATTAAACAATTCGGTTGCAGGTAGAAACGGAATAGATTCAAGCTGTAGGCACAGTTCATTAATACATATCCCGCTGACACCCTAGTCATATTATCATATTTATACACCAAAGGCAACAAGGGAAGAAACCTAATTACATTTTAATGTTATATAGAAAGGGTATTTCTAAAATATGGCTACAACTTATTGCTTCTTGATGTTGTAGAGAAAATGAATTCAGATACTTTCCATCTTATTCGGCAGGTGGCAAGGTAAGTAAATTAATTTATTCTCAAATACAGCCTTGCAACATATACTGCTTAAAACAAAAAAATGTACAGTGGAAGGGGGAAACTCATATTTTAAATACACTATTTCCTTAATAAAGTTAAAGTCCTGGTTAATAATAACGCACATTTCCACCAAGAATTCCCAAAATATTCGGGTATCAGTTGATATCACCCTTTAAGAAAATCATGGAGGTAACTTCTACATAACTGGAAACCCAAACTAACATCACGCTAAAATGTTGTGTTTTATGACTTGTAAATTCTCCTTCAGAATATTGCCTGCCGATATGGCTTAACAACTCTCGTATCAATCTGATTGATACATAATCATTTTATTGCTAGTATCACATCTATGCGTCTGTTTTGGTTTCCAGTAGTTTAGTCGCCATTCATTTCCAAAGTTACACAGAAAATATGCTCTCAGTTATACTCCGATCTACTCTAGGAAGTCGTTTACACTCTTGACGGCCCCCTTATCCTTCTAGTGAAACTGTTAGAGAATTATTTGAAGAGCAACATCAGTTAGTTAAAGAGATAGAAAATGAAAATATTCCGAAAGAATTTAGCAAACACCGGTTGGTATGGAAAGAACATGAATGCAGAACATTTAATAGAGTTCGTACCAAACATGGTGTCTGAGCAGGTGACTTCAACAAGCGTGGTAAATTATTTTATATCATACAATGACGTCATTGCTCCATTTCCACATTCAAAGCGTACGGAAAACGATACTTTGCAAAACTCTTTTTTTAGAAATCGTCTCTCATGAGCTAAACTGTTGTGCCTGACTATTTGTTATTGCTTAGCAAAGTGTAAAAACTTAAAAAGAAAAATCTAGGAAAGAAATGTATTCAGAATTTTAATTCATGCCCGCACCTTCTGTCACCTCCGCGTTCCACATTATTCCCGGAAAATTATTATTATTATTATTATTATTATTATTATTATTATTAATATTATTATTATTATTATTATTATTATTATTATTATTATTATTATTATCGTTTGGAACCTGTGCTTTTATGATGGACTTTCTCAAGGTCCTTTTTGAGTTCGTGGTTCCAAGGTAGACTCTTCAATTTTCTGCTGTATGTCATGATCTTGTGTGTGTGTGGCTCAGGCTGTAGCACGCTGCGCTCTTACCGCTAGGTTCCGTGGTTCAAATCCCGGTCACTCCATGTGAGATTTGTGCTGGACAAAGCAGAGGAAGGACAGAGTTTTTCTCCGGGTACTCCTGTTTTCCCTGTCATCTTTCATTCAAGCAACACTCTCCAATGTCATTTCATCTGTCATTCATTAATCATTGCCCCAGAGGAGTGCGACAGGCTTCGGTAGCCGGCACAATTCCTATCCTCGCCGCAAGATGTGGTTTCATTCCATTCCTGACCCGGTCGAATGACGGGAAACAGGCTGTGGATTTTCACAGCATAGTATGAAATAAAGTATAGTACACTAAAGTCACTAAAGTGATACATTTACGTCACTCTTTTCGAAATATCTCACTCGTAACGTAAAATATCTCTTTCTGTGGCAGTTGGGTAAATAATTATTACCTACCAGCCCTGTCGTAGCTCCATCTAGTATTTCTTGGGACATATAAGTCAGACCGGCAACCTCCAAGTCGGCCCGATGACGTAGCAAGCCTCCCTCCTTCAATTGTTCTCTTTGTTTAGTTTCCCTTGCGTTTTCTTGAACACGAAACGAGAATGCTTCCATTTCGGCCGAGCCCCGAAGATTGTAGTACTTCATCATCAGGATATAAAAAGGAGACTAGCCGCGAACAGTCGGTCACTAGTTGGAGCTGGACAGCAGTAGTGCTGGCTGTCGTCAGTGTTGCTGTAGTGGGGTCCCACAGGAGTCTGATACTGTCGTGTTGAAGTGTTGGAGTAGGGAATGTGTGTACTGCCGTGGAACAGTTGGAACTGTGTTAATTATCATAGTTGTGAGTATTGTACTGTTGACTTGCTGCTGTTACGTGACCGCTGTTCAGTTGTCAGTGTTAAGGAGTTCACTGTGTGGAGCAGTTACGTTCAGTGTGAGTTAATTGAACTGACTTTATGTTGAGTGTGTGAGTCATCGAATTCTTCTGGAGTTGAACTAAGTTGGACAGCGGTCATGTGCTGTGATAATCGACAGCCCTATGTTCGAAAGTGCCTGCGTACAGCTGCTGTGCGAAGTGACAGTGCGTGAGGGGCCAAGTGAAAGTGAGGCCTTTCAATATTGATTATTGCTCTCCAGCGATCCGGGCTACCTACTGTGTGGAGGACAGAGACATTGGAGTATGGTCATTTCTGGCTGAATGCAATTGCATGTTGGACTAAATGGGTCACCTTGTATTAAGTTAGACCGATTAAACCGGCAGTGTTATACTTCTACGAGGGTGAGTCAATAAATAAGTCGCAAAACTGAATTGAGGCAAAAATAATCAAAGTAACCGTCTGACATTTATTTCACTTTTCCACATATTCACCCTGTACATTCAGGCACTTGTCCAATCTCTTTACAAGTCCTTGAAAACCAGCAGCAAAGAAGTCCTTTGGTTGCTGTCGCAGCCAATGTGTAACCTCATAGATTACGGCATCATCTGTATCAAAATGACGGCCATCCAATTGATTTTTTAGGGGCTCAAACAGATGAAAATCACTGGGATGAGTTGATCCACACGCTGCAATGTGGTTGCAGTTGGCACCTCCGCAGCACGACCAGGACGCTCCCCATCTCTGATGCTTTTCCTTCCAATTGAACTCAGCTTTCCGTGAGAAACAGTTTTCACCATAGACGGAATGCATTTCGCGATAAACTTCTTCTGTGGACAGTCCTTTGGCCCACAAAAAACGCACAACTGCACGCTGTTTTTCTCGTGTACAGTCATGCAACACATGTGCCATCGTGCACTGACATCTCTGACTGACTGAGTACCCGCGAGATGTCGTACGACAAGCATACACATGCTGCCATCTGCTGGCAACATTTGCCCGCGTAATTTCAAATGTTATAAGGCACACACATGTTTGAGACGTATTTATAGACTCATCCTCGTAATAATATGATTGTGGCAGGTAGATTCAAACCATTCATCACATTGAACAGGACTGTGAGTTGAAGGTTTGTCAAGAAACCACGGTCTGACAACTATGTTGCCCTCACACTAACAAGCACTTGGATGGATTGGATTTCACAATATAGCGTTTGAGGTACATTCTGTTGGTTGCAAAGTTGTACCTAAGTTGCTGGGCTGAGTAGCTCCGACGGTTAAGGTGCTCAAGTTGGCAGTTTTGATCCTGCCTCAGTCCGGTGAGATTTAAAGGTAGATTTATCGGAACGTCAAAGAACTCTCGCAGGACAAAATCCCGCCCCCTCGGCGTCTCCAAAACCCGTTAAAAATGATAATAAAATGTGCAAGTTTTGTATTAGATTGTATATGGATGCGAAGTACGAACGACAGCACTGTAATCTTGCTTTGGGTTCGAGCCTCACAATCGGCATATTCAAGAGAATTTTTCAATAGTTTACCTTTTTCAAACCAGCAAAGTTCTGGGGATGTTTATTAATTAAAACCATGACTGTTTCCTTTTCAGTTTCCTTCCTATCCTATCGTCACCAAGACTCTTAGTTATAGTGAGGTATAGCCAATAATAATAATGTTTAATGTCATACTTGAAAAAGTGGTCAGAGAGTGGAGGAAGAGACTGACGGATTTAGGGGTGGAAAATGCAATATCACTGGGAAGATCTGGAGTCAAAATTGACTGTCTAGCATTCGCAGATGATATGGCAATACTGGCAGAAGACACTGAAACAGCCAAGGTACAAATTGAAACACTTCAAGAGACTGCTGTAAAGACGGGACTTCAGATATCCTTCGAAAAGACGGAACTATTGATTCAGGACAAAAAGGATCCGACACAAAATATTGTCACAAAATATGGAACAATTAAAAGAGTACAGAAGTTTAAATATATAAGGGAATGGATAACCCCAACAGGACTACCAGGAATAGCATTACAGGAAAGGGCAAGAAAGATGGAAGCAGCATACCAGTTATGTCGAAATGTCTACAATAAAAAATCAGTTTCACTCACTGCAAAAATCAGACGTTACAACACTGTCATAAAACCAGAAAGTCTATATGCGATCGAATGTATTCCACTGAACAGGAAGGGCTTACTAGAAAACATTGAAAAGACAGAAAGGAAGATCTTGAGGAAGATACTAGGGCCCAGGAAAGTGGGTCAAGAATTTAGACTGCGACCAAATGAGGAACTATACAAAAGGACCGAAAAAATCACAACATCCTTTAAGAAGAGAAGACTCTGCTTCTACGGACACATTAAAAGTATGCCACCAGAGAGAACAGCCAAGCGAATTCTGGAATTCATGGAGAACAGGAAGACACTAACTAGCTGGCTTAAAGGGGTCAAGGAGGATATGGAGGAAAATAATATATCACAGCAGACAGGAATACAGAAAAATCATCAACAAAATTAAGGGATTCCAAGATCAAAGTAGCAAAAAACGGACCGGCAACAACTTGTCACGAGAACGTAAAGAAGCCCACTCCGAAAGGTTGAAGAAGTACTGGGCCGATAGAAAGAGGAAGAACCGTAAATGAATGATGCTTAACGTGGTCCATAGTAGACCCATTGGAAAACAAGAAGAATAATAATGCCGGGCTGAGTGGCTCAGACAGTTGATGCGATGGCCTTCTGACCCTAACTTGGCAGATTCGATCCTGGCTTAGTCCGGTGTTATTTGAAGGTGCTCAAATACGTCACCCTCTTGTCAGTTTATTAACTGGCAGGTAAAAGAACTCCTGCGAGAGTAAATTCCGGCACTTCGCCGTCTCAAAAATCCGTAAAAGTAAAAGTAAAAACAAATAACATTATTAATAATAATAATTACCAACCGACTAAAAATACCTCCAAAATGAAGAATCTCTCAAGGAAAACTAAAATCAAACACTACAACACAGAAATCAAACCAGAGAGTCTGTATGCCACAGAATGCATGCTTTCTATGAAAACCCGTGAAATAGAGAAAAGGAAAAAGAAAATATTGAAGAAAATCTGTGAACCACTGAAAAGGGTGGAAGTTTAGGGAAGAGAGTTTAGACATAGCAGGTATAAAGTTCTATACAAGGACGAAAAATATGAAATGTTGTAAGACATGATAAGAAAGACTACAATTAAATCGTTGGCGGATAAAGACAGATTGACGAAACGAACAGTAAGAATGGCAACCAGTCTTTCCAAGGAGTGAAAATATTATATGACAGAGATTGGAACAATATAAGATATAATACAAAACAGAACAACTTTCAGAAGGTAGGTAAGGGTTATTCTGCCAGAAGACAGGTCCGAACCTCCACAGAGGAGTTCCTGAGCCGGAGTTTACGTGCGGTAGGGTGGCCAGTTCCTTTCCGCTCCTCCATTCCCTTACCCCCCACCAACAGCGCGTGGGAACCCATCCAACTCCTGACCACGCCCAATATTGTTTAACTTCGGAGATCTCACGGGATCCGGTGTTTCAACCCGGCTACGGCCGTTAATTTCAGAAGAGTGATACAAAATTTCAAGAGTTTCTAGGAGAAGGAGAAGAGGAAAGTAAATAACCTCTGGACACAAGAGAGGAGGAAACACCAAAACTCAACAAAAGAAGGGTAGAGGGTTATTTTCCATGATCCTTAGATCGTCAAAATGGAATATAATAATAATATCAATAATAAATACCTATGCTATTCCTTCATTTTATTGCCTTACTTAAGTATATTTGATATACTTTATTTCCGGCCTTACTGTACGATGTAATATAGAAAGAAATGTAGGTCACAAAGAGGATAAAAGGCTGTATCACCGGGCAGTGAACCAAGCGAGCGTAAGCTACCTCATGCCGTGCATGACCGACGAGAAATATGATTTTGCTTCGGGAAGTAATTCTTACTGTGACTCAGCAATCTAATACTGCATAACATTTAGTGTTTAAAGTACGAGAACACATAAAATTATCATTGTGTCCGCACACTTACAATTTTTGCATCATATGCCTACTTATTTTCTATCGGTATGAAAAAGTAGGATCGGTTCAATACTTTTCTGTCTCTTTGTTTGTTTGTTTGTTTGTTTGTTATAAAATAATAGTTTAATGGTTTAACATAACTTTTCAAAATTCTGCATTTAATTTCATAGACAGTTGTGTTGTGCAGTAGACTGTTGATTGCTTGATTAGTAACTTACACAGTGGCATAGAAAAATTCATCAAGAGGAAATGAAAAAAATTCTTCCGATAAAATTAGCTCCATCATTAAAATATGCATAATAATATAATAATAATAGTGTATTTGTCGCTCTTCTGCAGTATGTTCGTTTTTACCGAACGAGGAATAGTAAAGAACATATTCGCGATGAGTAGGCTATATAACTTCTTAACAGTAGAATGCCTAGTTAGGATGTTAGTGTAGATTGTAGTTAAGGTAGCATCTTACATGTGGTGCTGGCTATCCGCGCATGTGTGGGATTCTACAGAGTAGATTTAATATATTGTAAATTTAGACGTAGAAGATTTAAATTAAATTAGTGATAGATTTAGTTGTAGTTCAGTAGTTAGTCCAGTCATGTATTATTTTCTTTATTTCCTTATACCAATGGTTTGTAACTATGGTGGTGTAATAAAGATGTAATGTAATGAAATATAACTTCTAAATATCTTGTACGGTATAAAATTTATTAAACTCTTTCTCACAAGTATACTCCGGCTACCAAACCGCTCATATGTAATATGAGCTCAAGCAAATAGAACCGAAGAACACAACTCATGAGCAATTATAAGAGTGTAGCTTCTGCTAAACCCTCAAATAGTAAGTGTTATCAGCCCACCTAATACAACACCTGTATGAGAAACAGAAGAATAAGCAATCAAAGCCTTCAAATCCGTTTGATACAAGCATACCAATCTAACCAATACACCTCCTACTAGTCTAATCACAAGGCGAGTTGGTCGTGCGGTTAGGGGCGCGAAGTTATCAGGTTGCATCCGGAAGATAGTAGGAGATAGGTCTTTTGGCGACGATGACATAGGAAAGGGCTAGGAGTGGGAAGGAAGTAGCCGTGCCCTTCATTAAGGTACAGCCTCAGCATTTGTTTGGTGTAAAGTTCGGAAACCACGGAGAAACATCATCAGGGCTGGCGACAGTGGGGTTCAAACCCACTACCTCCCGAATGCAAGCTTACAGTCGCGCGCTTATAACCGCATGGACCACTCGGCCGGTGGTGGAGTTGTCTCAAACACTATAATTAATTCATCTTAGGAAAGTGCCTCATCCTCACAGAAACGAAGATCGCCTATGGGGCGTCAACTGGAAAGACCCGCACCGGGCTTCAATGGAAGTCATACGCCATTAAATATTAAATTTTAGTTGGATAATTAAAAATACTGGCAAAATGTGAAGGTCAATTGTAGTCCGTATATGACCTAGACAAATTATTAATAATAATATTAATAATAATGCATATATGTCACTCCTCTAGAGAAAGTCTTTCTGCATATACAAATCAGATAGTGTGCAGGCAAGACATTACTTTCATTTGCAGTTTTTTCTCTTGCTCTAATATTACCGTCACGACCTCGTTGTGCTACTCGAAAAAAGTTGTTTTGAAATACATGGTATTCACGCAAGTAGAATATGTTATACACCCTTCAGCAAGGAATACTTACGTCAAGATAAGAACCCTCGACGTCAATGTTTAGTGGGATTTCGCATGCACTTCTACATTCTTTATCTAGATAGTTTAGTGCTTGGGGTCACTTCCCGTATTTAACATATACTTGGATGTCGTAAAAATTATTTTACTGTAGCTAAAATAAAACACTAAGTGTAAGAAAAACCTGACGTGCTTTTTTAAAGATTTCTAAAATCGAAGTACTCTAAAACAAAACATATCATTGCAAGTACATTACTAATGACTAACGCCCGGATTTTTATGCAGTAACAGGTTAGATTGCAAACTAATTTGGTGACTAGGAAGTGTCGGCCACCCGCTCTCCTATAATGTAGCAAGAGTAACATAAATTATAGGGGTTCTGATAGGCCGTACACCTCCTGTTTATGCAAACCCCATAGCATAATCGTTGTGAAGGTAGACTATAATTGCTACTCGCTTCAGTAAGTTAGCATTCTAACCTATTGATGCATAAAAATCATGGCTCTACTAATGACCTAACCTGTTAGATGTTATAAACTGAGCTGTACTTCTTTTACAACATTTTGGCTTTTAAAGAGATTAATACCCACGTTGAACAAAAAGCTGAGCAAGATGAACTTAAAAAGAACGAAAGGAAAATACTTGGGAAAATTTTGGGACCCCAAAAGAATATTTGGATGAAGAGAATAAATGATGTCCTCTGCCGCAATATAGATAAAATTACAGACACAATTAAAAGATGAAGACTACGATTTTGTGGTCACCTTCACAGAATGAACAAGGACAGGCTAAGGAGATTTTTATTATATTTCTAAATTACGATGGAATCTACAAAAAACTGAATATCACAGACGCCATCATAAATAGCAGGGTGGACTTTCGGTGGTAGATCTCTTGCTTTTACAAATTCGACGTGAACTTAGGAGAGTATTATGGGAGGAAAGGTAGGAGACCAAGCGAGGTGTGAAGTTCTGGGGAAAAGAAAGAAAAAGGAAAATACTGTTCCTATAGCCTTAGGTTCCAAGCGGTCCACAACTCGCCAAATTCTTTAAATATAAAAAAGTATTCCTCCCTCCCCATCCCCCGTTCAGTCCGCGGACCTCTTTCTTTTTTGTTTCTTTTCTCTTCTTGTATCCCATAACAAAGATATGTTTAGTAGTAAACCCCTGATAACCCTCTCCCACCCCAGTGGTTGCTTGGATCTAACTGTGGCAGACTCAATACTGTCAAAGCTCTTTGAGTGGTCTAACTTCCCATCACTTTCTGAGCTTATCAAGAGGAGGACAGGATCCTTCAAATATTCTTAGCAGGACTGCTTTGGTCCGGATGGTGTCGGACATGCAAGCCCGTCGCAGTCTTCAAGTTTCCATTCTTTGTAGTGTTTGGTTGGTTCAGCAAATCATACGATTCTTGGTTCTTCACGCATCTCCAGCTATTCTCATCCCGTTCATACTCAAAGATATTTTCTCTCAAGTCTTTTCACTCGGAATAATAATTTCAACAGTAGTATGGCCTCTCCCTAGTTGTAGGCTATCCTTCTAACGCCTGTAAGTGGTGAATTCTCACGGAGACAAGCTGAACTCAAGTAACTCCACTTAACTTACTCGTTCATGGTTCTGATCCGTACTGAATTGTAATTACAATATTATTATTAAATTAATGAAGTAATGGTCCACCTTTCAATACTGTAATATGCAATATTCTTCGTTTATTACAAGATGCCACTACTGTTCAGTTTACTTAGTTGACGACAGTTTCTGTACTGGGGTAGCCATACTGGGCGAATGTCTTTTGTTTCTAAGTCGCCATAACTGCTTTGTGATATCATTATCAACCAATCAGACCACTGACTATTTAGGTAATTTTCTACAAATCATCACTCATCCCGTCCCTTTTATATACTGTGAGCTTGAGAGCCTAATATGCCTGTCATGACCTGAACTTGGAGAGCCCGATGTAAAGTGGGTTCTCCTCCTGGGAGACAACGACGAGGCTGGGACAGCAGCGGTAGAACTCACTAGAAAATGTGATCTTATCTACGTGTGGCTACGGGAAGGTACCAGCATTCCCCTCTAGCACCAGATTTTGATATAGAAATTTTTTGGGTAGTGGTACCGTAAATTTGTATATGTGGAATTAAGGAGATTTATTTAATGATTACACCCTCAGAAGCCAGTCCTGTGATCTAGGGGTAGTGTGCCTGCCTCTTACCCGGAGTCCTCGGGTTCGATTCCCGTCCAGAACAGGGATTTCTTACCTGGATCTGAGGCATGCTTCGAGGTCTTCTCAGTCTACGCGATTAAATTTGAGTAGCTGCCTGAAGGTGAGATAGGGGCTCCGGTCTTGAAAGCTAAGACTAATGGCCGAGAGGATTCGTCGCGCTGACCATGCGCCACCTTATAATCTGCTTGGATTTAGGTTGCGCAGAGGTCGTTTGGTAGGCCTTACCCTATTTGGGCTCTAGTTCCATGGGTTTCTTGTTTGTTTATGCTCTGAGATACAAAAGTAGAAATTAAACTACAAAATGTTTCAAGGAAATTAAGTTCCCAGTACGAAACCATAAGTAATTTCAACGACTGACAAATATTGTATTAATAGTGAAGTTTTTAAGAATGTTTCAACCGTAACACACCTACCTTTTCCTCTCCGAGTTGCAGTGGACTCACCGAAAAGACGGCTAGCAGCGAAAATGCCTAAAACGCTTTAATATTGAAACAACATATTTTTGAATGTAGAAATGATTTTCCGAATCATAACGTTATTCCAGGTTAAATGGAGCACCTTCTTTAAAAGGATTGGTTTGTGATTACTGCACCCCGAGAACCAATAAAGACCATAAAATACGCAGGTGGTGTGGCGGTATTAGCGGAATCAAAAACGGGCATGCAAGTCATGATGGAAAATACGGAGAGTGTGGGCAAAGAGTTCGGAAAGAAGATCAACATTGTGAAGACTACGGTGATGAGAATAGGAAAGGAGGAAACTGCTGTTAATACAACACCATAGGGAAATAAATTGGGACAAATGAAATCATTCAGATATTTGGGAGATTCGTTAACATGGTAAAGACGTTGTACAGAAGAAGTAAGGAGCAGAATATCTATGGGAAAAGAAGTTTTCGGAAAGGTGAGAGGGCTTTTGACATCTAAGGAAATCCCCATTGATTTAAGAAAGACGTTCGCAAAGTGTTTTGTGCGGAGTGTGGTGTACTATGGAGCGGAAACATGGACATGAAGAAAGAAACAAACAAACAAAGCATTTGGAAAGTTTTGAAACATGCTTGTGGAGAAGAATAGAAAAAAGTGAAGTGGACAGATAAAGTGAGAAATGATGAAGTGCTAAGAAAAGTAGAAGAGAAGGATGATGTTTGCTTGTTGTTTAAATGGCCTAACATCTAAGGTCATCGGTCCAGGAAAGAAGGGACACCTGATGAAAACGATAAGGAAGATGAAAATATCCTCGTCGGGTCACATACTACATAGAAATTGTCTTCAACAGATGGAGCTCGGAAAAATAGATGGAAAAAAGGAAGAGGAAGAAGAAGGTTTAGAATGTTTACAGATGTCAAGCAAGGGAGAAGCTATGAACAACTGAAACAAGATGCTCAGGACAGAGAATCGTGGAGGATGATATCTGTCTCAAGACAGATTCACAGAATGAGAACCCTGAGAAAGAGAAAAATAACAGTTCTTCTTCTTTCCTGGCCGTATATGTACCCATAGAACGGGCACTTCCGAGCTCACTCAGATCATTATGTACAAATACCTTCTAGAAACCACAACTTAAATCCACGGATTTAGAGAAAATAATATCCGACACCAGTGTAGAAATAATTTTGCAAGTCATTAATTTGTTTCCCACCCACAATACACGTATTATGAGAAAGTGCTATCAGTATCCACTCATCCACCAGGTCATTTCAAATTTTAATTCACGTCCTATGAGAAGTAATACATTTTCAGTGTTGATTATACGATGTCGTAACCCGCTACTAGTCTCTATTAGTCTGTTAGTATTTATATTTAGGGTAGGATGTATAACACACGTTAAAACGATCAGCGTTTCCTCTCTAGCTCCCGAATACAGTAAGAGCCTGTTAGTAATGAAACATATTGCCTACCAGACAAATTGCCTATTGATTACAGGGGACACAGAAAATCTCGTTTGCTTTCAATTTTCGACTCACTAATTTTGACAAAAAAAAATGATCACGCTCTACATAATGAAACAATTCAGTCTGTTACAAAAATTGAAGATTAAACGTGGGTAATTTAATTGTTACCCGTTTTGTGAGTTCAGTTTATAGCCTGTCATAGCTATGGTTATTGAGTTACTTACAAGTAACTTATACATGCAGACACTGTAACTCAGTTTGGTGCTCAGGGTACAAGATACAAAATTGGGACCAATTCTCATTAACGGCTTCCTAAGACGCTGTAGTGTAGTAGTACGTCTCGAACTGGGTTCTACGTAGATTCGGCGTAGTCCGTATTTCGTACGGATGAGATGTGTATTGTAGTTTGTGTCTATGCCTGTGCCATCTGTTGTTTATATAATCACAAACAAAAAATATTTGTATATATATCTATATAAGTGGCAGTTTTCTCATCTGTGACAGAAAGCAAGAAGATGATAAGGAAGATACTGAAAACCAAATCACCGAGCTCGATAGCTGCAGTAGTTTCAGTGTGGCCAGTACCCAGTATTCGGGAGATAGTGGCCACTGTCGGCAGCTCTGAAGATGGTTTTCCGTGGTTGCCCATTTTCATACCAGGCAAATGTTCTTGCTGTACCTTAATTAAGGCCACAGCCACTTCCTTCCCACTGCTAGTTCCTTACTGTTGCATCGTCGGCATAAGATCGGTGCGACGTAAAGAAACGTATAAAAAAATCAATGACGCAATAATCCCTGAGGGGCTTGGCTTACCAGGCGACCGCTGCTCACCCCCCCCCCCCCGAAGGCCTTGAGATTGCGAGGTGTCCTTTGGTCGGTAAGACGAATCCTCTCGGTTAAAAGAACATGATCTGGCCAAGAATCAAACTCGGGGCCTCCGGGTAGGAGGCAGGCACGCTACTCCTACACCGCGCGGTCGGCACAGAGCCGAGATATACAGTCCATTTCAAAGCCGTTTCGTACTGCAACTGCATGCAACCCTGCATGTGATGGCAATAGGGCAATTGCCATTCCCTAGCAACGCACATAGCTTGCGCAATTTAAGTGTAATTGTAAATAGTGTGGCGTATGATACCTTTCAATACTGCAGACTGTGGGAGTCTGTTGATGTGTGCATCTCGTGTAATAGGCGAGAGACAACATCACGGCAATTGATCGATCCGACTTCCATCAGCACGCGCAAACTGCACAGTGCCGTTTGATGGACTTCAACAGATGAAGTAGAGAACATTGCTTACCTGCAGCACGACGGAGGAGGTTCTCCCACGGTGTGGACCGCTTCCTTCATGAAACCCCACAGAGAGAGATTCAAAGAGGTTGAAATAGGGTTTCTGGGTGGGGGACAGGCCACTGGTCCACCACGACGAATCCATCTTCCGCGATAGTTAGTGCTCATCCACTGACGAATACAGTGGCAGTAGTGGATGTTGAATCTAACTGAGGTTTGGCGAGTGCTGATCGAAAAATTGGCATGCAGTAAGTCGAGAACGTCTCCGCCAGTTTCAACGTCCAGTCACTTGTGCCGAGTTACAGATCTCCCCGATACTATAGTGATTCCGCGTATGGGTGCTGCACGGTGTGTGGGATCATAGTATGTGAAGCAGTGTCTGACGCTTTGGTTTCGCAAAGCAGTGTTATTCAATGTCTATATTTTCTTATACAGTATATCAAAAGATAGGCCTATGAATAACGAACTGGATTCACTAGTAAGGCTTTTTGCAGATGATTTTATACTGTGTAGTCTGATAAATATGTTGCAGGACTGTACGCGACTACAAAAAGACATCGATAAAGTTGTGAGAAGGATAGCAGACAATTGTTTGAACGTAAATATAGTCAAAAGTCAAGTTGCAAATCTCACCAAGAGGACATGTCCTGCCAATTTTCATTACTGTTTTGATGGAGGTGAAAGTACCTCGCGGGGATCACTGCAAGGATTTAGGTGTTAATACAGGGTGTGTATAATGTATAAGGTAAATTCTTCACTGGAGTAATTACATTGACGAGGCTGTGAATGAAGGTTAGAGAAGCCTTCGTAATGTTATAAGAGTATTTAGGGGTTGTTGTAAGGATGTAAAGGGGAGCATGTATTAGTCACTGGTAAGATCCCAATTAGATATTCCCGGAAAATACAACCTGTGAAAATAAAGTTCGGGGAATAGTCCTGTACTATAAACATACATGAACAATGCACGACTGTCCTTCGAAATAGTCCCCGCCCATAACTATGCACTGCTGAGATCGTCGATACATGTCCTGGAAACTTTGCAAGAAGGCTTCCTTTGGGATGGTGTTCAAAAGCCTTGGCACCTTTCGTTGGATGTCAGGAATATCGTCAAATCTCTTTTCTTTCAAAGCGAGTTTGAGTCGTGGGAATAGGAAGAAGTCTGGAGGATTGAGATCTGGGGGAGTATGGTGGATGTTCAAGTTGCACCGCCCCGTTTTTCCCCGGTCTTCCGCTACGGGGGTTGTCAGAAACACTTTTCCGGCCTCTCCGAAAACGGGATTGATCTTCATAAACACGTACCGGCATCGCATCCGTTTCTTTCGGTATCTTTCCAAGCTTAAAACAAAAACTGTACATTTATCTTTTGGTCGATCATATTCCTGTTCGCAGTTCAGAACCAACGCACTAAACACGCACTGTGCAAACCGGTCTTACACGGATCACACACCATGCTCAACTGAACAACGTTGGGAGCAGGTGATCAAAACCTGCTGCTACGCAGGTGCACCGTTGCGTGTCGCCAGTGTTGCCGGATCGACCGTTCTGACTTCATTCATCGAGCTTTATTGCCACATGTTATATTTATAATACTGACGCGGAATTGGCCCTCGTTAATGAACAGGAGAACTGCGCATCACAGAAAATGCTGGAAATTGTGATTTCGATGCATCAATCGGTTGATGTCACATTTTTGCGCATGCTTATCTCCCGTATCTCCTGACAACATCACTGTGTCGTTACGTGTGAGTGAGTAAGCGGAGCGGACGTGTTTAGTGACCAGTTGAATGTGGTGCTCACGATAAAACAAGGCGTGTTCATTGTCGAGTGTTACGCGAAGCACGATTCGTGGAAAACCTGTGTGAAACTCTTTGCTCAAGAGGTTAAGACTGGAAGTGGTTTGGAAAAATCTCCGGCAAAATCTGCAAAGAAAAACATAGTGTCAAAATGGCGTGATTCTGTAGTGAATAAAAACCGTAACTATCCGAAAAGAGTTCGAAATCTGAGCGCCATTTATCTGTGCAGTGCAAATTAAGAGATCGTCGTATCGAAACATTATGAAAAAGGACCTCCATCTGTATCCTTACAAGTTTACTGTTGTGCATGCGTGTTGAGTTCTGCCAGTGGTTTTTCAGTAGTAAAGTGGATCAGGACGTTTAGATCCTCTTGATTAACAAGGGCCAATGCTGCGTCAGTCCGGTTGTAAATATTTTACTGGCCAGTATTATTTTGCTCACCCGGTATAAGGTAAATTCTTCACTGGAGTAAGCACATTGACGAGGCTGTGAATGAAGGTTACAGATTTCTTCGTAAGGTTATAGGAGTATTTAGGGGTTGTAGTAAGGATTTAAAGGAGAGTACGTATTAGTCACGTTAAGACCCCAATTAGAGTATGATTCCAGTCCATGGGACCCGCACCAGGTCTACCTAACAGGGGCTGATCTCTGCTAGAAAATGTCACACGAAATTATTCTTATTATACCAGGTTAGGAAATCGATGTCGATATTCCCTTACGGCTCTTCCTTCACACAAACATCATATCTACTGAATACGAGCGTATTCCGCGTTTGTGAACGTCGCCAGCGTCCTCTGCGTGTCATATGAAGGACCTGAATCTGACTGGATCACAGTACAGCAGTCCGATTCGTTGGCTGAATGGTCAGACTACTGGCCTCCGCTTTAGAGGGTCCCGGGTTCGATTGCCGGCCGGGACTGGGACTTCAACCTTCATTGGTTAATTCCAATGGCCTGGGGGCTGGGTGTCTGTGCTGTCCCCAACATCCCTACAACTCACACACCACACATAACAGTATCCTTCACCGCAATAACAAGCAGTTACCTACACATGGCAGATGCCGCCCACCCTCATCGGAGGGTCTACCTAACAGGGGCTGATCTCTGCTAGAAAATGTCACACGAAATTATTCTTATTATACAGTACAGCGAAGGGAGGGAATGAGGAAACTCAGTTACGTTGTTCCGAGAGACGCCAACCGTACTGGTGTACGACACAGCGATGTTGTTATTGTTGTTAGGATCGAGCCTGCCACATTGGGTTCAAACGGCCAGCACTTCAACCGTCTAAGCCACTCAGCCAGGTGTTTTAAATATTGTATTGAAAGTGAATACTAACATCAATTGTAACAACAAGTACACTCCAGATTTTATGTGGTAACAGGTTAGAATGCAAACTAAGTTGGTTATTAGGAACTGCCGACCAGCCCGCTCTACCGTGGTGTAGCGAGAGTAACCTAAACTCTAGGGGTTCTGATGGGCCGCAACCCTAATGTTTATGCAAAAATTATTGTTGTTCAGGCTAGACGCAGGGCCTCTCAGGGTGCATGCGCTTGGTGCATGCACTGTGCACGGTGCAAAAGACGACTGCGCTTGGTTGACCAGAGTGCAGACCCCCACTCCTCGATTTGGAGCAATAGCGCTGTCTCTCTCTTTCCCCACGCCTGTCTCGCTCGCTCTCCCTGTCTCCCTCTTCCTCACTTGCTCCGTAGCGTTCCAAATCCGAGCCGAGTTGATACGAGTTGAGCCGAGCTTAGCCGAGTGGCCCAGAGACGAAGCGTTGGTCCGAGTCGAGCCGAGCGGGAGCGATGCACAGTGCACGGAGCTCTTGCGCCTCCATTTGCACGCGTGAGATTTTGGGCGTTTGAGAGGCCCTGGGCTAGAGTATACTTGTTACTTACCTTTTTTTTTTTTGCTATGGGCTTTACGTCGCACCGACACAGATAGGTCTTATGGCGACGATGGGATAGGAAAGGCCTAGGAGTTGGAAGGAAGCGGCCGTGGCCTTAATTAAGGTACAGCCCCAGTATTTGCCTGGTGTGAAAATGGGAAACCACGGAAAACCATCTTCAGGGCTGCCGATAGTGGGATTCGAACCTACTATCTCCCGGATGCAAGCTCACAGCCGCGCGCCTCTACGCGCACGGCCAACTCGCCCGGTACTTGTTACTTACTAGTAACAGGTAAAGAAGAAATGTGAGTTCGACGACTTTAAGGACAAAATTCATTGCAACAGGATGGCTGACTACCAGTATACAAACATTGTTTGAAGGCATTCTCTTTTCTCGAGAAGTACTTGTTGGAGTTCCAAAATAATGACACTTTTGGACTGAATTTACAATGCTTATAGCTCTCATGCTAGGTGTAAAAAACAGTGTAGTACAATGTTAGTGCCGTTTTCCCAAGCAGAGATTAACACCCTGAAAAGTACTGTATGAACATAATACTAAGAGAGAGCAGATTTTCAATGTCGTTAGCGTTTTACGATTTTTTAAAATGAACTGTTATCTGATTCACCCTATAGGCTACAGTGTGCCTGTAAAGAATTGTTAGGGTGTCAAAACTAGTTACAGATATATTTTTAAACATTATACACGTCAACGCTAAACAAAATATTGGCCCATAAAGGTTCTTCACGTGTTTAGAGCAGTTTTTGATGCCACTTTCGTTTGTTGCCCAGCGTAAATATTATAATTCTTCCCAAACGATGAAGAACATGAAGGTGTAACAGAATGAACAGCTTCTTTGTTTCTATCTTTCAAATGATCAGTATCGTTGACGCGAATACTGTGCACACGTTCCAATACGTAGCCCCATAAGTAAAAGTCTAAAAGCGTCAGGTCTGTTGATCGTGGTGGCTTTCCATTCACCCCTTCCTTCGCTCCACTGTCCGTGTGTCTTATGCAGAAACTTACGAAGACTTCTGTTGTACCTTGAAGGAGTACCATATTAATGAAAGGCGGGTTCTTAACTTCCATCTTGATTTTGTGACACTGCATACTCTTCCAACATATCAAGGAAGTTCTTGGCAGTCACAGTATGCTCGGTCCGGCTCCGCGGCTAAACGGTTAGCGTGCTCGCCTCTAATCACAGGGGTTTCGAGTTCAATTCCCGGCAGTGTAGGGAATTTATACCACAATTGGTTAATTCAGCTGGAACGGGGTATGGATGTATGTGTCATCATCATCACGACCCGCAGGTCACCTAAGTGCATCAATTCGAAAGACCTGCACCTGGCAAGCCAACTTGTCATGGGACACTCCCGGCACTAAAAACTATACGCCATTTCATTTCTTACAGTAGGCTCTACGAACATGTTTCAAATAACGCCTTGAACTTTCTCCTGCAACATCCACATATTGAGTGACTGGTGGTATCTGTTTGTTATATTTTTTTAGTTTTTTCACATTTTGCTTTACGTCTCACCGACAAAGATAGATTTTATAACGATAGGAAAGAGGTAGGCGAAGGAATGAAGCGGTCGTTTCCTTAATTAAGATAGGCTACAGCTCCAACATTTACCTAGCATTAAAAAGAAAAACTACGGAAAACCAACTTCAGGGCTGTCGACAATAGGGTTCGAACCCACTATCTCCCGAATGCAAGCTCACATCTGCGCGTCCCTAACAGCTCGGCTAACTCGCTAGGTTGGTGTTTACCTTCGCGCGGATTCTAAATCTTCTTCCGAAACCATTGTTCTTCAAGTGTGTAAAACCACGTGTTTCGTTTCCATAATTGTTCATGTATGTTTAAATCTAATTTGTAATATACTGTAATACATACATATATAAATTAGATTTAAAACCCACCGAGCTCGATAGCTGCAGTCGCTTAAGTGCGGCCAGTATTCAGTATTCGGGAGATAGTAGGTTCGAACCCCACTATCGGCAGCCCTGAAAATGGTTTTCCGTGGTTTCCCATTTTCACACCAGGCAGATGCTGGGGCTGTACCTTAATTAAGGCCACGGCTGCTTCCTTCCCACTCCTAGCCCTTCCTTGTCCAATCGTCGCCATAAGACCTATCTGTGTTGGTGCGACGTAAAGCAAAAAAAAAATTAAACTTTCGAATTCACGTTTGGGGGGTCTCATTTGTACCCTCAGCACTTGGTTCTCCGATAACCTAGGTACGCTGCTGCCAGTTCCTATTTTGAAGAAAACATCCTCCAGATGCGGCAGAACAAACAGCTCGGGTATTTCAATTATCGATTTACGAAGTAATATAACTTATATATTGTGATTGGTAAACTTCTTCTAAAAGCAAGTCAAATGCGAGTTGCTTCAAAGTTAATATCAGGTGTCAAAGAAGGAAGCTGGGTTTTTTAAAAAAACGAAGGAACTCCAGATTTAACATGTGCATATTTTTAGAGAACACGCAGTAAAGATGTTGAAAGTCAAGAATGGGTACAATTTGTAAAGACTGGTAAACATATAATGATCAATTTGTGTGTGACTTTCGTTAAACGCTGAAAAAATAAACAGCAAATAATTTTCAAAGTTAATTTCTACTTTCAAATGATTAACACTTTCACTCCCAGTCCCGAATTTAGTCGGGAACCTGTGTGTCTTTTGCTGTCCCAACCACGAGTTAACTCGTACTTTAAATTTCACGCTCTCTCTGTCACGTGTTTAGTCTCTTCATCTTGCCTTATTCTTTGGCAGCTGCCATTAGTCGAGCAAGATGGCTGCATCCACTAGTAAACAAAGTTAAATGGAAGATGATGTTTCTGACTATTACGAGGATAGTGAAGGTTATATCTTACCATATCAGATGTAAGGCTTTTCAGGCGTTTGCTCTATTAACCAGCGTTTCGTCTTAGGTCTGACACTAGACTCGTCAGAGTGGGATGTGCCAGACCCTACCCACTGACGCTGGGTGTATGCAGGTGAACTTATCAGAATCCTGTATAAGAGGCACAGTCTGATAACTGCATACGGGAGATAAATCTCCACAATGGAATTATTGCCCGCCTAGCAATTCCGAATGGAAAAGTCTAAATTCCCATGGAGGGAATTAGATATTTTTCACCAATAGAGCATGTCAAAACATATCAGATGTAAGGCTTTTCAGGCGTTTGCTAGTTTGACGAGTCTAGTGGCATATCTAAGACGAAACACTGGTTAATAGAGCAAACGCCTGAAAAGCCTTACATCTGATATGTTTTGACATGCTCTATTGGTGAAAAATATCTAATTCCCTCCATGGGAATTTAGAATTTTCCATTCGGTTATATCTTAGTAGATCATTCTGTGGAAAGTTATAGCAGGAGTGATTTATCTGGAGGTAAGGAGGAGGAGGAGGAGGAAGCGAACAATGAGCCAGCTCATATGGTGTACACCCATGCATGAAAATTTATGACACAGTTGTAAAATTTCGATGAATATGTGAGGAAATAATGTTTTAATGTCACATTTGTCCTAGAACTACGTAAATAGTTGTAAACATCAGCCTATTTCATCCAGTGTCGAAATATCTAAAATAAACTGGGGTGGAACACACATAAGCAGGGAAGATTCCTGAGAGTGAAAGGGTTAAGTCCATTTTTGTGCCTAATAATTAATAGTGGATAGTTGATAGTGTATTCTCAAGGCTGTTGTTCTTCTCTCTTTCCTTTAGAATAAAATATAGAAAATATGTACCGTTTACATAATCCGATACTACTTACAGATGTATTTTGAAGAAACCACAGGAGTAATTTTAACGGAAAGTAACTCAGTTTTTAACTTCGGGAATTGGAATTATTTAAATATTTCTAAGTAATATTCGAGGGGCTGCCTGGCCGAGGCGGTAAAGGCGTGCTCAGTTCACCCTGAAGGACGTGGGTTCGATTCCCCGTCAGGAAGTCGAAAAAATTAAGAAACGAGATTTTCACTTCCGGAGGTGCATATGGCCCTGAGGTTCACTCAGCCTACACCAAAAATGAGTACGAGGTTAATTCCTGTGGGCAAAGGCGGCCGGGCGTAGAGCTCACCACTCTACCCCACAAAGTGCCGAGGTTAAGGATAGTGGAAAAGCCTTTACCTTCCACCACTCTAAGGGCCTTCATGGCCTGTACGGAGGAGACTTTGCTTAAGTAATATTCGACTGTACCCTGTCTTCCTCCACTGATACAATCAGATACTAGGGACTGATGCTCAAGATGTCGCAGGTGACAACAGCAACACCAACAAGAACAGCCACACAAAGACTTCAAAGTACTTAATCAGTCGTTTTTTTCTCTCTCTTCTCAACATTTACTGATATATTGGATTCTCCTATGGAAACTCGGCCGCTTTCGGCTGAACACTTCACAATCACTAATCCATCACAGCAGGCAGTAAATCGCGTGTGTTTTGTTTTTCCTCTCTCTTTCTGATCTTCTTCTCTTTTCTCCGCCCATTCCATTGATTTTCGTTTTACGTCTTCTTCGGATTGTCTTGTCCACTGCCACGCCTCTCCCAGATTAGCCTCAGAAACAGAACCACCATCTGCAGCTACACCGCGTTCCGACAGTTTAGCTCCCGCCTGAAGACTGCACTGCAGGCCGGTATACTCACCCCTGATGTCGTACTTACACCATGGCTACACTGTTTAACAAGACAGGACTTAGGCTATGGCTAGGTTCATTTGCTATGTTTGTGAGAAAACAATTTACAAGCTCTAAAATACCGAAATTTGGAAAATGTACTACGCTTAGCAGTAAAAAGGTTGCATTTTCTCAATACAAGATATGAGCAATTTTCGACACTTCCCTCTCTAGCCAACAAAATAGTACATGTCCTAGATACAGATCAATAACAGTAAATTACACATTCTTAAAGTAGAATTATCGAAATTTTTAAACTTCCAGCTTTCTGACAGAAGAAATTACGCGTCTTAAATTCTTTTCAGTGTTTGGTAAGAAACATATTACACATCCTAATGCAAGATCATTGAAAATTTAAAGCTTTGACATGTGACAGATTTTTTTGCCCTAGAAGAATAGGTATAATTGGTATTCCAAAATTATCTTTGCGAGACAGGAGATGAATTACAGGTCTTAAGTGCAGAATGATTCAAGTTTTGGAAGTTTTGGCTGCTTAACAGGAAATAGATTACCGAGTGACTTGACCGTGCAGTTAGGGGCACAAAGCTGTGAGCTTGCATCCTAGAGATAGTGGGCTCGAACCCACAGTCGGCAGCCCTGAAGATGGTTTTCCGTGGTTTCACATTTTCACACCAGGCAAATGCTGGGGCTGTACCTTAATTAAGGCCACGGCCGCGCCCTTCCCACTCCTAGGCCTTTCCTATCCTGCTGTTGCTACGAGACCTATCTGTGGCGGTGTGACGTTAACACAAGCATTTTAAAAGAAGGAGTACATGTCCTAAACACATCATGATTGGAATTTTGATAATTACATGTCATAGATACCAATTGTTTGAAATTTTCAAGATATAATTTCTGCTGTGCCCAAACTGCGAATGGGGCAATGCTCCTCTTATTAATTATTTCTTTTAGGACTGGTCACCCCTTCCAGCGACATATTGATATACATTCCATTAAAAACAATATTCGTTGGCCTCATTTTCCTGTGCATGTATGTAAAGGAAAATGAACATTTAATACATCATACTGAAGGAGTGGTTAAATGTCATGCACACGCAAGTATACATTGCTACAATAAGGTACAGTAAGGTTCATTTTCCTTTACACACGCGCATAGAAAAATGAACTGAATGACAATTGTTCTGATAGACTCCATGTCATTATGTGGCTGGGAGGCGTGACCAGACTTAAAAGAAATAATGGATAGGAAGTGCTTTGACACATTCGCGGTTTTGGCACGGCAGTGATGACATGTCTCAACAGGAAGCAACCTGAGGTTTATGAAATGTATCATTCGAAAGTGTTTGTACATTGCAGAGTCTCCATCTTAGTTTCAACTCCGGAGCGTTTGTTAAATTCTGGTAATAATGCTCGTGTTGGTGCGGAGTCGTGACCACGTCCTCACTGCAGACGGCTATTAAAGAATTAAAAGGACTTGAAGGAGGCTGATACAAGGAGAAGAAAAAATCAAGTATCAGGCAGGACCTTTTACTTCATACAGATATTTGAGAGGAACGTTCCGGTCACAAAAGAAGTCAAACAAAAATGATTGGTTAAGTTAAATGCACCGCTTGAACCCGTCTGTAATTTGTCTGGAGTACAATAATAATTATACTGATGGCCTGGTACACTCACATACCTCGCCCTGCGCCGCCATTTCACGGACAATCTCCAATTCCCAGAGCTCAAGCTATCTTGCATTGTCATCGTGAGAGGATATTCCTCCTCATTGTCACAATATGTGTTGTTTCCTCCAAGAAACAGGAGCGAAATGAAAACGAGTAATTCTTCCAGGAAATTTCTTTGACTCTTTGTTAATATGACCGCGTTGGAATGTTCCAGGAATACAAAAAGAAAGCAAGTATATCTTATAATAAATGAATTGATCTGGGTTGGCTACTTTATAATAGAACTGAAATGAAATGAAATGAAATGAAATGAAATGGCGTAGGGCTTTTAGTGCCGGGAGTGTCCGAGAACATGTTCTGCTCGCCAGGTGCAGGTCTTTTGACTTGACTCCCGTAGGCAACCTGCGCGTCGTGATGAGGATGAAATGGTGATGAAGACTACACATACACCCAGCCCCCGTGCCAGCGAAATTAACCAATGATGGTTAAAATTCCCGACCCTGCCGGGAATCGAACCCGGGACCCCTATGACCAAAGGCCAGCACACTAACCATTTAGCCATGGACCCGGACAGAATTGAAATGATCTGAAGTCGGTGAAGAGTCGTCAATAAATTACTTTTACAGCTGATCATATTGATACAACAGTATACATATTCCAAAAATTATACATTTCATGAACTAATGAGGAATGATTTATTGTTAAACAACTGCTCGCTGTCATTTCTTGATGGATGCAGTACTTGTGTATCCGTCTGTTGGCACAGGCCAGAGCAAAGTGTAGCTTCCACTGCAGTCCCAGTCTCATCCATGGCTGTGACAATGTGGAAGCTGCTGGGGTGTTGGTAGTGGTGAGTACTGACGTTCGGAACACATCCAGTGCTCCTGAGGTGTTGCTCATAGGATTACTTATGATACAAAAGCACCGTCTGGCCCAGTGAGGAAAGCAATGACAAACTAACTTACACCTCATCTTGCCTAGTAGGCCTCATTTTGATGCTGTCATTCGTTTTTGTAGTTTTCCTTTAGATACATAGCCATTGATGGTGCTATTTGAGGATCCAACCAGCCTCTGGGCTGATGACCTAACAGAACGGTATCATCCTTACTCAATACCTTTTGATTAATGTCAATTTTAAAATCTTAAATTTCACATTCATCACGTCTCTACATGTTTCGATCGTAATTGGATCATCTTCAGTAGATTGCAAAAAATTGGTACATTCTATACATATTGTAGTTAAAAACATTAAGAACTGAAGTAAGAATGATGTTATGAATTTTATTAATGTTAAAATATTCTTATTAGGTAAAAGTTTATTCTCTTATAAGGTCGCTGTTTAAAATCTTCAATGTGCAGTGTTATTGTGATGTCTTCTTGATGTTATCATTAGTTGAAAGTCTACTTGTTGGACTAGGCGGTATCTGATTAATAATTGATATTATGTGATTTGGTTTGCTGCTAATAAAAGTTACTATTGCGTATGTCTCGGTTGTACGATTGTCTTCTTTGTCCAGTTGAACGATGTGTTCACGTGCGTGGTTTTGTGCACACTGTGCACCTCATAAGAGCATAAACGTTTACTTAATAAGAATATTTTAACATTTTAACATTCATAACATCAATCCACCTTCAGTTTTAAATGTTTTTTAACTACAATATATAATGTCAATTTTAGCAGTCTACTGAAGATGATCCAATTAGGATCGAAACATGTAGAGATGTGATGAATGTGAAATTTAAGATTTTTAAATTCACATTAACCATAGGATATTCAATAAGGATAATACTGTTCAACAATAAATAATTGTTATAGTAATTTAAAGAATATTAGTATACACATTTGTTCAGAAGACCATACACCTAGGTACAGAGAGGTAATATAATTATATCTTCAGGTGACTGAAAAGTTTTTCTAAAAGCGACTCCAGGGATACTCACTCCGCGATAGTCGCTTAGCGATCACCGTAGACGACTCCTCTTCTAAGTTTTCATTTTATCATTGTCCTACACGCGATGATCGCTAGTCGCTAGCGTCTCTTCGTGAATTCAGCATGTTTAATCACCGAAAAATATCTTTTCAGAATGCAAAACTGCATTTTTCCTCTGAAGGGGATGAAAAGTTCTCAGTCAGAACGAAAATATCAAGTATTATTTGATAATATCATATCATGCAACATGAACTCTACCGTGGTACGTGAATGTAGGGCAATATTTGGAAAGGGACTGAAGAAATGTGGAAAGACCAGGTAAGTTTAAACAATCAAATACCAAATTTGTTGTTTTTAACTCACTCACTAAAGTAATTCAGTTAATAATTATTAGTTATTGTCTGTTCTGTTCACGTGAAACTTCTACCATGTCACACTGTCCTCTTTGGAAAAGTAGCTTGTGAATGAATTTCTCATGAAAACCGGTCGTGGATTACAAATCCACCAGTCCCGAGCCAAGGCAATGAGATTTTCTCCAGGGAGGTTTCAATCAATCAATACTGATCTGCATTTAGGGCAGTCGCCCAGGTGGCAGAATCCCTATCTGTTGTTTTCCTAGCCTTTTCCTAAATTATTTCAAAGAAATTGGAAATTTACTGAACATCTCCCTTGGTAAGTTATTCCAATCCCTAACTTCCCTTCTTATGAATGAATATTTGCCCCAGTTTGTCCTCTTGAATTCCAACTTTATCTTCATATTGTGATCTTTCCTACTTTTAAAGACACCAGTCAAACTTATTCGTCTACACATGTCATTCCATGCCATCTCTCCACTGACAGCTGGGAACATACCACTTAGTTGACGAGCTCGTCTTCTTTCTCTCAAGTCTTCCCAGCCCAAACTTTGCAACATTTTTGTAACGCTACTCTTTTGTCGGAAATCACCCAGAACAAATCGAGCTGCTTTTCCTTGGATTTTTTCCAGTTCCTGAATCAGGTAATCGTGGTGAGGGTCCCATACGCTGGAACCATACTGTAGTTGGGGTCTTACCAGAGACTTATATGCCCTCTGCTTTACATCTTTACTACAATCCCTAAACACCCTCATAACCATGTGCAGAGATCTGTACCCTTTATTTACAATCCCATTTATGTGATTACCCCAATGAAGATCTTTCTTTATATTAACACCTAGATACTTACAATGATCCCCAAAAGGAACTTTCACCCCATTAACGCAGTAATTAAAACTGAGAGGTCTTTTCCTATTTGTGAAACTCACAACCTGACTTTTAACCCCGTTTATCATCATACCATTGCCTGCTGTCCATCTCACAACATTTTCGAGGTCACGTTGCAGTTGCTCACAGTCTTGTAACTTATTTATTACTCTATAGAGAATAACATCATCCGCAAAAAGCCTTACTTCTGATTCCACGCCTTTACTCATATCATTTATATATATAAGAAAACATAAAGGTCCGATAATACTGCCTTGAGGAATTCCCCTCTTAATTATTACAGGGTCAGATAAAGCTTCACCTACTCTAATTCTCTGAGATCTATTTTCTAGAAATATAGCAACCCATTCAGTCACTCTTTTGTCTAGTCCAATTGCACTCATTTTTGCCAGTAGTCTCACATGATCCACCCTTGAACTGCGTCAAATTCATCATAAAATTCACCAAACTATCGATTGTATCAACTGATTTTCTACTGGTAAAGTGCTGCAATAACCGTAAAAGAAGCAAGCAGGAAAACACCTCGGCGTTTTGTGCCAGCGGTGATCGCTATACTGCTTTTCACGAGAGTTGAATTCTGATGTAAACAATTAGGTGGAGCACATTGCCTTAGCACGTGGACATAGACGTAGTTGATTGGAACAGCAACCGTCGAACTCACTCGACTGTATGCGAGCTCGAAGAAAATTTGTACGTCGCATTATTTTTATTTCATTTTTAGTTCATTACATTTAGAGAGTTTGGAGGAGTTCGTAATCAAATTAAAATATGGTTGTAATAGCTTTTTTAAATATAAAATAGTGATTAAATAACGAGAAATGAAGGCAAAAGGCGTGGTGTAATACAGGAAATCTTCTCGTAGTGAAGGGAAGTCCCAAGCTGTACAGCGTGGAGGTAAGGTGTTGCATCTTGCATCAGCAGTCAGTGTCAGTATTCATAGTGAGAGAAATGGAGCAAGGGGTAGGACCACCGCGTGTAGTGAAGCACATAATAGGAAAACTGTTCAGAGGGGACCATAGGCAGTGCATTGTGAATGTGTTCAATAAACTAAGTGAACAGAATCCAGGTTTAGTCGCTTATTCAGAAGTTCAGATCTTCGCACTGTTGTCGTATGCGATGCGCATTCCTATTCGTCCGAACACGAGACGTTGACGGGAGGGAGGTCGGTACTGCACGCTCAGCGAATCACAACTCTTTCTTTGGCGGAGGCGTGTACATACCATGTTTACATCAGGATTAAACTCTCGTGAAAAGACATATAACCGACTACCGCGGTTCGATCATCACTGGAGTCGATTCTAGGAAAACGTACCTTAAGGCACCCGTATAGCAGTACATAACTTAAAGGCCGTAAATTCTGGCATAGAGACAGCAATACATAACGTAGAAAGTCGTAGACCCAGAGAGATGTGCAGCAGTACATAACATAGAAGACCATAAACCTGTACTTAGATGACCTTCCCCATAACTACCATTTCAACGAGCGTGAATATTATTTGTTGCCTACGCTGGAGTACCTTATTCCCCGATTTTACATTCCAGTTTTCATGAAATTCTGTTGAGCTATTTACTCCTGATGGGCTTACAGACAGACAGACATAGATGTCGGAAAATTAAAAATTGCTTCTCCTTCTTGCTGTGGACACGACCGATAAATAATTATCTTTTTTTTAATCCTGAGCAATGTACAGACAGAAATCTTATTTTATGTAGGCCTATAGAAGGGAGCTTATAGCTCCTTTCTCGTCAGGTCACAAGCGGTGTTGTGACTGTGTCACTAAGAGCTTAATTAGTATTGTCTGTCAGCACTACATGATCCTGTTTACTACGGGAGCAATTTTTTAGGATGAATATTGTGGGCGTGGTCACTCCTAAGTTAACTAACAGTCATAAAGCACACAGGCCTTGTCATTTAGGTAACTGATTTTCCACCCTCAGACGCATATCATCTCAGAATGTATCAGTGTTCGTCACTCAGACAGTATATTGTATAATGTTACTCAGGAGGCCATGAGCGTAGAAATGAACACAATAGGAGGTTAATCATCCGTTTAGCGAAATAAAGGGGGGTTACATGATTTCGAATAAACAAAACTTTGGCTAAATAAATATTGATTTTTGTCATCAAAATATATAAAATAACTCGTATAGTAGTCATCTTCTTCTGCTTTCTCTAACACTTTTTCCCACACGTGTGGGGTCGCGGGTGCGAACTGTGCCGCACATATGGATTTGGCCCTGTTTTACTGCCCGATCCCTTCCTGACGCCAACCCTATATGCAGGGATGTAATCACTATTGCGAGTTTCTGTGGTGGTTGGTAGTGTAGTGTGTTGTGTGAATATGAAGTGCTCGAACAAGCACAAACACCCAGTCCCCAGCCAGAAGAATTAATCAGAGGCGGCAACGTTGACCATTCAGCCATGGAGTCAGACAACTCGTATAACAGTCTATATTGAAACAAATGTTTCGGTTGACCGTAATTGAATTATAATGCTAATTTTCAGAATCGATATGATAAATCGATATCACAAATTATTAGTAGACCTACATCACTACTGTACTGTGTTCTTATTTACAAAAAGTTGATATTATTTTCTGAACTTGATTTCACAGCGTTTCCTTGAGGTATTATCTCACTATCGTTTTATTAGCAAGACACCTTATACCTGGCAACATGACTTTGTTCAGCATTAAAGTTATCAAAAAAATAAGTTTAAAAAAGAAAAAGAAAAGAAACCACCCTTCACTTTGTGAAAATCAAATGATCATAAATATGTCTCCCAGTCATGGCCATGCATCAATGGCTGCTAATTTCAGATGGTAACAGGCATAAGACATAGCCTGTACGGTTGCTAGGTAACATTGTCTGACCATCCATCCATACCTTACATCACAGCCTGCACGGTTGCTAGGTAACATTGTCTGACCATCCATCCATGCCTTACATCACTGCCTGTACGGTTGCTAGGTAACATTGTCTGACCTTCCATCCGTACCTTACATCACTGCCTGCACGGTTGCTAGGTAACATTGTCTGACCATCCACCCATACCTTACATTACTGCCTGCACGGTTGCTAGGTAACATTGTCTGACCTTCCATCCATACCTTACATCACTGCCTGCACGGTTGCTAGGTAACATTGTCTGACCTTCCACCCATACCTTACATCACTGCCTGCACGGTTGCTAGGTAACATTGTCTGACCATCCATCCATACCTTACATCACTGCCTGCACGGTTCTATGTAACATTGCCTGACCATCCATCCATACTTTACATCACTGCCTGCACGGTTGCTAGGTAACATTGTCTGACCTTCCACCCATACCTTACATCACAGCCTGCACGGTTGCTAGGTAACATAGTCTGACCATACATCCATACCTTACATCACTGCCTGCACGGTTGCTAGGTAACATAGTCTGACCATACATCCGTACCTTACATCACTGCCTGCACGGTTGCTAGGTAACATTGTCTGACCTTCCATCCATACCTTACATCACTGCCTGCATGGTTGCTAGGTAACATTGTCTGACCTTCCACCCATACCTTACATCACTGCCTGCACGGTTGCTATGTAACATTGTCTGACCTTCCATCCGTACCTTACATCACTGCCTGCACGGTTGCTAGGTAACATTGTCTGACCTTCCACCCATACCTTACATCACTGCCTGCACGGTTGCTAGGTAACATTGTCTGACCTTCCATCCATACTTTACATCACCGCCTGCACGGTTGCTATGGTTACACTTCCGTCACACATTTTGTCGCGTCACGTTACACAAATTTTCGGATGATCTTCAGTCATAAGACATATTTATATCAAAAAGTGCCTAATTTTTAGAAAAGCTACGTGCCTCAGTGACTCACCGCTATTGCCCTTACTGTTTTGTTTATAAAGCAAATTTTCTTCCAAAAACTGAATAAATATCACAGTTAAAAGTCAGCTGGTCATTTCGTTCAATGGAGGTTTTACCTCATATACTCACGAAAACATATAATAATATTAATAATAATAATAATAATAATAATAATAATAATAATAATAATAATAATAATAATAATAATAATAATTATTATTATTATTATTATTATTATTATAATAGTAATAATAATAAATGTAGTTCAATATCCCTTCAATAAGTACAGAAACGTCGGGATATCGGAATTTTCACCCACACGAGTTCTTTTAAATGCTGGAAAGCAAAGGCACGCGGTTGTCGCCTTTAACGTGCTCAAAATGACACTAGCCTCGCTTGCACCTTTCCTGTCTGGCTTCCTTCAGTCATTTCTTATTTATTTTCCTCACCCGCCGATATTAGTTTTGCGAAGCCTAATAAGGTTTATCATTATTTTCACACCCCGGCGAGTTGACAGCGGTTCTGGTCGCGTGGCTATGAGCTTGGATTCGTGAGACAGCGGATTCGAATCCCATTGTCGACAGACCTGAGGATGATTTTCCGTCGTCTACAATTTTCACAGAAGGCAAATACTACGGCTGTATCTTAAAGCTACGGCCAATATTTCCGGGTCTTAGCCTTTTCCCATCTTTGCGTTACCGAAAATCTTCTAGTGCTACATTAAACCATTAGCACCGAGCTCGATAGCTGCAGTCGCTTAAGTGCGGCCAGTATCCAGTATTCGGGAGATAGTAGGTTCGAACCCCACTGTCGGCAGCCCTGAAGATGGTTTTCCGTGGTTTCCCATTTTCACACCAGGCAAATGCTGGGGCTGTACCTTAATTAAGGCCACGGCCGCTTCCTTCCCAGTCCTAGCTCTTTCCTGTCCCATCGTCGCCGTAAGACCTATCTGTGTCGGTGCGACGTAAAGCCAATAGCAAAAAAAAAAACCATTAGCAAAGGGAAATTCACACCTTTCAGAGTCGTTACCGACACCTTCATTCTTTTAAAATATTTGACGCCTTCCTCTCCTCATTATTTCATGTTTCACCTGAAAACAATTATCACCTTCATTTGCTGCTGTCAACAACAATGCAGAGTGCTGAGTTGGAAGTCCTTGTTGCCATGGCTACGAGGAGCGCCGTCATTGACAACCACACGGCCGCCTCTCTGGGGATAATGATGGGTTGGTATGTCGGAGGTGGGGAGAAGGAGGTGCTGTATCTTTCCTTGCCTCTCTCGCTCTAAGGCCTAGTTTCCATCTCACTCCAACTCTCATTCTACTTGTTAATCTCTTTTCTCTCAAGAAAAAAATAAAATAAAAAAGCAACAGCCTGCTGGTAAGAAGACGAAGACGACGATCGAGACGTGCCGTGAATATGAACGTATTAAATGTGCCATTGTGATCACTGTTCACATTCTCCACCCACCTTTCTACCGTTCTGACGTAATTATATGTAATAACAGCTATCACATAAACTCCAAGATCCCTCCATTATTACTTTTACTGTTCCGGCCATCATTTCATCACATTTATCTCCCTTCGCGTCACAGTAGTCCTTAACTTCTTTTTTGATTCATCTATCTATACAAAATCGTCTTTCTGTCAATACTTTTTGAATTTCAATTTGATAGTTTTTACATCGGATAGGATAAAAATCCACAGGCATGCAACTCAATGTTGAAAATATCCTAGGGATATGAGCTACGAACTTTAGGTAAATAAAATATAACAAAGCAAGAGAATATAGTATTTATTTATTCCTGAAAATTACAATTAATTTCTTAATCATCGTTATCTGGTCGATTAGATTAAGCAGTGTGCCTGTTTCTACCACTACGAGCGCTAATGTGAATCAATGCAGAGTTTCACTTAAGCCCTTATAACTACATTCGGTGTGGATATTTTTCAAAAATCGAACATCTCCTAAGGGTATTGAACCAAAAAGCACATTACAGAAAGAATTATGTAAACAAGTTAATTTGGCCAGGATTTCAATAAAAAAGAAAACGAGTAAAGCAACCAGCGATTTTAGGCTATTTTTCCGGAATTGCATTTAGGCTGGAAGTAATTTTTTTTAGCTTTATAGAACTACCCAAGACTCACAATTTGAAAACTTTCCGGACCCTTTAGCCCTTCAACTTTCGGAACAATTAAGGAAATTGCTTAATTTTACGTTTTTCATAGTATGGGGACCCGTACATTGTCTGACCTAGATGTTAGGCCCCTTTAAACAACAAACATCATCAATTCATCATCATCATCATCATCATGTCTGGTCAGAAATGTCCTCAACATTAAAATGGTGTCAAATTTCCCGATGAAAAAATCAAATCATCATAAATGCATCGCGTATGTCTCTCGCTCATGGCCATCCATCAACATTTGCTCACAGCCTGCACGGTTGCTAGGTAACATTGCCTGGCCATCCATCCATAGACTACTTTACATCACAGCCTGCACGGTTGCTAGGTAACACTTCCCTCACATATTTTGTTACCGTACATGACACTATTTCGTTTCGGATGAATCGTAGCTCGAAGACATATTTATGTCAATAATGATCAACCGTTTTCGAGATTTTTCCAAAAAATCTCCCCGCCCTTGTAAGCTGATCAATGAATGATCAGCCATGACCATGGTAACACCAGGTCAAGATGTCCCATTCAATTGTCCCTCCAGCTCTGTAAAAGGCAGTGCCCAGAACATGGCGGGCAAAATTTCAACGACTGCGTAATTTGTGGTACCATCCCTCGACGTCCTCAAGGCCAGCTGTGATAGCTTACTTTTCTGCAGCTCGACGTTGCCCTTTGATACAGTCTAGCAATTCATTATCTGGAAACTTAACCTCAAATCCATGGATGAGTGTGGAATGATTGCTTTCAGGTGCGAAAATATTGACAGTAATTATTTGTTTTGCATAATTCTGAATCGCATTGCTTGATTAGCATATCTACGAAGTTTCAGGCTCCTACAATCGCCACAGCCAGCGCTGGGCCACTCTGAAAACCGTCATTAAACCGGTACATTAAACGGAGTGCACTTGGGAATATTCTGGGACGAGACAGTCTCAGGTACACACACGGGTGTTCTTGGAACTGCTTGTTATCATGTCGCATCGTACAAGAAAAAATAAAAAGTTACTGGGCACGACTTTTTAATAAAACGAATTCAATTTGCCCCTGAGAGAGGTAGCATTCTGTAATATATGGACGTGACCGGTGTTCGTGATGGAGAATTAGCTCCAGGGCTCGACGACCAGATCGTCTGGAGAGAAAGTTGTCAACAGGATCGACCTTGCATCCGTTTTCGTCCCGATAGTTCACCACATTCCGGCACGCAGATTCCAGAAACTAGTGGTGCTGATTGCTCTTTGAAACGAAAAAACATCATGATTATCAGCATGTCTTAACATTAATTTAAGGGGAAAAGGATCTAGTAATTCGATATTTATATTTATCAGTTAAGGAAGCCGGATCTGCGGCAGAGTGTCTCTCTCATGATCTCTAGTTCACGGCTTCTATCCCGTCACTTCTTCCTCGATTTTTCCCCCCAGTTTATTGGGGTCGGGATTTGATGGGACTTGACACACTTACGGCCGTATGCCCTTCCTGGCGCCAACCATATGGGGTGCGTTCACTGCAGTTTCTATGGTGGTTGGTATTGTGGTGCTTTGCGTGTAGATGAAGTTAAAAATAATAATAATAATAAGAATAATAATAATAATAATAAAATGTCCGTCTCTCTAGTGTAGTGGTTAGTGTGGTTAGCTGCCACCCGCGGAGGCCCGGATTCGATCCCTGTCTTTGCCACCAAATTTGAAAAGTGGTACGAGGGCTTGAACGGGCTCCACTCAGTCCCAGGAGGGCAACTGAGTAGAGGGGGTTCGATTCACACCTCAGCCATCCTCGAAATGACTTGCCGTGATTTCCCCACTTCTTCTCCAGGCAAAAGCCGGAATGGTATCTAACTTAAGACCACGGCCGCTTCCTTCCCGCTTCCTTGTCTATCCCATCCAATCTTCCAATCCCCTTACCAGGCTGCTCTTCAGCATAGTAGGTGAGGGCGCCTGGGCGAAGTACTGTTCCTCCTCCACAGTTGTATCTTCCGACCCAAAGTGTCGCTCCCCAGGACACTGAGCTTGAGACGGTAGAGGTGGGACCCCTGAGGAGTCGGAGAGGAAAGCCAAACCTGGAGGGTAAACGGTGTAAGAAAGACAGAATGAAATAATAATAATAATAATAATAATAATAATAATAATAATAATAATAATAATAATAATAATAATAATCAAAAATGAAATGGCGTATGACTTTTGATGCCGCGAGTGTCCGGGGGCATGTTTACTGTAGCTCGCAGGTGCAGGTCTTTCGATTTGACGCCCGTAGGCGAGATGCGCATCGTGATGAGGATGAAATGATGGTTAATACAACATATAGACCCAGCCCCCTTGTCAGCGAAATTAATCAATGATTAAAATTCTATGCCCTGCCGAGAATCGAACCCGGGACCCTTCTGACTAAAGATCATCACGCTAACAATTTATCCATAGAGTCGGACATAATAATAATAATAATAATAATAATAATAATAATAATAATCGTACGGCCTTAACTACCGTGTGCAGACATGTCAACTTGATGCCATCTGGCTGGCTGTTCGTCACTTTCGAAGGTTCCGTTTTACTCTGGTCTACTAGATGGCAAAGTAAACCGAATCTCTCTTGGGCGTCTATGGCTGAGATTTCAATAAATTTTGTCGGGTAAACAACAAATGCGTCCGACTCCCTCGCTGAATGGATAGCATTGAGGCCTTCGGTTCTGAGGGCCTTAGGTTCGATTCCCGGCCGGGTTGGTGATTTAATCGCGTCTAATTAATTCTTATGGCCCGGGGCTCTGTAGTTTTTTTCTTTTTTTTTTTCTTTTTTTTTTTTTTTGCTTGTCCCAACACTCTCCCCTTCATATTCAGACAACACACCACACTACCACCCCCCACAGAAACACGCAATAGTGATTACATCCTTCCGCATAGTGTTTGCGTCAGGAAGGACATCCGGCCATAAAACAGGGCCAAATCCATCCGTGCCGCATAGTGCGCACACCACGATACCCAGGAGATGTGCGCTAAAGCGCTGGAAGAAGAGTAAGAAACACCAAGGTGTCATCAGAGATCTTTTACATGCCGACATCATACGACATGGAGTGTCGAACGGAGTTTTCTCCATCATTCAAAAATCGGACTGCCTCTGCCCGGTTTGAATCCTCTATCTTTAGATCCGGCGGCCGACACTCTACCACTGATCCATAGAGGGAGATAATGAACAGAAGTGTACTGCGAAGAACAACAAGCATCCAGTTCCCAAACTAGATGTATTAGCTACATTCAGCTAAAATATCCCACCCTGCCGGGAATAGAACCAACAGCCCTTTTAATCGAAAGGAGTACGCTGATCATTCAGCCAAGGAATCGGATGGGTTTGATTAGGACTGAGATACCTAGTAAATTCTTGAAGGGCGGTCAAAGTATCTTGACACTCATCAATGCAATTGTTGCTGGCATGTTCAACATTTCTGTGGTGCCGGGCAATTCGTGGGTAGATACAGAGTGGGTCTCGGCCCTCCATGGTACAACAGTTCTGCACTCTGTCCGGCCAACCGAGCAGAGGACGGCTGTGCCTCTGCATTCGGGAGACGAGACAGGCTGGACCTCTCGGCTAGCCTCAAACGTCGGCTGTCCTGAGAATGGTTTTCCGTGGTTTTCCATTCTCCTGCACTAAGACGAATGCCGGGACAGTTCCTAGTATAGGCCACGGCCACCAACCTCCTCACCTTCACCGTGCATCTCCTTCACCGTAACAAATTTCCTGGCCTGAGAGACGGCGTTACCGTCTAAGAGACCCGCCTTCCCCTTCAGGGATGGAATGAAAATATTTTAGTAGTAGCACAGTATGGTGCACGCAAAACTACCCCGTATACATGAGAGTAAATAAAGAATAAACATACAGGAGCGAAGTGTTCAAAGAACTCACCATTTATAGAGGCCCCTGCAAGTGACTCCCTGCAGCCTCATTACACAACTGCGCACGTTTAATCATGTACAGATACACGCCGCGTAAAGGACTGATATCCACAGCAGCGACTTCATGGGGCTGATGTTGTCTTTCGGTTCCTGTACTGTGCGTGGATTTCTTTCATACATATTTCTCCGCAAATGTCCGAATACAAAAGAAGTATCCCAGGCTGTTAGATCTGGTGAACGTGGCGGCCACACATGTTTGCTAACAGTTGCTGCAAAGATACATTAGACATGAGGCATGTCACCTCATCCTGCTCAAGGAAGCAACTCTATCTTTCATTCCCCTGTCGGTTGGGTGGGGGGAGGTGCAGGGTAGAATAACGCCCACGGAATCCCCTGCCTCCACCAGGGATTCTCAAAGTAGGAGCGTCGTTACTTACTTATGGCAGGCTCTTCGCCTTCATTTATCTATCCTATGCAACCTTCCTTGGTCAACCCTTGTTCATTTCCAAACCCGACGTTATTGCATATGGAGGCCTGAAGAGCCTTTCATTTTCACGCACACCCTTGGTGGTCCTTGTCTTTCTCTGGCCGATACCGTCATTTTTCGAAGTGGTGGACCCCTTCCATTTTTCCCTCTGATTATTGTTAATAGAGGATGATTGTCCAGTTGTAGGCCAACTTCCTCTTAAAACAACATCGAGCGAATGGCCGCGTGGTTTGGAGCAGGTAGCTAACAGCTTGCATTCGGGAGATAGTGGGCTCGAATCCCGCTGTTGGCAGAACTGAAGATGGTTTTCCGTGGTTTCCCATTTTCACACCAGGCAAATTCTTAGCTGTACTTTAATTAAGGCCACGCCCGCTTCCATCTCGCTCCTAGCCCTTTCCTATCCCATCGTCACCATAAGACCTATGTGTCGATGGACGTAAAGCAAATTATAAATTAATAATAATAGTGTCCGCTTCTGTGGTGTAGTGGTTAGCGTGATTGGCTGCCACCCCGTGAGGCCCAGGTTCGATTCCCAGCACTGCCACTAAATTTGAAAAGTGGTATTAAGGCTGGAGCGGGGTCCACTCAGCCTCGGGAGGTCAACTCAGTACAGGTTCGATTCCCAGTTCAGCCATCATCGAAGTCGTTTTCCGTAGTTTCCCACTTCTCCTCCAAGCAAATGCCGGGATGGTATTTAATTTAAGGGCACGGCCGCTTTCTTCTCTCTTCCCTGTCTATCTCTTCCAATCTTCCCATCCCCCCACAAGGACCCTGTTCAGCATGGCAGGTGAAACCAACTGGGAGAGGTAATGGTCCTCTTCCCTAGTTGCATCCCCCGACCCAAAGTCTCATGCTCCAGGACAGCGCCCTTGAGGCGGCAGAGTTTGGATCCCTCGCTGAGTCCGAGGGAGAAATCAACCCTGGAGGGTAAACAGTTTAAGAAAAGACATAATAATAATAATAATAATAATAATAATAATAATAATAATAATAATAATAATAATAATAATAATAATCCTAGCTCTTTTCCGTCCCGTCGTCGCCATAAGGCCTATCTGTGACGGTGCAACGTAAAGAAAAACGAAAAAAGAAAGGAAGAAGAAATACGTCGATGGATGCTATATTTTTCTCTGGCTCTGAAACAGGCTGATTCAAAAATATTGCATTCATCAAGGAAGAAATTCGGGTGGAATTAAGTACGGTAGTTACGGGTCGGAAATATCTTTCTAAGGGAAGAAATCTCTTTTCCTTCTTCGGTCACGGTCTGTTGGTGCTCCGCATTGAACCGGTCTTGTACTGGTCTAAGATGACGGTGTTAGTCATGAAGGTCGAGGTCTTGTTGTAAGTGTGGCAGACAGGACCTCAACTTGTTCCGTCGCTGACAAGTCTGGAGCACGCTGCTTCAAGGTGTGAAGGCCGGCCGAGTCGAAGGCCATAGAACAATGTATAACAAACTATCAATCTGTCAGACGAGAGTACGCTTTTGGTAATCTGGAGCGAGTACGCTGTGACGTCACGCACTTCCCACCATGTTGCCACCTCTCTTAGCTTTGTAACTGAACAGGCTCGAGTCCTTCCCAATTCACAGAGAGAGAGGGGGGGAGGAGAGGGAGAATAAAGTAATAATGTTATTGGTTTTTATGTCCCAATAACTAATCTTTCGGTTTTCGGAGATGCCGAGGTGCCAGAATTTAGCCCCGCAGGAGTTCCTTTACATGCCAGTAAATCTACCGACACCAGGCTGACGTATTTGAGCACCTTCAAATACCACCGGACTGAGCCAGGGTCGAACCTGCCAATTTGGGGTCAGAAGGCCAGGGCCTCAACCGTCTGAGCCACTCAGCATGGCAAGAGAGAGAGAAAGAGTGAGTGAGTGAGTGTTCCTAATTTGTATGCCTAATGTTGAAGTTATATTTCTTTCCTGAGTTTATTTTAACAGAAATCTGAGAAAATAAGTGTAAATGATGAATTCCTGACCTTGTTCAAAGCCATTTTATTTATTTATTTATTTATTTATTTATTTATTTATTTATTTATTTATTTATTTATTTATTTATTCTTAATCCGTTTACCCTCCAGAGTTGGTTTTTCCCTCGGAGACAGTGAGGAATCCCACCTCTACCCCACCAGGGCATTGTGCTGGAGCGTGAGTTCGATTCCTAGCCATCCTGGAAGTGGTTTTCCGTGTTCGGAGGTTACAACTGGGGAGGAGGACCAGAATCTCGTCCAGACGGTCTTACCTGCTATGCTGAACAGGGGTCTTGTTGAGGGATGGGAAGAATGGAAGGGATAGACAAGGAAGAGGGAAGGAAGTGGCCGTGGCCTTAAATTAGGTGCCATGCCGGCATTTCACTGGAGGAGAAGTGGGAAACCACGGAAAACCACTTCCAGGATGGCTGAGGTAGAAATCAAACCCTTCACTACTCAGCTGAGTGAACCCCGTTCCAGTCCTCGTACCATTTTTCAAATTTCGTGGCAGAGCAGAGAATGAAACCCGTTCCTCCTGGGGTGGCAGCTAACCACACTAACTAATACACCACAGAGGCAGACCTATTTATTTATTTATTTATTTATTTATTTATTTATTTATTTATTTATTTGTTTATTTATTTATTTATTTATTTATTTTTATTTGTTGAATGACGAACATAAGGGGGTTTCGCCCAGTCACAATGTTCACAATATACAATTAATAATATTTAATTACACTACTAAACATTAACTGAATACAAACAAATGAAATACAAATTGAAGAATACAATGAACTACCCAATTTAGATTTCAGGATCCCAAACAAGAGAAAACAGTGGTGCATGAAATGAATGGCTTTTAGTACCGGGAGTGTCCGAGGACAAGTTCGACTCGCCAGATGCAGTCTTTTGATTTGACACCCGTAGGCGACCTGCGCGTCGTGATGGGGATGAAATGATGATGATGAAAACGACACATACACCCAGCCACCGTGCCAGCGGAATTAACCAATTCGGGTTAAAATTCCCGACCCTGCCGGTAAAACCCCGTGACCAAAGGCCACCACGCCATCCATTTAGCCATATAGCCGGACACAATGGTGCATAATACAAAGAAACGCCTTTAGCTATGACGTTAAATTATATGAACAGTCTTAAAAGAGAGAGTACGAAATAAACATGACACATTATGCAAATTACTTTTGTACAATGCGGAAGCTCCTCAACGCGGAAATGGAAACGAGAAATGAAAGATTTCTTCAAAATCTACGTGTACAGTGGGGAAAATATTAAGAACTGATGTGGTCCTATTTATTTGTTCACTTCTGGTGCTGGTATGATCATTGTCATTGTTTGGACAAACTAAGCCACGTGTTTGCACGGAGGGATGATACGGAAATGATCGGAAAATTATATCTTCATAAACCACATGCAGGCTTTCTGTTGAAATTACACACCAAATGCTTGGCGGCAAAATACTTAGAACTAGGGCTACAAATTTCATAGGATTAATTCCTCACGAATACCTCTTTTGGAGTGATCAGGTTCGGGCGATATGTAGTAAAATTACACCAGCAATTGGCGGTCTTAATAGACTTAAATACAAACTTACTAACATTTCTAAAGCATATTTATGACGCTTTTATTCAAAGTCATATACTTTATATGGTACATATTTGAACATGTTGCAGTAAAGAGCTATTTCAGACTGTCGAAACTCTACACAAGACAGCATTAAAAATACTTGTTAAGCTAACTACATTGACCCCAGTAGCTTATCTATACAAACGTTGTAATGTTATTCCACTTAAGCTTCAGCTGTGATGGTCTATGAATCGAGAAATAATTTGGTTCACTCCAATACTTTATGTGTGAAAAATTATGACATTCATTCATACAATACAAGAGGTGTCAATAACATTCACATTGAATTAATTAACTCAAATAAATATGGCAACAAAAAAGTATGGTACTACGCTGCACATGTGTATAACTCATTTCCTGAACATATTCTATAGGCTGCTTCATTTTCTGCATTTAAGCACAGAGTTGTAAAATATTTACATTGGATGCTATGAACATCTGAGTTATCCTAACTATGCAACTTGTATACGTTAAATGTATGACACCTCTGTAATGAGCACATTTTCTTTTTATTCTCATTTAAAACATCAGTGTACTGAAGATTCTGTGTTATCTCCCAATTCTGCTACGTGTATATGAGATATGTACTGCCCCTATATGAGCCACGGCTCAGGTACCCTGTAGAAAATAAATAAAATAAGAAATATAAAATATAAAATTAAAATTAAATATTCAACTTGTGTCAAACAAGAAACATTCCCTGCGAGGTAGAGAACTCCATTCGAAGTGATGAACAATTTACGACACACCACATTTTCGAAAAAGCTACAGCCCTTATAGCAGTGAGAAAGGCCGAGAGAGAGGAGGAGACGAGCAAGAAGATGAATATCAAAACAAAATTGGAAACTACGAACAGGCCCACAGTGTTTTTGTGACGTAAAACACTTTGCCATTACATCTAACTCTTCCACTTTTCTTGAACTAATGTACTCAGCACAACACTGAATTCAGAAAGATACGATTAGAAAGAAGAGGAAGCAAGTTTCTCCGTTTGATATGTGGAAGAAAGCTTAGCGTTGTGAAGTACATACTGTACAGAGTTTTATGATGGAAATAAGTTTAAGGGGCGTATATCCAGTGCTCTGACATAATGCCAAAAAAGGTGTAAAAATTGTATATTTTAGTTGCTGCACCTTAATACATTTTCACTAACAAAATGCCCAAATTAGCTTGTCTTGCAAAAAAGCATAAAATTAGCACACTTAACTGTGTTTTAATTACACCTTTTCTCAATGCTAGCAACTTTTTGCACTTTTTCTTTAAGTCAGCACCTTTTTCACTTGTTTAATATATTTTTGGCTCCTTTGCCGCATTTTATTCCTAAAGAAATTAAACAAGAAAAACCGAACATTTCTTTTGTAAAGCTTACTTTTATGTAGTAGTTCCTCAGTTCGTCTCCTAGGTTCTCTGTACTACACTAACCGGAAGCTTAAATTACAACCTGGTGATTGTTGAACCATTACCTTGCAGCCCTTCATCAGCTGCTTATCTGCCAGCCTTGTTATTATAAGAAGGAGGTGCAGACTGGAAAGAAATAAAGTTAGAAATTGTTATGGAAGTAAGGAGAAATTGAATGAACTTACTAGGAAATTGAATCTAGCAAAGAAGTCAGTTAAGGATAACATGATGGCAAGCATAATTGGTGGTCATACAAATTTTAGTGAAAAATGGAAGGGTATGTATAGGTACTTTAAGGCAGAAACAGGTTCAAAGAAGGACATTCCAGGAATCATTAATGAACAAGGGGAGTGTGTATGCGAGGATCTTCAAAAGGCAGAAGTATTCAGTCAGCAGTATGTTGGTTACAAATATAATGTCCAGATAGGGGATGTGATTAACACTAAAGAAGTATTAAAATTTACCTATGATAACAATGACATTTACAGTAAGATACAAAAGTTGAAAACTAGAAAAGCAGCTGGAATTGATAAGCTTTCGGGGGACTAAAGACAATGGGTTGGGATACAGTACCATATCTGAAGTACTTCTTTGATTGTTGTTTGCATGAAGAAACTTTGCCAAATGAATGGAGAGTTGCTATAGTAGCCGCTGTGTATAAAGGAAAGGGTGATAGACATAAAGCTGAAAATTACAGGCCAGTCAATTTGACATGCTTTGTATGTAAGCTTTGGGAAAGCATTCTTTCTGATTATATTAGACATGTTTGCGAAATTTATAACTGGTTAGACAGAAGGCAGTTTGGGTTTAGGAAAGGTTATTCCACTGAAGCTCAGCTTGTAGGATTTCAGCAACATATAGCAGATATCCTGGATTCAGGAGGCCAAATGAACTGTATTGCGATTGAGCTATCTAAGGCATTTGATAGGGTAGATCATGGAAGACTACTGGCAAAAATGAGTGCAATTGGACTAGGAAAAAAAGTGACTGAATGGGTGGCTATATTTCTAGAAAGTAGAACTCAGAGAATTAAAGAAGGCGAAGCTTTATCTGACCCTGTAATAATTAAGAGGGGAATTCCTCAAGACAGTATTATTGGACCTTTATGTTTTCTTATATATATCAATGATATGTGTAAAGAAGTGGAATCAGAGATATGGCTTTTTTCAGATGATGTTATTCTGTACAGAGTAATAAATAAGTTACAAGATTGTGAGCAACTGCAAAATGACCTCGATAATGTTGTGAGATGGACCGTAGGCAATGGTATGATGATAAACGGGGTTAAAAGTCAGGTTGTGTGTTTTACAAATAGGAAAAGTCCTCTCAGTTTTAATTACTGCGTTGATGGAGTGAAAGTTCCTTTTGGGGATCATTGTAAGTATCTAGGTGTTAATATAAGAAAAGACCTTCATTGGGGTAATCACATAAATATAATTGTTAATAAAGGGTACAGATCTCTGCACATGGTTATGAGGGTATTTAGGGGTTGTAGTAAGGATGTAAAGGAGAGGGCATATAAGTCTCCGGTAAGACCCCAACTAGAGTATGGTTCCAGTGTATGGGACCCTCACCAGGATTACTTTATTGAAGAACTGGAAAAAATCCAAAGAAAAGCAGCTCGATTTGTTCTGGGTGATTTCCGACAAAAGAGTAGCGTTACAAAAATGTTGCAAAGTTTGTGCTGGGAAGATTTGGGAGAAAGGAGACGAGCTGCTCCATTAAATGGTATGTTCCGAGCTGTCAGAGGAGAGATGGCGTGGGAGGACATCAGTAGACGAATAAGTTTGAGTGGTGTCTTTAAAAGTAGGAAAGATCACAATATGAAGATAAAGTTGGAATTCAAGAGGACAAATTGGGGCAAATATTCGTTTATAGGAAGGGGAGTTAGGGATTGGAATAACTTACCAACGGAAATGTTCAATAATTTTCCAATTTCTTTGCGATCATTTGGGAGGGGGCTGGGAAAACAACAGATAGGGAATCTGCCACCTGGGCGACTGCCCTAAATGCAGATCAGTAGTGATTGATTGATTGATTGATTGATTGATTGATTGATTGATTGATTGATTGAGTGATTGATTGATTGATTGATTGATTGATTGATTGATTGATTGATTGATTGATTGATTGATTGATTGATTGATTGATTGATTGATTGATTGATTGATTGATTGATTGATTGATTGATTGATTGATTGATTGATTGATTGATTGATTGATTGATTGATTGATTGATTGATTGATTGATTGATTGATTGATTGATTGATTGATTGCGTAGGTGGCGGTTCAGAATACGCTTTATGGAGTCTGTAGCAAATAGCTTAATATTACGTTATTTGCTATTACCGTAG